>NW_028186523.1:1962027-2152089 GCF_003343005.1 Rhea americana
AATGTCACCCTGACCTTCAAAATCTTTCATACACTTAAGGATATGAGTTGTGGGAAGTCCTTCAACTTGCACAACATTCAACAAATGCTGTTTTAGAACCAGGCTCACATTCAATGCAAAAGCCAGGTACAGAAAGTAACACTCTAAAGAAATTCTTGAGGCAAAACCCCACGAATCTGTGAAAAGATGTACAAAATTATCACAGCAGCAACAAAAGTCTCTTGGAATTGCTTAGAAAATGGGGTTTCACCTTTATTTTCAAGTCTGAGAGAAGACTCCTTTTCCAAAATTTTATTTCAGGGTCTGGAGTCCAATCCAAATGAGAAACGATTTTAAAATACATCTTGAAACTATGTTTCCAAATGAGAAAATAACCGCTCTATTGAATTTCATGGGGAAACAAAAAATTTGAAAGGTGCAAATCTACTGTAAATAAATCAAAGCAACATTTTCCAGAAATTGTTCATGAGCTTTGTGCACTGTGTGCCTCATACAAACTTGGCACATAGCAGATGACTGGTCAAGGATGACCCATGAGAATACACACAAGACTCTTACACATCAGCTGCATTACAACTTGTTCATTACCACGCACAGCATCCCACATTGATCATGAATATATATCATTAGAAAACAGGCTATACACTGATGAGAAGGACTTTGGAAATTATCCTACTTGGAATGCACATGGGGAGTGCATTTTCTGTAGATTTTTATATTGTTTGCTTAGTATGGTTAATAGGTAAAAAGTACTTTATTAGAACTTGYACCTACATCTCTATCTGTGCAAAAAAAAAGTATTAGAGAAAAGTCCTATGTACTGATTTTGCTTTTGCTCTATAGCCAGAAGCCGGCTGAGGGTTGCTGAGTAGTCTCTGCATTTGGATCAAGATTTTGAGAAGACTTGAGTCCAGGTTTCTTCTGCAACTCGCACTGTTTTCAAACGAACTTCATGTAAAGCTGCAGGATCTTTGCAGGGCTACGATTCAAGCAAAAATTCAGGGGTGCTTCTGGATTAAAACGGATCCTTTCCCAGTGCTCTCCTGCAAAGCTAAATCACTAAGAACAATCAGTTGAGAGACTTCTAAATTCCCCTTCACACCCACCCAATTAAACTTTTATCATATGGGTTGATCCTGTGATATAAAACACAAGAGTGTCTTAATGCAATTTGAAGTTGCAGGCAGCCTTCTGGGAGAAGGGCAGATGCCTGATGTACCTTAAGCTGATATATTGGATGCTGTTTCTTTTCCTGCTTTATGCCATTAGTACACTTGTTCACCGTCTCCCCTACCACACTGCCATCAGGGAGATCTAAGCTTGGCAGCAGGCTGGGATCCCTGCCTCTGAGCTGAAAGAGGTTGAGCTATTTGCAGAAATAATGCTTTCCAGACGTACTAAACAGCACTCATCTTTCCAGATGGAGGGGCATTAGTGTTGCTTCCAGCCATCCCTTCACCTTCTGGTGTACTTGCCACTCCTCCCGTATGCGCCACGAGCCCGGTGCTGCGGATACCTCTCCCTCGTGCACAGAAATGCTGACACCACCCGCACTTTGCAACCTCGGGCGCCGGCTGGGAGGAGAGATATATACCCCCATCCCATTTTAGCTGATCCGATCAAACAGGGGGCTTTGAAGAGAGCCAAACATTCGGGAACTCTGTCCCCTCCTGAGAGCTGCAGCTCTGCTTAGAGGCTTCAAACAGGAGAGGATTTGGCACGTAGAGCGCCTGCTGAAGATAAGCTCTGATGGCAGCCAACTTAAAGGGATAGAGAGACACAGAAAGTCAGCGATGAAGAGGTAACAGCCCCACTGCTAAACTGAAGCTTTTAACAGTCCCACAAGGCCTGCAGACTGTCTGGGTCTCAGGGCTAAGAGCCAAGCCTTGAACACGCACATCTTGGATCTGTGGCACACCAGGCTACATCAGCCCTGGCGAGGTCATCTGGATCACATGAATGCTTCAAGTCAAACAACTGAAAAAAAATATTTTTTCTTTCTTTTTTTTTCTTTTTTTGTTCTTCATGTGAATCCCCAGTGGAAGAAATCCACCGAACAAGCATGTTGATTTTGGCAAAGGCACACACAGTCACTGTTCTAAAGATGAGCTGACACGTGCAGATTCACAGATTAGCCATTTCTAAAGGTTAATTAAATATTGCCATTGTTTTCCAAGCTATTAATGTATGTTATTCTATTTTTCCCTGTTAAAGAACATCTGGATTTTGGAGTTAAAAAATATGTAACCCAATGTCCCTCTTCCAAAAAGGTCTTAAAACACACACACACACTGTCTCTTTCAAAAATATGGAATGACCATCTTCAGAGTCAAATTACAAAGTTAAGAAAAAATCTTCGAAGGAAATATTAGGAAAAAATATTCCTCCCATAAAGCAAAACATTCAATGTGAATTCTCAGCTGTGGTGTGTGTTTCAGAACTATTTCTCACACAATAAATGAACTGTGAGAAAAGCTCCTGGTATTACTCAGCCCTTCTTTATTTGGTGAAGTTACTGAAAGTTATAAGATTCAGATATGTTTCTCGCTTCATCAGTTGTTGCCAGGATGTATGACAGACAGTTTGTTTACAGTGCTGGCGCTCTGGGTAAATGGACTGGATCTGTACAGCTTTGCTTGTTCTTGTCCGGTGCCTCTCCTCAGCAGTTTGGACTCAGTTTGTGAACAGATTTGAGGTGAAAGCAAGAAAGGAAGAGTATGACTAAGAGAATGGAGCCCTAGCTACAAATCACAACCCTGAGCTGGTAGAGATTTCTCCATGCCTGGCGCTGGTGTAAATGACTACAAAATATTCAAGGTAGGCCTAGCACTAGCAACAAGACGTGGCAGCAGGAGTTAAGGAAACCTAGGCTTTCCTCTGGCTTTACTAAGCTGTTTCTACAATACCTGGGGAAAAACAGCTTCATTCCTCACTCCGAACCTCTTTCATGACACCACCAAACCTAGGAACAAGGCTCTCTGAAACCAAAAAGTGCAGTACAGCTAACTCCCAGGTGTGTCACAAAGTTTAAATTATCAGTGCTAAAAAAATGTTTGGAAATTCGTAGGTACACGGAACACATAAATAAAAAATAGTGTTGTCTCATGATGAGAATGTGATTTGGGGTACTAGATGGCTCTTCCTCACCAGCTGGACTTTGAGCCTCAAATTCATGCTATCTGTACTAATCAAAGTCCCATGCAAATTCCAAATATGATATTTATCACCCCCAGTGTTGATTTACCCCCCAAACATGTTTAAGGCCTCATTCAAGTGTGTTTTCATCCCCACAAGTGTGTTTTTAGGGCACATTTAGAGCATTAGATAATGCATAGTTGGGCTGATTTAGTGGAAATGAGTGAACTAAACCTACTGATAATATGGGCCACAGATCAGTGGCAATTAAACTCATGTCCTTCTGCCTGATCTTATCATCTTTGCATCCAGGCATTAGTAGTAAGTAATCCCTTTCTTACTGCCTTCCTAGGATGACAGGACATGATGGGCCACTTCCCCCATTTATCCACTCATACTAGCAGTACTTATACCTGCATCATCTCTTACATCCCTGATGTAAGGCATTAGGGGCCAAAAAAGCAAGGGCATAGCACTGCTAATGCTAATGGTAGATAAGTCTAGCTCAGAGCAAGACCAGCCAGCTTTTATAGCACGTCTACCATGTCTTGTGCTGCCATGGCTGCTTAGCTTGCAGTATTTAGCCTGTATTAGGTGTTTCTACACTTTACTACCATAGGCAGTGTGTTTCCCCAATGTATTTCCCTGGCGCTATTAAACACAGCCCTTGCTGATCCTGCTAGGATCACGGCAGTCAGATGAAATGAGGGTAACTCTGTTATTTATTTCCGTCATGTTCTACTTGGAAGGTTTGATAATTCCTCCTAACAGGCATCTTACTAGCAGACAAAAAGTTATCCGTATTGCAGTGCTTGCTCTGACCTTCGAGTTAGCAAACAATAAATCTTAATTACACTTAAATGCCAAAAATCTGCAAAGAATGAGGCAACGTTACTCAGCTGTGAGTTGATCCTGACTCCTGCCTCTGCTTTGGCTGGAGATGCAGCTGCAGGAATACATAAATTAGTTTTTGATTTGTTTGCGCCAGTACAATCAGTCATAGCTGTTCCTTAAGAGCATTTCCAGTATTAGTGGGCTTACTGGCATTCATCCTATTAGCATCTCAGATGCAGGTGGCATCTGGAAAGTTTTATTTTAAAAGACTTTTAGTATTGTACTTAGGTTAATAAGAAAGCATTATTTTTAAATATCTCGGCAGTTTTCCAGAGTGTAACTCAGTCTCATGACATCTGCTCAGTGGATACTTGTTACCTTTGGGTTTATTCAAAGAAACCCTCTGAATAACCTTTTTGTTAACAATCTGCTTTATAGGCCCTGCAACGGGATAGCACTGGAGTGCAAATGGAGTTGCTAGCAGAGGGGATTTTCTAAGCTGTAACAAGCTCCTTGGTATTCTGGCACTTGCATGTCATAATGTTCAGCAAGATCACCCAGTCCTCCTCCTCCTTTCCCTCTTTGTGAGATTCTGCTATCTTTATTTAAGAATGGGAATTCAGTTGACAGTGCATCTCAGCTCGGTGGATTCAGTGTGATTTCCGCTCTGGAAGCAGGGGTCTCCATGTTGGGGAAGATTTTACCACAGAGGGATATGCAGCTTTATAACCTACCTTTGATTTGCACTTCCTGTAGTTTTAAAAACCACAATGAGGCAAACCTAAAGGAACTCAGGGCATCTGCTTCCCCAAGTTTGGGAGTGTTGACAAATTACATTAGCTGAGTAATGGCTCTTTCATAGTAAAAGAAAGGAAGCACCTATTAAATTTCCAAATTTCACCAGTTTCATTATTTAGTGTTCAAGGAGAAAATGTTTCAAAGGGAAACCTGTTTACGAACAACAGGATTTCATTTGTTTATGGAAAAGTAAATCCTGCTGCCAAAATGGAAAACATACCCTTCATGAAATTCACCTCTACTAGCAGAGCTGGTAAACCAAACTACTTATTCAGCAACTTCCATAAATTAAATCTAAGCACAAACTGCTTTTACAAAAGGATCAGCGGGGACGTTGGGCTGCTGTTTGGTGACTTCATTCTCAAGGTATTAAGCCACATTTTGTACATTAAAGAGCAAGAAAGCTGCAAGCATGGGCCAAAGTGAAGCAGCTGAAATTGTCCTTTCTTGTCAAAAATCACTGTAAGAACCTAAGTATCACAGTAAAAACTTAGTCAGGGCCCAGACCTACAGCTGGGTTCATTCTTATGTAGCTCCACAGAAATCAAAGCAGCTAAAGCACAAATGGAGGCAAAGCTGACTCACAGCCCGAGTTTCTTATAACTGAGTGTAGTTTCCATGTTAGTGCTCCACTTAGATCTCTTTTATATTGGAGGACATCACTCACTAAAAGTAATGAACAGCATTCACAAAAGTTCTTGCAGTTCTTCCATAAGCTCTGAGAAAGTACAGTCATCATATTTGAGAGCTACATTGGAAACTTGAGATTTGTGAGAATGTTCCTAGCAAAGGAACTGCAGAAATCAGAAGCAGTCTTAGAATCCACTAAAAATGCGTCAGCTTTACCAAAATATCAGGATAATATGGGGGTTACCTAAATGAGGGACAGAGCTCTGGAATAACTAGATTTTACATCTGCTTGACTCAAAGAAAACCAATTGAATTCAAAAAAGTTATGTTCTGGAGTGGTACTCAGTAGTTTTCTGACCAAATCTTTAATTTAAGAGAGCTGAGGAAGTCTTGAAAGAAAGAATGTCACCAGCCAGTTGACACTAGTATCATGCTATCCTTTCTTTTTCTCTGCAATTGTTTGCAATATAGTTGTGGAGATGAAACAAGCTGAAAATTTTCAATTATTTCATTCATATGCAATTTCTTCATATGGTTCAATTGTAACCRTATGAAAAAGCAGAGTTCTTATTCCCATTAGCCTGCAGGTTCTTTTCTTCCGATATCAAAACTGGTTTCAGGAACAATTTAGATGATAGAGTTAAGGTATAGAGTAAAAGTTGAGATGAGATAGTTGAGGTCATCCTCATGGCTTTAGTGATAGTGCTAAAAAGATGGACTTCAAAATGAGAAAGTATGTGAGTGATATAGAAGATATTCCAAGAGATATTTTAGGAGTCTTGGGAACATTTATTCCAGGTGGAAAGCAAAAGTTTGGTCTCTGGTTGGTAGGCAAGAGCTCTCAGAAAGCACAAAGAGTAATTAAATAAGCAGGTGGCAAGTGCAAATCTGTTCAAACCAAGATGAACAATTGTTTTAAATATAGACAAGTATCTCTGATAGCAAGGCTAAAGCAGACAATTTTGGGCTGCCTATAAAGAAAATTTTCTCCACTTAGATAAATATATTTCCTCCTGTGTTTTTCTACACTGTGTCAAGGTCCCTACAGATGCAGGGATCCACATCTCTTGGCGCTACTCAGCCAAGCAACAGCAGTGTCATCAGGTGCAGTAGCTCTAGGTCTGAACAGAGTATCTGGCTACAGGGCTGGGAGATCAGGTCCAGACAGTCCAGGAGCTGGATCAGAGGCTGATGACCATCTGTACTGTCTGTCAGCCAAAACTGTCTTGGCCAGTACAGAGCTGGAGAATGATCATGTCTTTGTCTCTTTTTGATCTTTCAGATTACCCTGGGAATCAGAGGAGCTTCTGGAAAGGCCTAATACAGGTCTCAGCAGGAGAAAAACAATCTAATAACAATCCTGGACCTGGGCCTTCTTGGAGCAGAAGCTCTTATTCTTGGAGGCAAGCAAATCTATTCTGGAGGCTTCCTACTGCTGCCTCTGTATACAAGGACAGTATTTACTCTTCTGCTTCTTCCTCAGGAAACTGCTGCATTTTTCAAGGCTCCTGGAGATGAAGGGTCATTTGAGCTACTTGATGTAGATGTCATCCAGGTTAGAGTGGGATGCTCTCATGGCAGAGATGTCTTCTGTTAGTATATGTCYGCCATTGTGTCTGTAAAGAATTGTGCTTCTGAGATTTGGCCACTTCTATATCTCCAAAATCTGGTGTATTTGTATATAATATCATAACATAATTTCAAAGCCAAAGTTTCGTGACTACAAAGGTGGTAAAGAAAATGAGCTCCCAATGTGTTACTGATGCATCTGTGATTAAGTTCCTTTCAAGGAGAGCCTTTCCCATATATTTGTAAGTTCAAGCCACCAAGCCAGTTCTGCAACAAGATGCAGCACCAAGATTTTCCTGTGTATCCAATGTCTTATCTGAGAATAAGCCAACTTGACTCAGCACTAATGAGGCTGCAGTCTAAATCTTAAGGCAAATTCACGTRTATTAGAGCTAACATGAGATCTAATTATGGGGTGTGGGAATCATTTTGATACCCACAGGAATAGAAGCTCTTGTAATAAAGGAAATCTGCCAACAGGGAGCAAAGATTTTTTCTTATCTGGAGTCAGTCATTAGTTCCATAGGCTGAGAGAGAATTAACAGCAAAGGTGAGATGCATATAGATGTGCCTATTTATATGATCTAAATGCTCCTCATTAAATGGGTGGCTACCACTGGTGGACATTTTATGCAGATATTCGTGCTTATAAGAGATCCAAATGGCAGGATTTTGTGCTTTTAATTATTTGATCCTGTTTTATCCAACAGACTACCTCCAGTCTACTTTGCTGTTCTTTTATTCCTACTTTTTGATCAATAATTAGAAGCTCAGTACCAACAGAAAATGAGAAAATCTCTAGGCTTTGTTTTTAGGCCACCACTGACCTAAGCAAAACCCACAAGCATCCCTACCTATTTGTATCCTTGACTAGCTACACGAAGAAACATAGACAGCCCAGAACTGCTGCTGTTTTGAAAAATCTACACCTGGGCATACACACCTTAAGTGAGATCCACTATAATATGGACTTGAACAAGAGCATGCTCACAACTGCTCCTCAGGCTTCATGAGGGAGAGAGGTGAGAGAAACAAGTTCTAGCTTGCCTCAGGAGCAGGGCTGGAGGCAGTTCACAAGGAAACCAATAAGGGGAGGTGGCAAGGGGGAAAGGAACAAATAGGTCTATTTCCAAATCTAGAGCAGTTTCTGCCAAAAGCAAACCCGTCAGCAAGTTCCTTCGAAGAAAATACGTAGGCAGGAACCATTAACCACACTTGGAGATAAAGGGTTGACATCACAGTTTTCCTCTACATAAAAATATGTTCCTATATACCTGATTTTGTAAAGCATGCCCTCCAATAGCATTCTTCCCTCTGCCATTTTTATCTCCTTGTGTAAGAAAACCCTAAACCCTGCAGTAACCAAAAACCTCTTTAATTCAGTGGAGCCAAGAAATGCACACTGCCCCTGAATTCAGGTCCAAGGGACTGAAAAATCCAAGGAATTCACATCAGTTTTATCCTAGTCTAAGTTTCTCTTTCTATCTTATCCTGCATGGCTTTACCCTTAGTCTTGTTGGCACAGTGGGCAAATGCAACACTAACACCACTTCTGGACTGTACTCTGTGAATTAATTGTGGGATGTTATGAAGGATTGGACTCTGATAACCTCACTCAGCCAGTATCAACCAACCAACTACACCAGAAGTGTGCCCAAAGTTAAGGGCTCTGACTGCAGACTCTTACTGGCAATGCTGTGAAGTGATTTTGAGCTCCAGCTTGAGTTCCCACCATATCTCCCTACTACAGGTCTGCAGTTCGCAGCACATCTCCAGGCATATTTGGAGCATATCTTCCAAAAGATGCTGAGGTTCATATACTGGGTAGCTGCTTGGTCTTTGCAGACTGCCCACAAGACAGAGGTAGCAGGTGGGCAGGATACAGCATGTGCCATCCTTACGACATCCCAGACAGCGTTGTTTTGCTGTCCTCTGAAATTGGCTCAGTCCAAAGGAAGGCGATCAGCGCCTGGCTTAAAGCATTTAGGTRCCACTAACTTCAGGATTTTTTGAGCTCTTCACCTACAAGTTGGTTGCAGTTTTAAAGAACACATGTCGCTTAAAACATCTTTTCCCTCTGCACCTTTTCCTAGGCTAACCTCAAGATGGGGAGAAGAGTAAAAGAGGAACAAAACTGTGTTTATCCACTTCCTGGGTTTACCTCGGGATCGACCCTACACAGCCGCCTGAGCAAGTGCTGTGGCCATTGTGTAGATGATCAAGATAAAAAGAATAAGAATCTGCCTCAAAGCACTTAGATATGATTAAATAAAGAAGGCCATTTCCTGTACTTCACATTTTTAGAAGTTACCATCTTTTAATTCTCATGGGTCTCCACTATAGTCATTCTCCTCCTCCTTCCTGGGAAGGGGTGATCCACTTCATGATACGACAGTAGCTCACAGAGCTGATTAAACTGAACTCAGTGCAACACAAACAGTAATTTTTCATGTAGCAAATGAAAGAATTGGACTGCTCTCTCTTTTGAGTTTTGTCTGGGTCAGGATACCCAATTAACCTGCAGGTGCCAGTACTGGCAGTTACCTGCTCTTCACTTTGAAATCAAGTCACTCTCCTGTTTTGGGAGCTTTGCTGCTCTGAATGCCTTCCTATTCTTTAATATGATAGAAGAAAGCAGAAGCAGCTACTGTGGAAAAATGAAAAAACAGACACATTCAATATGGCCTCTTACTACACCTTTGAGTATTACTGTCTAAAGTTCAATAACATCTTAACTGCTTGGCCACTAGGAGACAAGCTATTTTAGGACTTTAATACTGACAAATATATAAGAGGCCAAGTAAAATTCTAGATTATACATCCCCACTCTTAAGAATTCTGGAGTTTAGGTGTTGCATGTGGCACACATTTATTTTTGGTGCCATTCTCATTATCAGAAACTCAAACAGATTAATACCTCATTGTGTTTTCCAGATTAGCCCTAACATTCRGTGGACCTCTTTTTTTTTTTTTTCCTCTAGGATTTGCACTGAAGTAGAAAAAGGAAGAGGCAATTGTCCATGTATACAGGTCTGAGAGAAGTTGAAGCATGTGAGAGTGATGCAGTGATTTTGACTAAGCATTTACACACTGAGCCTGACTTCCCCTTATCTTATGCCGTGGACAAGCTTTTACACTTAYGCAACAGGATGACAAACCACCACCAGGTCAACATGGTCATATAAGGTGCAAAAAAATGGAGAATGAGGTTTCAGTCACACAGAGATTTATGGCTTTCTGTCGTATTTTCTTTTCTATAAAATGTAGACTTTTAGCCAGAGCTAACGAATCTATGATTTTAAGTTAGGCATTTTGGAAATGACAGAAATTGCTAAAAACAGTACTCTTTACTTTTTCTGGATCTAATTTTAGTAGTGTGATTTTAAAATACATGCCTATTTTGGTGCTGGCATTTTTGTTCTAACTTTAATTTCATGCATGTGCTACAAATTGTGAGGCTCTGCAACACCATAAAATGAAACTGTATATGCAAGAATGTCCTACAATAATGGCACAGAGGCTAATTGCTAAATCTCCCAGAAATCTTAGCTTTTCTGCATCCCAAGACTCTTTCAGAGCTTCTCATCATTAGAATTCCCCAGGTTTCTACCTCCTTCCTTGAAAGCCATCTGGTCTGTCCACACTCCAGCTGCAGTCAGACTTCCCTCACCACTTACACCTGATCTTTTGACTCTGTGCACCTGAAACAATTCTCATTCAATCTATCAAGCAGTAAAAAATTAGACAATCTGCAAAGCTTTTCCAGAAGCAATGAGCAAATTGCCAGTCTTCCAAGATATCTCAGGCAATATGAAAAATGAATGGGTAAGATTTATCTGAGGGGGGGGGGGAAATGCAAGCACATTTCCAAACCATCATGCTTCCTGATGGGATAGTACTTGTAAAAGTATGTATTTCTTTGGCGGTTGTTCTTTTGATGCTTGCTGTTGCATATTTTGATGGACAACTCTATCATCATCTCCCACTAGTTAGCTGATCAAACTATAATGTGTAAATGAATGTCTACTCTGAAGGGCATAGCAGAAAGAGAGCGTAGCATGAGGAGTGCTCTTATGGCACTTGCTGAGTTTTTGCAGACTGTGACTGAACAGTGGTGGGACACGAAATTGAGAGGAAGAAGCTGCTATGCTTTGAGCCTACTTTGTCCCAAAGCTTATGGGTATCAACTCTGTAACATGGACAATTTTTTCTTGTTTTCTCCTTCTTTATTTTTCATATGAAAAGGTAACCCTGGATTATTTTGAGTATTTTGTCCACAGAACATTTTGGGGGAGCAGAAAGGGGGCTCCTCTTTTACATAAGCCTTTTCAAGCTCTTCCAGACAGCTATCTTTTGCTAGATTAGTGAGGTCAGAACAAGCTGTCCTATATCAGCAAGAAATCTGCATTAGGGAACAGAAGCCAGTATGATTACAAGAGATGGGGAAACTTTAGAAGACCTAAGGTTTGGTTTGGTTTGCATGAACCTGAACCTCTGGGAATCATTGCTTCCTATTTGGAGGGAGGGAGGAGAGTTTTGGAAGCACTGAGAAGAACAGGGATTACTGCTTTTCATTTTATTTTCTGCTCCTACTTTTAGGCCAAACCTGAAAATGCAGAGGTGCTCAATTACTTTAATGAACAAATACAAGTTTTGTAGCCTGAGAAGAGATCTGCTTGTGGATTTTATTCCACACTCCATTTCTGTTTTCACTCTCGAATACAGTGGCCTACCTCTAGACCCATGTCTCATGGTGACCTATCACAGCTTTATAAATCAGGAGAACCTGACTGGTTCTACAGCTTTCACCACTGCCTCAGCAGCTACATAAACACCTCATGTTAATATGTTTTTTTATTTCTCATTAATAATCAGATTCTGTTCTTAGTACTTGCTAGACTGACATTGGCTTCCACGGAGCAATTCCAGATTTACACTGAAGAACTGTTTTACCTCCAGGTTCATAGCAGTAACTTAATTAAAATTAGTTKTGCTGTTGTTACTCCTCAATTTCTTAGTCAGGTGAAATAAATCTTAAAGGAGATTTCTTCACTGATCAGTCTTGAGAGTTTGTATTCTGCCTCTCAGATCTTTTCCCCTTTCTGCCTTCCCTTGCCTGTTTTCCCCTCACCAGTCCTCCCTTACACACACTATTTTATAGGAACAAGGTCAATAGAAAATGTAGAGTTCAGCACTATAGAAGTGGAAACAGAAAGCAGCCATGGGCAATTAACCAGGGCTGTGACTGCTTGTGTTTGGTTCCTGCTTCCATTTCTGTTTCCATGGAAATGGACATCAGATCATTGGAAATAAAGTAAATTTTCTACTTCCCCTCACCTTAATATCAGTTGGCCTATGCAATCCAAATAAATCTAAAATTTATCTAATTAAATGTGAATTTACAAAGCTTTTCATTTCTTTGAGATAAATTGACAAAAGCAACACTGCTTTTGAAGTGCTAAAATGCTCCTGGCTGTGCTTGGGGGACGGGGTAGGTAAGTTTGTCCACCYCTTTTTGCCTTGTAGGGTATCAAAACATGCAAACATGCACCCTACCCCTTTCTCTGTGTTCCTGCTTGCCCATTAATATTGTTGTGCTGAACAGTGCTCATCACTTACCCGTTAGGGGTCATTTAAGCATAAATGACCCCCCTTACAGAGATTGTGTGGGTTAAAGCCCTCTTCTTTGTCTGGCTGTTAAAGCTTTGAGGTTCATTTGTATTGCAGAGCAGCTGCATAAAGAAGGTTCAAGCCCACCTTTAAAGGTCATACGGTCTCAGAGGAGGCGCTTTGACATAGAAGGGTTTCCCAGGTGAAAAGCTCAGGGGTTAGGAACAAAGAAAAAAGTGTTTTTTAAGCTTTCACATTCCTCTGAGAGACTGAGAAAGATGATACTTATATGCCTCTTGTAAAAAAAAATATATTACAGACTGAACATTTGATTTCTCCTCTAGATGTGAAGCTGATCTGCAAAACTCCTGTGATCCCATACCAGGATGACGGGACATTCTCATTTTGTCTTATGACACAGTTGATCAGGAGACAAAGTCTTGAGGGCCAATTTCAACAAAAATGTCCCATGTCACGAGTCAGTTTTCTTCTAGTTCTAATGATTACTCTTTTTGGTCAGTCAATGAAGGCAAAATCTGAAGCAACCTGCTAGTCCCACAGCATATATTACCCACCAGAAGATGCCTCATACTCTTTTTTTTTTTTCTTACAGCAGCCTGTAATTCTGTTAAACCCAATGATTTAACAAAAACTTGACAACAGAATAGCACCAAATAGTATCTCTGCATGAGATATCATTATACTTTGCAACTTGCAATTATCAAAAGCATAAAAAACATAGCTATATTAATGCAAATTCATTTGTTTTCTAAGTTCCACTCTACAACAGGAAGTTGGGAAAAACACTCAGCTTTCCCAATGTCTACCAAAGTGTTAATTTCTGTAACCCACAAACAAGAACAGTAAAAAGAAAACAATCAAAGTGGATCTATATGGGATGGTAGGCTTAAACCGTTTAATTACTGCAGTTGTAATCAGCTATTGCTAATGCATGGATCACAAAAGCATCACTCCTGTGGGAAACAGCCATGAGTGGGAGATCAGGAATTATAGACACTTCACTGGTGTGAGGGTTTGGTCTGGTTCTTTAAAGAGATTTCCTCCGGTGACAAAAGCCTTGTGCCTGATACTAATGCACCGTATGTAGCTAATTTACTTTAAAGAAAAATAGTGTATAACCTAATCATAGTCAGTCCTAAAATTTGCTTCTTCAAATTGTTCTTACAAAACTGTTCGGTCACAATATAGACCTCTTTTTTATAAATATAAATATATGTACATATATTTCAGTTGAGGCTTCTAGCATGTCTTGAAGAAGAGGAGAAAGCTAGACGACATATGACCACATGCTGTCAATGCTTAATGGTCTGACTTTTTCTCTCGATCCAAGAGGCAAGATTCAAGTGCTCTTTTTTTCTGCAACACCCACCCTTCATAATGGTCRCTTTCACAAGCATGAACACAGTCTCCAAGACAAATTTATCTATGTGAGTTTCCTTCCCTGAAAACAATTATACATGCACTTAAAATAAACCTATAGGCCATTAAAGCCAGTATAATCACCCACATATGAATGTGGATCAGGATCTAAGTTCACTGCACTGGAGCCATTCGCAAAGTACTGGGAAATGAGAACATTACTGAACGAATGAAGGAGAAACCTTTCAAATATTATTTAGATATTAGCGCACACATACAGGCAAAAGGCAGAGAATAGGATGTGAAATATTCAAGGTGCACAGCAGGAGAAATAAAATAAACAGATTCGTGAATTAAGGTCTAGTCTATAGCAGTAGAGTTGCACTGACAAGATTTTTTTTATGGCTAATGAAAAATAAACTGATAAGTAAGTTAATTTGCACATGTAGTCCATATTCATTCTACAGTTCTAATAAAGCTATACCACCCAAATCACAGTTTGCTATAAAACTGAATCTATATGATAGCCTTTATTTGAATAGAAATCTTACTTAAAAATAATCACAACCTTGATATATATTTTGATTAAGCGCCCAATTCAGATCTGGCCTAATTGTCATTTTGTAAAATAGATGCCCAGAGATGCTTCTGCTTTGCATTGTTCTTTTCATATCTTAGGAGACTTCCTTCAAGTAATAAGAAAGATCTAAAGTGAATGTCTCCTAAAGGGTGAAGAATACCTGAAGAAGAATGAGGAACTACATTAAAGCTGAATCACTGCTGTGTCATTCCAGTTTTCCCCTCTTACTCTTGAGATCCCACTGAAATCAATGAAGTTACAGTCACTTAAAGCTGCAGCATTATATGAGTGGACCAGGTACATCATGTTGCAATAAACGACTCGAACTTGCTGGCAGGTTTGCTCAAAATCAAATACGTCCCTTTAAATTTTACGCTATTTTCACAATCTTGTAACAATAAAGCAAAACAAAAAATTCCCTGTGCAGTCAGAACAAAATCTTTTTTTCCTTGTTTAAGTAGTTAGCCAGTACAGTATCACAGAAACATTGATTCCTGTTACTAGCCTAAAAATCGTCTTCATGCAGAACCAAAGACCCAGCACAGTCTCTTCTTTTATGGCTAAGAAAATGCTGGGAGRATCATTATCCCTGGGAAAGATCTCTCTGATAGACGAGGAAGGACTGTTCATTAGTGTCATGAATGATGCTGCCTCTTTTCTATGCAACTTGCATTCACTGATGCTGGCACCGTCAGAGTCTCCAACTGTGTGCACAATTCAGCTCATCGAACAAGGCGGCATCCTTTCCAGATACACTCAACGTGTAGTATTATGGCTTGGAAATTCATTCCACATAAGAGAAACGTGAATTATTTCAATTCTCAAGAAAAAAAAATAGAAAGAAAAAGGCACAGACTGTGCCTTCTTTTTCCATGCTATTAGAGAAATTATCAGGAAAAAATAAACACAGCAGTTGTTCGAGGTCCCAAGCAAACAAAACAAGGCTGTAGGCCACTCAATACATGGCACAGAGCCATTGCTCTGKTTGCTTGTAAAATGTAAGATAATACATTTTTTCAATTCTTCTCAAAAAATAATTATTTGGTGCTTAGAGAACAATTTTCCAAAATGTTGAAGCCGAACATAGCCCTAAATATTCACAGTTTCAAAGTGTGCTCCACTCTCGTCGCCCAGATCTCAGCCATTTCCTCGCAGTGCGTTTAGTGTGCGACACGTCACTTTATCTGCTGGGAACGGCTGCCTCGCGCCGATGCGCCGAGAAGGCAGAGACGGGTCCCACAGTAGTGACTCACCAGCAAAGTTCAAGGTGCACGAGGAAGCGACACGTGTTCCCTCAACATCAAGGACTCACTCCAAAATAGGAGCTGTGAATGTGTCTGTGAGCCTTGGTGCTTGCACTATGAGCCAGCAGCGAGCTTACCGCGGCGGAGCAGACACATCTACGCGGAGAAGCAGGGAGCCCCGCAGAGATAATAGCTAATGCCCCAGAAGCAGGGAAGGTGCTTTAGCTCAGTAAAGCTGACACGGGATAAGAAGCCCAGCTTCCTCGGTTGGSCTGCCCTGGCACAAGTTGAGGATTGCAACCTGGTCCCTCCTGCRTGGTGGGCGCTGTAACCATCAAATAGCTCTCAAGAAACAGGTGAGGCAGCAGAAGTGGGGGGTCTTCTCTTCTAGGCAGATTTGAAAAGAAAGGGATGGTTGCCACAGCCTTCCTCGTGGCACCAGGCCAGGCAGAGYGCCGCAAGCAGTTACAGAGCGTCCTGGCGAGACTGAGCCCTGCAGGAAGATAAGAGCATGAACACACAGTTCCTGCTTTCTAATCTGACCTAAATGCCAGATAAGTGTCCCATTGCACAGACTAGTCCGGGCACAGGCACTGGTTAGGCATGCTCCAAAATGGAGTATTTCATCCCTTAGGAACCTTGATATCAAAGTCTGAAGGATCTCTAAGGCCAAACAGGGGGTTTCAGGGAGCTGTGCAGCTCAACATCTAATTTTCTTCCAGTTCTATGTAACCCTCTTAATTTCTCTCTTTAGTCCAGTGTGAGATGCAGCTACATTTGGGACGCAGAGCTTATGAGGAGCCACGATCTCTGGTCTTTTCTCACAGTGAGTCTCACTGAAATGAGGAGGAACAGTGGACAAACCTGTGTGGTACCTGATAACAGCTTCTTTGGGTCCTTTGAGATAACTAGTAGCTTCAGAAAACAAATAAGCAAATACTATACAAATAATATATTGGTACAAACAGAATAGACTGGAATGTGGAGCRATCGTTTGTTCACTATCAGCCATCAAAGTAAAGCGGAGGAGGTGAACAAATTACATGCCTGAAATATTTGTATGGAGATTTTTTTCAAGCTCGATATAAAAGGCAATTATTTATTACTTCAGGAAATACTCTAGCATCAAGCAATGACCCTAGGTTGATGTCAATGCTTTCCCAACACGATTACTGTTCAGAACACTTTATGGTTACCACATAATGTTTAATCAGTGCATTAAAAATAAATTAAAGAATTGTTAATTGTAATGTAATTAGCTTAATTTAATTACGTTGCTCAGTGACTGAGAATTTTATTGTTATTGTGAGATCTTTTCTCATTTGGGGCTTGAAGTTAAGTGGTGCAGTTTTGACAACCATTTCCTCCCTTAATATTCAGCTTCAGGAATAGGCTGCTGAATTTTTTACCTGATTCTTGCAATTTATCACAATCAGTATCATCACAAATTACAGAAAGCATCCAGTAACATGATAACTTCTAAATGAAGTGTCTGTAACCAGGGCAGTAGCAGCCTCGGCTGTTAATTTGTCATATTTCATAGCCGGCCTGACACCCTGTCCAATTTGCTTGTAAGCTTTATCACAAAGGCAGCTATGTGAGCTGCCTCCGACTAGGAACAGAGTGGAGGAGATGGGCAGAAATTCAGCGAAGGCTGCTTGTCTCTTTAGGTTTCCTGGCTTTGCATACAATCTAACTGCAAATTGAATAGCCCGATGTCTTGGTGAGATTTGTTTTCTCCATTAGAATCTCRTTCCCCATTTCATCATTAAGATAACCACTTTTTTTCTTTAAGACTCACTGCCTATGATAATCTGATGGTCAATATAATTTCCTAGCATTTAGGAAAGTTAAAAGAAATTAGAAGCATAACACTACTCTGAGTAATCTTACCTGTCTTACACAGGCTCTCAATTTCAAGCCAAATAAAGTTCCTCCTTATGGGCAGAGGTTGTGGAGAACAGTAAAAGTGACCATGAACATCCCTTCAGGACATTGGTCTTTCTTCTTAGCTCCCTTCTGTTATCTTGCAGATGCTCTGAGGCCCTCAATCAATTTGCATTGATTCAAGCAACATCATTCAATACATGTTATCAATTTAATCTGTAGGGAATTGTGYGAAGAGTATGTCTTCCTGCCCATTCATGACATGTCAAGCAAATCTATGGTTTCTGTAAGATCAACTGGAGTAAAAAGATACCACGACTTAAAAAGATACAAGAGACTGGCCTTTTTCTTTGTCTAATATATTAAAATCACTTCAGCCAACTTGGAGTGAAGACAGAGCAAACATCTGCTCTATTGTATTCTGTTGATATTACTGGATCTGGGAATACTTTTGAACTCCCAGGTACAGGAGCACTCACCACCAACCATTTCCTATGATATCAGGGTACACCCAGCCCAACMCCCGTATTTTCTTGGAAAAGGAAARTGGTGCTTTCCACCAGGCAGGAGCTGTCGTGTTSCCTTCTATTGCCTGCTCAAGCAGATTAGCCTGATATGTTCTGCATGTCTTGATCAATGCTCAAATACTTCTTTTTGGCTGTGGAYTCCACTAAAACACCTAGTAGTTAGTCTCTGCAGTGCTCAGCTCTGCAGCCCCTAAGTGCTTTTGCAGATCTGTTGCTTCTTACACAAGCAAGCGAAAGAGCAACCAGTGAGGAATTAGCAGAGAGCATTCCAGACTTTACAGCTGAGCCTCCAGAGGGGCTATAAAACCTAAAACACTGTTGGAGAGTCAAGAGAAAACATGGAGCTTATGGTGCCTGCTGTTAATGAGAAAGAGAAATTTGAGAATGGAGACTGACCAAAGGTCTAAGCGCACTGAGACTAAAGGAAATGGAAGAATGAGCAAACAGAAAAGAATAGAGAAAGGTAGGAATCATTTAAGAAAAGCCATCAGTACTGAAAATGGCAGAAAAAAATAAAGACAAAAATTTATAGAAAGATTAGACACATTTTCAAGTCTGAAGGTGCTTATTTGAGCCAAATAACCATATGTCAGTCTCCTGAGGTTTTGCCTATCATGTTAAACTCCAGGCCTACTGATTCGGTAGGATGGAGTCCTCAGCACGTGGCCACCACTGTGAATGAGTCATTTGGTACAGTTCCTGTGGCAAAAATCCCAAATATGTCAGGCCTGGACTAAAAAGCAAGATAGAGAATGAATACACCTGAAGGCACATTTGGCACTTTAATTCTGAGCAGATACCACTTCTAATTATAGCCAGCCTTATGCCAGCTCCCAGTTCGAGCTCTTGTGGGTTCACACATTGAGTGCCAGGTTTAATCCATTCAAGGTAAAGTGCAGGAGAACCAATTGCGTTTTGCATTCCTTCTACCTGAATGATTTGCTTTGTTGTTCCCAATTTGCAGTTTGACTGGAAGATTTGCACCCCTCTGGTTAGTTCTGGTTGGCTTCTCTGCAGCCACAGGGGTATATTATTCAGCTGAATGAAGCCCAACTGGCAGGTTCAGTTTGCCCCACAAATGAGTCATATCTTTCTCTCTCTAATTTCAACTGCACAAGAGGAACTTGCAAGTTCCTCTTATATTCCTCAGAGCTGCTCCTGCAAAATGCAGGTTTGCCTGTGCCCAAGAACAGGGAGCCATAATCCTGCTTGTCTTGAGGAGAGTGGCAAAGCTCAAGAGAGAGTCAATTGTGAGCATTGTTTTAAGTCTAAGTTTACTTAAGAGAAGCCTTTTCCAGCCTGATCATGTCAGATTTTGATCATATATGGTGCCTAGTGCTTCACAATGACTAGAGCTCTGTACCCCAGAACTACAGGTGGCTTTCTGGGTGCTTTAGGGTTTGGAGYGGAGCAAAGGTTTAATACAGTTACGCATCAGTATTCTTTCCRAGCAACACTGTGAAACACAGAGCAGAAGGAGGATTGCCTCTTCACCCCGTAAATCCATTTAAGCTTGGATTATTAGCCATATTCACCCAATTTTTGCTGGGAGCTTAAAGCACCACCACGCTGCCGTGAGGGTGCGGGATACTGGGAAGCTGAGGCAGTTCTCAAGAGGCTCCATTTCAAACCCTCACAAGTAAAATGGCAGCATCTTGCAATGTGCAGGACTTGAACAGTATTGAGTTGTTTCAAGCACACTTTTATGCCTATGTATGGAAATGCACAAAGTGTACACAGAGCTCAACTGGAAAGGATTTGTTTTAATAACTAGTTTCATGCTAGTAGCTTACAGAACAGGTTTTTTTCAGCAGCTCTCAGCCACATTGAGTTGACAAAGAAATAAAAGGGAGCACTTCCCCCCCACACGCAAATCTCTATTGATCACTGTATGGATCTTGTTTCAAGATAGTGAACAACTAGCACCGATGCTGTCACACAGAGCCTTTTGGAATTATTTCAGAAGCTGCATTTTCCACCGTTATGCCTCTTTCATTTGCTTCTAGTGCTGAGAGAGAGGGAGAGAGGGAGAGAAAGAAAGGAGGGAAGGAAGGGAGGGAGGGAGGAAGAAGAAGAGAGGTAGAGAAAGAGAGAGAAAAAAAAAGAAAAAGGAAAGGAAAACAAGAAAAAGAGCCAGCATGGCTGCTGGCAGGCTGTGTGAAACCTCTGCACACGTCACCTGCTTCCAGTGCTGTCCTTCCAATACCCATCCCCAAAGAGCTGGCTCAGTTGTGCAAGGTAGCTCCTAATTACCTCTCTCCTGGTTTCTCTCTTTCCCCCCTGAGGACAGCCTTTCCAAGAAATAACACACATGAACACACCTGGCACTGAGAGATAGGGAACCTCACCATGGATACCAGGCCCCCATTCCCAGGCCGTCAGATGCTCCTGGGATTTGAGCAACTGTCTCTAGAATGCAGCAAACTCCAGATGTGCCTCACCTAGCGCCTGGAGATGCTGCATTCAAACACCATGGAAAACTTGTTCGCCCCCTCCGACATATAAGCAAGTTCTGGCGATGCATATCAAGCTTTGAGAAAGAAAATAAAACAAAACAGTAACCTTAATCTTCCTTTTAATATGCTACCCCATGCCAGATAAAAGCAGCCGCACTGACACAATGCGTCCAACTGGACATTAAGAATAGCCTGAGAGAAAGAAATAATACACACACACACACACACACACACAAATACATACACACATACATACATGCTCTAAGGAATTTAAAATGTTTGTGTTCAGAAGTGGTGAGCTCTACGTCATAGCTTTCTTGATTATTAAAAAGGTTGATCAGAAACAAATATGGCCTGCCAGAGTTGAGACTGTAAATTAGATCCTAGAGTAAATATCTGCAAGGATAGCCCAAAGGGTTAACCTTATAAATGCACAAATACTGGCTCTCCTCCTGTTACAGTTTAAATGCAGATTGGAAGGAAGAGATCATTCTAGGTCAGTATGTCCTTTACATCGTGAATAGCTTGACAGGGGCTAATAAACTCAGCTGCCTGTGGCACCGATAATTTATGATATCCTAGACATCATGTGTATTTTTTTTATTTACACACTTATTGTTTGTTGTTTTGTTTTTAGAGCAGCAAAGCCGAGCAATCTGAGTCAAGAAATACGCTAAAGCCAGAGGAGGAAGAGAGCTCCCATGTCCCAGTCCTAGTCTATGGTGGAAAGTAATACCCCCTCACTGTGCCTTCTGCCGCTGCAGTTACTCTGAGCAGCACRCAGATACTGCAGAGAGCATGACTTTGGGCCAGCACAGGGTGGACTTCTCGGGGAAGGGGCACACACATAAATCCATGGAGACACTTGCCTCGCAGGCGCGCACGCACACAAACATCCCTGCGCAGCCCTCTCATGCCACAGAACAAATCCGGTTGATTTATGAAGAACCTCTTGAATTGAGATAATTGTAAAGCTAACAGATTTCAAGTTTATTTCCTGTGCAGCCCGGTGGGGGACAGCTCCTCCGCAGCCTCCTAATGAGGAAGCCAGACCCCAGAGAGCAGCCTGCTTTGCTCCTGTCTTGCACTGGCTACATTTCACAGAGATGAGGTAATTTGACTGCAGATGAGGTAACCGTGTGACTTGCCCATGAGCTGGGAGAGGTTACCATATGATCATTCATGTAAACACGGCGCCCGGTCCCCCCGGACGCTGACTGACAGCTGCGCTCTGCTGCCGGGCTGCACCGCCAGGCTGGTGGGAGCCGGCGGCCCCGGGAGCCCCCGTGCGCGGGGGGCCTCCCTGCTCGCTGCGAGCAGACGGTCGCCCGCGGAGCGCTTGCCGCACGCTGCAGACACCGGTAAACCGACCAGCTGCAAAGGCAGTACGGGGCTAAGGTCCCCTCGGAAATGCTTCGCTCTAAAGCAGTGCTCCGGGCACGCAGGGGAAGCAGGAAGGTCCTGCCAGCGGGTGAGGAGGGGAGTGGGCCCGTTATGCTGAATTTACAGGCAGATTTTCATGCAGATCAGTGCCCTGAGGAGAGGGGAGTGAGCTCAGCAAAAGCAAACACGGGTGCAGAGCAGCATTTCCCCATCATCACACTCACAYGCACACACATGCATGGGGGACAGTCCTTTGCAGCTGGAAATCCAGATGGGCTCATATAGCCATGGCATGGAGCATTTGGACCAACACTCTGTCCCCCTGGAGAAGAGTTGGACAAGCCTCCCCATGGGGTCTCCAAGAGAACATGCTTTTTCTTCCTCTGATGGGGAAGATGAAAAAAAATAACCCTAGTACAGGGGTGGCCAGACAAGGACACTGTTCTTGTAACTGGCTTCCTGCTGAAAGAAGTCCTCATCAGGCTGCGCTGCCGCTTGCTCCCCTGTGCTGCCAGGTCTGCGCCGCTGCTTCTCATTTGGAGCCTTTGCAGTGAGATTCACAACTCAGACCACTGTTTCTCTTGCCACATCATGGTTTCTAAATGCTCCTGTCTTCTCTGTTTATCTGCAGTGATTCATTTCTTCAGCAAGCACTGGAGAACTGCTTCCTCCTGTGGTTCAAGTGGGGGAAATCTCCCCTTCCTTGGCCCGGAGATCAAGAGCGGGGAGACAGGGGCAGGGGTGGGACTGTGGCTATGTGGGGAAATGCCCAGGCARTCTCCATCATTTCTGCCGGTGAGCACTGACATTTGGTATGTGCCGTTAGCACAGGTGTTGTTCCTAGAAAGTCCCTAAATTTGCAATCGGCAAGAAAAGTGACTTTTGTGGTTAGGCAACAGTGATGACTGCACCTCTCTCCTGTCTGTAGCTGTATGCCTCAGAGGATCTGCAACCCTCAGGTGGTCTCGTAAGCAAAAAGCTCTAACCAAAGTACAAAACCCCAAATAGCTATTTCTTCAGGATCTTGTACTACTAGTATCTACAGTACAACATAGCCTAGGAGCCCTGATTGCAGAGAAAAGTTCTACTGTGCCAAGAAATACTGACGTTGAACCCTACTCAGAGCACTAGCAGCCAGTTGGGCAAAACATGTGATGAATGTGCAAGAGGCAAGAGGAAATCACAACAGAAAGGCTACAGTGGGGCAGAKACTTCTCAACTCTGTGAGTCTAGGACTCTTCTGCAGTCTGCTCTGTGCCAGGATTTCTTAAAATCTCCTTGTGACTAGCAGGGTGGTCAGGCTCAAATTGTACTCCAGCTCCCAGTAACTTCTTGTGCCTCCATGGACTCTATTTAACCTCACAAAGTTTGTTTGAAAAGTTTGTTTTAACAAACTTCATCTCAGCAGCAGTGGCCACTGATCTGGAAATCTGTTTTAAGCAGACCTCAAGCCAAACAACATGTGACAAGTGACCCAGGAGGACCCCGAGGACTAATGTGTCATTAGATGCAGGGAAGCATCTAGACTGAATATGTTCTGTTCAGTTCCCAGCTTACAGAGCTCAGCTTCTCTGGCCTGGCCAGTTTGGAGAGAGTCTAACTGGGTAATGGCAATATAAGAGAAGTTACGCTTGTCTGTGTCAAGCATCCAAAGGCAGTAGCGCCCTTGGGCCCTGGGACATATGAGGAGTAAAGGGTTCCCAGAGAGAAGGAAAGGTCTTCCATCACCCTTTTTTTGGCCAAAAATAAGAAATACTATTAGCAAGCCCTGGAGGAAATCCATGTTCCACCTTCACTCTTCCAGAACAGATTATAAGAGGAACAGGTCAAAATAAATGACTGTTGTAGTGTGAGCATATAAAGAGAAATAAATCCATTGCCGTAGAGGCTTAGGGTTCAGCTTATCCCACAAAGCTAAGGTTGAGGGCAGGAATCTCCTCCCTACTATAAATTCTCACAGCTGCCAAAGGGACAGATTGACYTCCTAAAGTCCACCCAGAAAGGGTTCAAAAAAGCAAGTTTGGAAGTGGGGCCACTTCAAGTTTCCCTTCTGYCACATCAGCTCAAAGCTGGCTGGCTCTGGACCAAAAAGCCCACTACGGGGCTCAGAGGTGCTGTGCAGTGGGAAATCTCCTCTGCATGCCAGGAAAGACTGGAGAAAGCTGTGCTCACACACACACCCCTCGGGCAGTACAGCCTATCCTTACCCAGGCTCTATCTCAGCAGCACAACTGAGCCCACAGCATGTGGTCAGCTGTAAATTCACTAGTGCAGGGTGTTGGATTCAGCTAGATTTTTAAAAGATTTGGCTAATATTATAAGTTATAGCTGTTGCTGTCATGCATAATACAGTACACTTAATCATATCCATGCCTCATGCTGTAACTTGATCATCCGTGCAGTCTCTCCTCCACATGTAGCATTGAGAAAAAGGCTAGGTGTAGAGGGTTATACACCTATACCTTGCCAGAGGTCTGTGAACACCAGGTCCCAGCACCTCACTACATCTAGGGTATATCTGCAGTCTCAGGAAAGCGTGACCCAACCTCTCATCCACCTGCCATCTAACCTGGTTAGATCCATGCTCTGGGCAGAGGGGAGTGCATGGGCAAGATGATGCAGCCCACATGGCCTGGGCTTTCCCTAAGTAGYGTGTGAACAGCTTGGGTGGGATTCAGCCCCTCCAAGCCCTGCCTAATGTCRATATCCAAGCTCACTGCCTCCTTTTATAGCTCAGGGACACCAACATGCCTTCTGTGGGCACATTGATCTCATCTGCTTTAGATAGTCATGGCCTGGGAAGAATCATGTCCKGAAGGTGCCATTTCCTCTCAAATAACCATAAAGTGTCTCTAAAGCAATTAGCTCAGGCACCTCCTCTGAAAAAGCRTATGTTTGCCCACAAAACCCCTCCTTTGAACTCACTCTGCAGCCRGGCTAGCAGGCCACAGCATGGGCCACAACCACCTGGGTCACACAGGTCCTCAGCCCCATGGCAGAGTGGGGCACAGTGAGCTATGGGACTCCATGGCAGCACACTCCAGTCAAGACCCGAGAGAGATGTCTGCAAGAGCTGCAGCCTGCCATGGCACCCCACCGGGCTTCGCCCCAACAGCTAACTGTGCTAGCATCCAGCGACCATGCTAGAAATCAGTGAGGATACCCAGTGCAATGAATATATACACCGTCATATAGGTAAGGCAGTAATTATAGCAGGATTTAATGGAAAACCAGCAGTAAAAGAGTTAAGAGCACCAAGGCTTGTTGCTACCCAGGAACCTGGTACTACCTCACCTTTGAGGATAGCAATCAGCCAGTCCTTTCTCCAGCAACTTTTTGTTTTGGCATGCTGTGTTGTCAGAAAACCACCTGTTACTTGGGACAGATTCAAATGCATAATGAATTAAAAAAGCATATTGTGTGTTACTGTCTACCCCCCAGACAGATGTGTTATTTAAGTGTGGTTATGATCTGTGCTGTTAAACAACGTATGATCAAAGATCATGTCTGGCTTTGTGCTTTGCTTCCTTTCAGGTTCTGGCTTGTGTGTCCATGCCAAACAGTTTTGGTTTGCATCATATGGCAGGAAAAGCTTATTTTACATTCTGCCTAAATTTGTATTTTATAGCACATTAAAACACCATGGCCAGGCCATCAGAACGAAGTTATCTCATTGTTTATAAAAGTAAGTGAGTTGCAGCTGTGGGAAAGAGGGCACAACACGGAGGGATTGTTAGGCACATGTACTCCCTACACTTAGGACTTTCAGCCATTTTAAAGACAGCAGCAGGCTGAACAGACTGAAATACATAAACCGCATCACTGTTCCTGTGGGAAGGCTGGAAAACTGTTGGAAATGGCATTACTGCCAACCAATCAGTCCGAAAGCACCAGCCAGGTTCCCAACAGACAGGGAGACATGCTTAAAAGATCATAAGACTTTTTTTTTTTTTAATAATACATTTGTGGTTCTTTCTATTTGCTCCCTGGCCTGAGTCTTCAGGCTTTGCTGCCCAGCTAGAGCAGCTAGACATCTGCCCTAAACAAATAAGTAAATAAATAAACAGATCAGAAAGGAAGAACAGCCTTTTGTGATCASTTGGCTCTGAGACGAGGCTTTAAGGCAGAGGCAAAAAAACATTTGAAGACTTAAGATGAGGTTGCAAGAGTTGCAACACGCGTGAGATTGACTGGTAGAGGGGCAGATCTTTGCTTGATGTAAGTCAGCATAAGTGTACTGATTTCCAGAAAGCTATGCAATTTACAGAGGATGTAAAGCTGGGCCAGAAAGTCACTCTCGGAGACTGAAGAATACACATTTCATCTCCTGTAACCTTCAAGGATACAGAGAGAATCTCGGTCCAGACTTCCCATGTCAATCCAGGAGGTCTGAGATGGAAGTGGGATTTATTGGAAGAGAACTGAAAGAGAAGGGACTGGCAGAACATTTRCGATATCGAGATGGATTTTTGTCCTTATCGGCACTGAAGTAAATCCAGCGTTGCTGCCGTGGCGAGAGCAGAGGAGCGAGCAGAGCTTAGCCCACCTCGTACCCCACGCCGCTGCGGCTGCAGCCGCAGTTTAACTCACCCAGTCCCGAGACAAATTTGGGCTTCAGCTCTCCTTTCTCTAAGAGCCTTCTGCCAGGCTGCTGTCGTGCTTTTGACCACCCTTCTGGGGAGGCAACAGTCCTCCAGCTAAACCAGCCGGGCACTCAGCCCCGCTGTATGCGAGCAAAGGGAAATGCCATCAATTCTCACCCTCCGCGCCCGAGGCCGTAGCGAGCTGCGTCGTCACTGCTCACCGGCCTTTTTTGATGAGGTATTTCCCCCCCTTTCCTGCTTAGGAAAAAATATTGCCCTGAAACTTATTTGCGGAGGGGACTAAGACAGGGAATACCTAGGTATAGCTGCAAAAGAGGTCCCCACCACACAGGGTGCCACCCCCACCGTGCTGGGTGAAGGCTGCTGGGTGAAGCACCAAGCAAAGGTTAAAGCGATTGCTGCTCTCACGTAAAATACATACTGTTCCTGGGCAGCTATTTTTAGACAGCCTGAACACAGGCTCACGCTCACATGTAGCACTGAACACGAGAAGATGAGGGGCAAAACGGGATTGTCTRGGAGAAGAGGCTAGAGCTGAGGAGAGGGTGCTAAAGAGCACAAACTCATTTCATATGGCTGAGTGCTGGCAACACTAGGAGAAATTCAATGGATTGTGTTGCACCAGAGGTCAGGATATAATTGTCCCTTCTGGCCTTTAAAACCTGTGAATCTATAGAGGAACCTTGAAATGACCAGATTCTTCAGGAATTTGATTCCTGTGGTTTATTTATTTATTTTTTTACCAGCAGCCAGACACAGCATGCTCCCAGACAAATAAGGAGGTGGTAGCTACGGTGGTTAGTATATCAGTAGTGCTAATCTCTTGCGGGGCTTCCTGGCAGAATTTCTATCATCTCCCTCAGAGGCGGTGAGGTTAAGGGTTGTAAGAGAGATTCAGCTTAAAAACTAAAAAACATGGGGTTGTTTTAGAAGTGAATAGATGCTAGGGCAAACAAGGGAGAACTAAGCGATTTAGTGCTCGAATATTTTCCTAGTAATTTTTTTTAAATGGTACTTTCCAACTCCATATTAAATAGTTCTCTGTTGTCCTTGCAAAGGGCCAAAGAGCTAAAGATAGCTTCACTAATTGCTTCTTCCTTTTGTCCATTAGATCAAGGGACTCTCATCTTCTGTATCATTACCTCACCATTTTAATTGTGCAAGAAGCTTTTGTGCATCACAGTATTAATTAGAATAAAATAACAATAGTGCGAAATGTAAGAAGAAACAGTCGYGCCATTTTTATAGCAGGTACTTTGCAAGAGAGAATTAGTCGATACTTCTGTCTGAATATGTCCATGATGTGTTGTCTTATTCTGCAGACGTGGGGCCCATCCTGTGACCTGCACTTACACCAAGAGGCCATGATCAGCAAGTGTATTGCTATCTCCTGAGGCAAGCGTTAAAAAAGTGAGCAAAAGTAACTAAATAGGGGAGTGTTCCTGCCCTGAAGAATCCTTGGAAGAGAAAGATCTAAAGATGATTTATAGCTGCCATAAGTCCTCTCCATGCCTCTAGAGGTACAGGACACAGTACTCTGTAACTGATTCCACATGGGGAACCAACTTGGAAAGAGCTGACCCTTCTATACTRAGCATAGAAATTGAGACAGACCAAATTACCAGTGTCATTCATTTGCACCTTTCAACTTAATGATACCTTTCAGGGAAGAAAAATTCAAATTAAAAATTGAAGCTATTCATGTATCTTTGAAAATGGTAAGGGAACAAGATTAAGATCAATAGGAGGTCACTAGTCCTGGCATACTTTTGACTTGCACTCTTTAAATCGTGCAATTTAAATCTTTAATACATTGTTCGAATTTAAACATAAATAGGACTTTTTTATGAGGATGTTATTGCTCCTGCTGCATCAAGAGCCATATTCCGTTTTACAGTTCCTAGAGCGGAGAATATTCATTCCCAAACTAGAAGGCCTCCTCACCAGATGATCTTAATGCAGATAACAAAATAACGTTACATTGAACCATGCATCTGTAGAAAGTGAAATACTACAATAGAAGATGAACTTTTCTCCTAAAACTTTCAGTAGAGTTCAAGGGCTCACAAGGTAAGTAGGATGCATTTTGCAATTTTCTAGCAGAGATAAAGCATATTGCAGAGTAACCACATCCTTTCTGTTCAGCTGCTTCACCCTTCCTGGCAACTAATTGCAACTCGCATATAGGCAGCGAGAGATAGCAAAGGACAGGCAGCATGAGGAAAGGGTTCCCAACCAATTAAGTCCATTTTACTGCATCTTAAAATTCCTTTTTTCTTCCCCTCCATCCTGCCTGTCTGCCTTTCTCTCTTTCTCTGAGAGTACCTATTTTCCAAAGTGTGGGGTGTGGGGAGGGCGGGCAAAAAAAAGCCCTGAAGCAATCCCAAATTTCCTTGATGGGGGGGGGGGAGGAAAAGAAAGAAAGAAAAGAAATCTCCGGAGATCAAACCTTTGGTGAATCATTTTCTATTTTTGACTGCCGTGTCAAAGACTCCAGTGACTGAGCAGCCGCGGAGCTGTGATTCACCTGCCGTGCAAGGGGACCACGGCTGCCCAGGAGCACCGCTGTTTGCACTGTTGTTTAAAGCCTCCGCTTCCTCTTTTCGGGCCGGCACCTACCCGGCAGCAGCTGTGCGCGTCTCACCTCCCCGCTGCACACCAGCTCCGCTGACCTGCTGCTGGAGCAGCAACGGCAAGGAGAAAGCCGACGCGCTCGGGCTTTCGGTTTTGGCCGTGAGCAAAGGGCAATCAGAGGGCCAGAGAAGCAAGACAGCCTTGGTCTCGTGCATGTGAACGGCGGGAGCTGAGAAGCTGCGAAGGCTCATGAATCTCCTCTGCTCCTGTCCRCATCCCCTGTTCCTGTTTAAGCATGAAAAGGGGAAGGGCAGAAAAAGGAGAGCCAGGGCGTATTTGGTGTTTATTTGTGGCTCTCACTGGGTTCATCTCCCTGCAAGCACAGGATGCAGTTTCTCCAAGCGGGAGTCTCAGAAATAGAGCTGACATTACATCTAACGAGCTTTTTGGTGGCATATTCATTAAGSCTGTAGAAAGGGTAAAGAAACACCGGAAGCCTAGCCTTGGAAAGCCTCCAACTGGACCCCTCGGACTCGTTAAAGAAAGGAGTAAAACGAACCGTGCCCCCCGGGCAACCATAAAGGGATAAGCAGGAAAGGGGCAATTCATTAAGGGCTGGGGAGGAAGCRCTGCCGCTCCTGCCCCGGTGGGGCAGCGCCGGGCCCTGGGCGCAGGACGGCTGGCGCCCGGCTCGCAGCCTTGTCTGGGGAGATCCGGGGTGTCCCCCGGGCCGGGCGCGCTGCTGGCCGTTTGCTCGGGCAGAGCCGCCGGCTCCTGAAACGCAGCAGACGAGGCAGCGGGGAAAACTCCCGCGTTAGCCTGGGAAGGGCTCTGCCCGCAGCTCCCACGGGCGCCAGCATCTCCAGCCCGGGAGCAAGCTCTGCTTCCTCGCAGCCGAGGGTGGGGGGAAGGGGGAGAAAAAGTCCCGCAGTCGCAGTYGCTCCTGAGCCTGGCAAGGGCAGGGGGAGGGCGGGGAGGGGAGGCAAACTCAACTGAGCCGCTTCGCGGGGGGCCCCAGATTTGCTCAAGCCAGTCACGCCAGCTGCAGTCGAGCCATGATGAGAAAGGAGGGGAGACAGCGAAGTAACAGCTTCCACCACCCCAAGGGAGGAGGAAGAGGCCCAGGCTGCTAAACTGACACCAGGCAAAAGTTGGCCACGTTTTCCCCGAGCCACGGAGGAATAGCGCAGGCAAGTCAGATGTGACCAGTGTTACAGGAGCCATGAGAAAATAAAAACAAGTGACAGCTGACTCTTGAGGACTTTTGCAGGGGGTGGGGGAAGAGAGCGAGAAGACAGCGCGCGAGAGAGGCAAACACTGGGGGAAGGGCAGCCGGCAGCGCAGGAGCCTGCTGCAGCGGCAGATGGAGAGGGAAGTTACCGCTGATTCCTGCGGAGCCAGGCAAGGAGAGAGGCGGCGTGGCAAGGAGGTGATCGCATGAATAGGGAATGAAGGCGCCGAACAAAGSAGGCGTTTGGGGGGCGAGGGCGAGGGCACACGCAGGTCCCCGCACCAGGGCCGGTCCCCGAGCTGCACCTCAGGCTGCTGCGGCGCTGCCAGCACCGGCGCTGCCAGCACCGTCGGCAAAGGTTGCCGGAGAAAAGGGTCAGTGGAAGCAGATGAGACACAGAGGAGATATCTGTACAGTTATTAACCGAGGAAGCTCAGGGAGGGACGTGTTACCGAGGCTACAGAATAGGTAATTCCTCATCCCCAGGACCCGAGCGTACGGTGGGAAGGAAAATCTGAATCCCCTCGCTCTGGGCTTGGGGGCTTCCTTTAGCCCGATGTGGGACGAAGCTGTGGAGGTTTCAGACAGCGCTGCCTGCCTTTGCGTTGGTCCTGGCGTCCCTAATGTGCCGGCAATGATTGTTATGACAGTCACTCTTGCTGTGACTGGCACTTCCCGATCAGATCAAGGTCACTGTTAGAATACAGCTTTTCACCAAAGCGGCGGCRGAGAGCCCGTCAATGACCACAGGCCACAGCTAATTAAGGGAGGACCCAGTTCTGCCATGCGGGTTGGTGATCAGGGAGGATGCCGAGCCCCCCAGCCCAAGGGGAGCCTGCAGGATAGTCCTGCCCCTTGCACACAGGGAGAACATATCCAGGGACATCGGGCCACCGCCTACCCTTGCTGCCACCAGACGAGAGCAACAGCATCACCCCTTACACGTCTGACGAAAGGCACATCCCAGGGATCTGGTGACTGCAGTTGTGTCCAGCTTGTTTATGGACCATCAAAAGGGGAAGAGTAGATGCCAACAGGCTCCTTTCAGCACGGATAGGCCCTCATTTAAGGGACAATTAAATGGGCTTTAGATTTGAAGAAAAACATTTTAAAATATCTTAAAATGCAGCCACTACTTTATAATAAGCATTTCCTATGGCAGTACAAGATGGGTGCTGTTCCAGGCTTAGCAAACATGTTGAAGTCTTCTTAGAAAAGGGCAACATGGAAATAAGTCCGTGCTGCTTTTACATGTTAGCAAATCTCAACACAGGTGTTACAGAATTACATTGACTAAAGAAGTTTTGGCATCCAACACTGAGGTAAAGTTGTATACTGCCAGGAAAACCCTATAAACATTAAAGTGGTTCCTATTTTGCCCAGTTTGGCATGTGCATGTAGTCTTTGCTGGTCTTTGTTTGATTACATAGTATGTCAACAAAAGTCCATCTCTTCCTAAAGAAAAAATGTGGTTTTTTTGAAAATTAAGAAAAACTATTATTCCAAAGACTACTTGTTCCTTTTAATTCTGTTTCACAGCACTTTTGCCCAGATCCTTTCCCAGATCCCTGTCTAATTTCCTGCTGCAGAATGACAAAGTTCTTCTCTGTATTCATCATGAAAAATGCACCTGTGGACTTTCTCCAGATCTCCACTTATGGTATCACTTTAGCTGAGCAGATATTTTGCAGTCTAGCTACCTGCTCCCAATAGTGCTATGTTGTGTTCTTATATGACCATACTCTTCCCTATTAAATGTTGTTTATATCTTACTGACCAGTTGTTTTATTCACACAGGCCTTCTGTAACATTATTTGACTCTCTTCTGTTTCATTCTCCCTCATTTTGGCAAAAGATTTTCATTTTTTTCCAACACAGAACGAAAACACATTTGGAAATGCTAAATTCTCTTGTAGCTTCCAGGTGTGCTTTCCTTGCCTGGCATCTGTGAAAACCTAGCCAAGTTTTGCATCTAGAGATAAGACAGCAATTATTATTGGTGTTTAGTACGACAAATACTCAAGACCTCATACATTTCTTTTCCAGTGAATACAGGAAAAAGATGTTTGAATCCTTACAAGTCTTCTGCTATACCTGACACATTTAGTGATTTTCCAGCAAAGATAGAAAGGGAAGCTTGATCCTTCACGCAAGGATAAATTGTTCTCATGCTAAACAAATGCTCTTCTGCATTTCCGTTAGTTTCTCCCAATAATTGTAGTTTACTTATTAGACCTTAAACCTGAAAATAATTCTATAGAATATCCAGTGCAATTGGACCCTGACTATAAGAGGAGTTTCTTGGCACAATATAATTAAATAAGAACTATAACAAAGTTTAATTTTGTCTGTAATTGTGAACAATTAGACAGAAAAGATATAGCAGACACTTACTGCCTCTCACGCTAAAAGTGCTTGATAAAGCAATTTTTTTCAAATGTACCTTAAAGAATACACTCTTCTTTCAAAATCACTGTGGAAAAAGGTAGGCTATATGTAATGTACTCAGCATTTCACTCTGATCTATAACTGTCTAATCCAGGCCAGGACTTGGAAAAACCCATTAGAGTGACACTAGGCACCCACTGTGAGAGACAGTCTGGGAGCTAGACAGCTAGGAAAAACCACAGCTTTGGTCTGTGTCCAGCAGCCTAAATAAAAAGTTTCCTTTGCATTCTTTGCATTCATCACAAAAGAGTCCTATCTCTGCTATACAGTAAATATGCACAGTCATAGAAATGTATCACATTAAAGTCACATTGGTAAAAGCTCAGATATGGGACAGTAAAAATAAAGTATTGCAATAATGTTATCTCAGATGAATTCCTCCCTTTTGTGACTCATAGTGTTCATGCAGTAATGTCAAACCAAAATATACAAAGAGCACGCGTTCCTCTTCCCCCATCCAGTAAAATTTCATGCAGCTGGCTTAAAAAACAATGACTTAAGTATAAATATACATGTTTACATATGTATGTATGGAATTACTTTTGCTTGTTTCATTAAGCTTTCCATTTTCTCTTTATTCTTGTTTAACATGCTTCTTTTCATAAGCGTGAGGATGCTGGAACTGAGTTTTTCCTGTCATTCACAGGACTCCAGGGGCTGAGGTTTAAGTGAAATATCAAATGTTATGAGTTCATGATGAATTGCAAGAATTAGGAACGCTATTAACATCTTACAATATAAATGATACATACTAAACCAGAAAAATGAAACTTGAAAACACAGCTTACCTAAAATGCCTCTGAGTCAGTATTACTAGGAATTTAACGTCTGCATTTCCTGACTTCAGTACTAACAGTGCTTTTCTAATAGTTAATATATTCAATCTTCCTGGTGTCATTAAAAAGAGGGAGAGAAAGAAAGAAAGAAAATGTAGCACTGAAGTTCAGCACTCTCAGAGGTGAATAGAGTGGCGAGTAGTGAATTTCTATTATTGCTAATTCCCATGCTGCTAATTGGACAGAGGCCATTTCCTGCACGATAAAGTCAAACAGGACAGGAGCATATGGGCTTTCAGAGAGATAGTTGGGCCTTTGCAATGGAAAAGAAAATAAACACACACACACACACACACACACACACACACACACACTTGCATGCATACACACACACACACACACACACACACACACACAAAAAAAAAAAAATCAAATCCCTGCAGAATTTTGGTCATTGCAGAGAAAATGACAGACAAATTACAAACTTAAAAGCTGTATGCACAGATGCTGCTTCTATTAGTTCTGCGAGAAGTGCATCTTTGAAAAAGTGGAGCTCATGCCTTGGGGATATGCCATTTTCGGCACCCAATATTCTCCCTTGACCCTAATGTTAAAATAGGATCAGGTTTTATTTATTTTCTTTCTTTACTTTTTTTTTTTTTGATGTTTCTTTGGTTCATATATATTTCAACGGCATGCTGACAACCTGCTTTAGATAAACTCTCTCGAGAGCAGCCCCTGTACCTCTTAGGTCTGGATGAGGGCTGCACACACCGTAATATCACAAAGGGGACAGACCTACCTAAGAAGGTTGAAAACCTGAGCAGACCACACCAGCCAGCCACAGGGTTGTTTTTTCAGCTGTTTCATATTCAACCAAGCAAAATACTTACAGTCAATGAGAGACTATCAAGACAAGTTTCCAGCATCACCTGTCTTCCTCTAACATGTTAACTTTGGCCCTGCAGGCACAAGAGACACTTTGCAAAATGAGTTTATGGTAGGCATAGAGAAGTCATGCTTCAGGGACTTAACGAAGCTGTGTTATTAGGGGCTGAGAAGGACATTTTTGGAGGAGACACTGATTATCCCACTTCTCTGCATCTTCCTGTGAAGAAACGGGTGCATGGCAGGGTCAAAAACAGGGCACTGACAGAGCATCATTCTGATCCGTTGTGGCAAGGACTATGATAGTCCAAAAGAGTCGATTTTCTTCTATTACCAGTTAATTGAAGGTGTCTCTTTTACTTTGTTTGCCAGTTTGTTCTCCCTATACCAATCTCTCTTCCTACACAACCCTTTGCCAAAAACAGATACGCAGGAGGCGCAGTGCAGGGACCAAGCATGGAAAATTTCAGCCGCCAGAGCGGGTGGTTTAGAAAGTCACACATACATAAAGCCGGAGGGATGCATTAGTTCTCTTCTGATGGATTGAGTCAGCACAAGCAGCATTGTCCTTGGAGGAGCAGAGCTGCTGCCTCCAGCTCGTGCCTGCAGTCTCTGGTTGCTGACTGTCCGCCTGGTTTTGCCTGCGCTCGGGCTCCCTGGGCGCCTGTCACACCTGCTCTGCCCGCCCTTCGGAAAGCTGCCAGCACAGTGTGCACACAAAGGAAGAGCCGCACAGCTGCAGCCGCTGGAAGCTGCACGCTACCTAGTATTGTTATTTCACTTGCATTTCCAGCCCTGTCAAACACCCCTCTTCCATAGGAAGTTCCTTTCCTGTTGCCCTGCAAGTTCAAGCTCTCCAAGCTCTATTGTGTTTACCCCTTGCTGTCTGCCAGCGTCATTTTTAAGGCATTATTGCAGAATTCCTTTTATTATTATTATTATTATCATTATCATCACTGCTTCTGGCTGTTTTAGCTGCCACAAGCATTATTTCTTCATTGCTGTGTACAGCTATACAACGCAAAATGGTTATGAGGCCTGCCTTGAGGACCCCACTTGCTTGAATGTCCTGGGTCAGAGGAGCCCTCCTGAAGCACATGGACTCCAGAGCAGCAGAGAAGGGGTTAAAGAGTTTAATACCAAGAGGCCACAGAGCAAAGCAGAAGTTAGAGCCAGCTGCACCCCTCCCCCTGTCCTCCCTTCCCGCTGCAGGAGCCCAGGCGCTGCTGCATCACTCAAGTGCTGCTTTCCCCACCGAGCTCCTGCCCCACTTGTGTGATGTAAAGCAATGCTTTTGTTTCCTCTTTAAGACATTAGCCTCAGGGGCCATTATAGGGAAGAAAGGTAGCTGGGGCTCTTTTATCTGAAAGAATCCATTAGGAAGAGGGGGGGAGGTGGTCCTTCCCTTCCTCCCTGCCCAGGGATCAGCTCAGGCCCTTGCACAGCCCRCGGCCACCTCCTCGCAGCTCATGGCCAGCTCCTTGCTGCTCCAYAGCCATCTCTTTGCTGGTCAATGGCCAGTTCCTCACAACTCCACGGCCCTCTTCTCGCAGCTCAACAGCCATGCTACTCACCACCAGCTCCTCACTTCTCACAGCCRTCTCCTTGAAACTCTGTGGTCAGCTCCTCACAGCTCCATGGCCAACTCCGTGCTGTTCCATGGCCAGCTCCTCACCACACTTCAGAGATCAGGCAAATGCAGGGCTGCCAGGTAGAAGCAGGYAGAAAGTGAGTAAGGTGCTCAGCCACCCCAAATGAAGTGATTGGCCCCAGAAGGAGAACATGTATTTTTAARTGTGAAACACTAGCTTTCTTCCTTTCCTGGCATTTTGAGTTGCAGAGGGGTGTTTAATGTTCTGGCATATCTTTTTGGCTATATAAAGTAGAAATTCATTCTTGATTGTATTTATTCTTGCATGGAAAGGATCAGCTCCTGTGTATTCACACAACTGCAGGACCTGAGCCTTTAAATGACAACCACAAATATTATGAAATTCTCAATAAACCTGAAAACATTGAAATGATAATATAGAAATAGAAAAAAAATGATGAGGAAACACATTGAGTAGTGGAGGGGAGGGCTTTTTTTGCACATACCCTTTGCACTTTCCCAAACGGTGAATCACTGAACAAACATTTGCTCTGTACAGTGTGTGCCACTGAGACCAACAAGGACATATCTTAGGCTAATATAAGTTGCCCGAGTTCCAGTAAGACATTAACAGCAGATATGAGCTTACCCTGCTTACGCTCCAAACTCACCAGAAATCAAGTAACCATGGTTAGTGTGGAGCCAGATCAAGTAAGGAAGCCTGAGTAAAGGGTAGGGTGTGTTTACTTAGGCTTGGTGTTAACTGCTAACACCATTCTGTGGCTTCACCACAGATAGCAGCTGGCTTGCACATCCGTGATTCAGAAGGCGAAGCAGGGCGAGCACGCCAAAACGATCCCAGTTAGATACAATGTGCAAGTACAAAAGATGCAGATGAGAGAAGAAAAAGTGCCAGCGTGTCTCACTCCTATTTAAGGTGTGGGGAAGTAGACGCTTTTGAAAGTCCTGCTCAGCATCTGGGTGCATCTTCTCGTGGGTGAACACCTATGAAAATCCCCCCCACAGCTATAGTAGTGATGAGCACCGCAGACTAGCCTGAAATAAAGGGAATAAATAAGAGCAGCTACTGAGGCTGTATTAGCAGAGTGCGAGCGCGTGCGAGGGAGAGGAAGCGTGTGTGAGCGCACAGCCGGGGCTCGTGTGAACAGCAACGCGCGCCTGTGTCCTCTTTCTCCCCCTAATTGAAAACAGCCACAACAACRGCGAAAAAAATCCTTTAAAACTTTCCTCAGAAGCGGGTTTGCATGATGCGTGTGAGGAGGCAGCTGACAGACAGGACAGGAGGTTTCACGCGAGTCATTAGAAAGTAATCTACGGCCGATTAATTATTTAGCTCTCCCTCCAGAGCTTGCAGCCCRGAGCGTGCCCGCCGCGCGCCCTGCGTTACCTTGTCTCCTTGTCAAGGCAGTAAGGGAGAGCAACGCCAGCAGGCCGCGCGCGCGGGATCGCCGACCGGAGCCTCGACCCGCCGCTCGCGGCCCGTGGGGGAGCGAGGGAAGAAGCAGGCTTGCGCCGCCGCAGCTCGCACGGGTCTCGGGGGACGCGCGCTGCGCCGGCGGACGTGCCGGGCACCYGGTTTTGATGTGGCTGCTTTAAGAAGCGGGCCTCAAAGGGAGGGACGCGGGCGACGTACGCGCTGCTGTTCAAAATTCAGCAGTCGCGCGCTCCTCAAAGTCACGGGCTCAAATACCGAAATACTGAAAGTTTGTGAAGTCTGGCATGGAAAGGAAAAAAAAAAGAAGAAGAAGCAGCAGCAGCAGCAGCCCTGCAAGGACAACTCCTCCCTGAGAGGACGTGGACGGCCACAGCTGTCTCCACAAGTCCACCTAGAATCCGTGCCAGCCATCAACCCTTTAGCATCGGCTTTTGCTCTTTCACGGTGAACGTAAACGTTTCCCCCCGCCGCCCCACTGACACGGTTTTGCTGGGCCCCAGGCCACGGGCAGCAGTGGCCTGGGCAGCGCCGGGGCGGGAGCCATGCGTGGCGCGGGGACAACGTCGCTTTCCTCCTCTTCCAGGGTCCTCGTCGGCTGCTGGGGAAACAACTGACCTGCAGCTACTTCGATCACGACCAGTAGAAAAAATGGAGCAGTGACGGGTCCAGCTGTCGCAGCAAGGGCGGGCAGGAGAGGGTGTAATGTGCCTTTCACAAGAGAAAATCGATGCAAACTYGCATATGAGAAAGTTATCCCTTCTACACGTGGGCACCGTGAGCTGCGCTGGACAGCTCTGCGCAGTTAAAGGTGTTTTCCCTGCTCCCAGAAGAATCACCGTCACCGCCTGGCCATCTTCGCTCCGTCTCTGCCCCTTAGCGATTCACAAGGAGAGCTAAATTTTTTAAGCACGGGCCGGATCCGGCTGTAATGCCGAGTGGTYGCATGGATTTAAAGACTGGCGCACATCCTGAACCGGGCCCTGCAAAAGAAAAGCAGAATTCCTTAATTCCTTTCTTAAACCCTGTGAAGGGATTACCGTCAGCAGCGATGCGGTAAAAYGTGTATCGTATTCCAGACCAGAAGCTGTCCCATTTGTTATGATGATCCTACTTCAGTGCAGTCTAATCGCATTAAAATCAGTGAAGACACCTGATGCCACTGGCGCAGTCACACACAAGCGCTAAGCTGACCTGCCACTCAGGCAGGCCTCAAGCACTGAAATCCACCGCCGGGACCTGATGTCCCGCACCGCAAACTGGATGGCAACCTAGGCAAACTTACACCAGGAGAGGCTCTTACCTAYGCCACACATTTTAGTCTGGGATTTCAGAGCTTGTGAAGAGGGAGAAAGAGCAAAAGCTGGAGATAAGTTGCTCTAACACATCTTACCAGGAGCAAGAGCTTAGGGTAAAGTGGAGSAATAGAGGGGCTGCAAACGCAGGGCTGCAAACGTGGGGCAGCTGGCGGTTCTTCCCACGGCTGAACAGGCCAGGCCAGGACTTACAAGCTCCTGAGCCTCTCCAGCGATGTCTGCAAAGACATTTTAAAAACAACTTGACTTCCTCGCCTCGATATACCTCTAAGGATTTCCTACAGAGGAAGGAAAGCAACTAGCGAGGCTGGAGGTGCCCATTAGCGAGGTCTCCAGGCTGTGCRCGTCCCGCAGCTGCACGATCTGCTCTTCCCCGCTTTGATGGGACGGCGGCTGCGTCCAACGCCGCCATCGCGGTGCTGCTAAGCGGCAGGCTCCTGGCACGACGCAACGCTGCGCAGAGGCATGCGAGCTAGCTCCAAAGCAGCCACATCTGGGGTTGGAAGCGGCGTAGGCACATTGCTCATCCCAAGCTAATGCTCCCCACAGGGGTAGTTAGCAAATGGACGTTTATTACCTTCAGTTAGCGAGGCTGGCTTTTCAGGSCTGCCTTGGGTGGTTCCGCGCAGCGCTGTGCTGGGCCAGGGAGGCATGTGCTCCTTGATCTATGCTTTGCACGGATTATATTTTGCATCCAGTCAATACAAATAAAATAAGTCATCTTTACATGTATTGCAAATAAGGCTCATTTTTCTTTACTTGGAGAATTACTGCAAACGCAAAGAAACAGTTCTAACAACGATCCTACAAGACGGTTGAGGAAACTGATGGAAACCCCACAATTCGAGATGTGATTGACTGGACAAAATGTTGAAAATATGATGGCTCCTAAACTGCCAGAAAAATAGACTAGAGCTTATTTCATCTATTAAGTACAGCTCGTACTTATGGATGGATCTATACAAAACCCCACAGCTCACAGGCACAGAGCAGAGAGAGTCACTGTGCAAACACATATATGATTATTTGGGAACTCCTTCCCTCTCTCTCATTCCTAAAGAAAACTACTTTGAGTCTACTTCCACTTCCTCACTCATAAAGAACTTGAACAGCRGTCTACCAATGTTTGCAGCACCTCAGCAAGTTGTGGATCAGACTTTAAAATCGTGACACTTACTGGCAGGAATGAGCTTTTCCAAGGTGTGGGAATAATGCAATCCTTTTCCTTGGTAGCTGCTCCTATATCTCATTGGCATGCAAATAGTGAACACYAATAATGGTGATATTTCTGACAGTCCACGTGGCGCCGTGGGCATGCTTTAGTCACGTGGCAGCGTTACGTATTGCCTTCCCAGTCCTTTTGTCCCACATGCAAGTAAATGTTCAGCCTTGGGAAGATTCACACTGCATTTTTTTTTAAGCTTGGCTCTACACAGAGGCAGGGTTTTTCGAAGTGTGAAGGACCAGAGCAGTGCTTCATCTGCTACCTGTCCCAGTGAGAAGCATTTTCCAGGGCTAGGGCCAGCTGCACTGTGTAAAAGGGCACACGCAGCCCCATTGGCCTTGCTGATGAAGCCACACCTGACTCCCCAAGCGAGAAACAAGCATGGGAGCGGAGCTACTTGAAAAAAATAGATGTTCTCCATGCTGTTTAACACTCTTTGTGGACTCTCATGCATTTATAGCAGGAAAATGCATAACACTTAGAATATATTTAACCCAGTATGCTTTAACCAGGTTGGRCACCGGTCAGGGGATCTGGTGGTGGGTGCAAAAGACTCTCATGAGGACACCACTGCCTTTCTGCAGAAAGAGGTGGTGCCCTGCAGGGGTACGCGCCCAGGCCAGCGGAGGCACGTGAGAGGCAGGGCAGCTCCCGCAGTGCTTGCTCCAGCCCCCTTCCTTGGCACTGGCAGAGGCAGGAGGGTGTTTCTYGGTCCGCTCTCCAGGCACCATGCTGATAGTCATTCTGGGGCTGGACTGCCTTGACCTAGACTTCATGTCATTCAATTCTCCTCCTCTGGGAAATGGCTCTCCAAGGCCCTGGACTTCTGCTGCTCTTACCAGAGTTTCAATGCTGGTATCAGAAATGGTGCTGGCTCAAGCAGAGACTACAATATTTTTTCATTGTCTGTGCCATTTTCCTGCACTCTGCCCCGAAGGACAGGAGCACGGTGGATAGGGAAGGGAGAGGTGGATCTGACTACCCACTCTTCAGTGGCTTGGGGGGCTGCCAGCCACGTGGACACTGCAACCTAAAAGCCAGTCTCCAATGAGAAGGGCACTTTGCTTACCCTTGACGAGGCAAGTGGCTGTCTGCGCAAGCTGCCGAGCAGGAGAGCATGGGTGCAGCTGGGGCTCGGTGGCCTAAGTGCACTCTGAGGGGAATACACCGCTAATGGGGCCATTTGCACCGCCTCCACAGCCTGCTGCCGTGCCAGAGCACCCAGCAGAGCAGCGAGCCAGAGCGGGGTCTGGGGCGCACGAGCACTGCACCAGCGCCGGCAGCAGCCAGCTGGGCACGGCGTGAGCCCGGCGCAGCCGTCGGGGCAGCCCGCCGGCGCRGTGCCGGAGCAGGGGGGCACATTTCCATGCAGCCGGAGGGAGGTCCTGCCTTTGGGTCAGCCCGGGTAGCTGGGAAGCAAGGACGAGCTGCGGTGCCTCAGCGAGGAGGTGTCCCATGTGGCTCCTGAGGAGAAGTGGGAAGCCCTCCGAGAGCGGTGGGGAGGTAGGYGGGGCAGTGAGGAGACAGGAAAAGCAGGGAAGTTCAGGCAGGAAGGCAGCATCAGCTGGCAAGCAAAATAATCATGGGCGCCTGATGGAGAAGCTCCCAGGAAGTTCCCAGTCGTTTGGAGAGTCAAGAATTTGTCCAGTCTAAGAGGGTTTTGAAAGAAATCTGGTGGGCGGGAAAGGAGGTGTCTGCGTGTATCTTGCCCTCGGAGACTTCAGCAAGCGCGACGCCCGCTGTCCGGGAAGGCCGAGAAACGTACTGCAGACTGCCAGAGCGCCGGGACTGCGGCCMCCTCGGTCGGGCGGCCGGGACTTATCCGCAGGCTGCAACAGGAGCCGTGAGCTCCCCCGGCCCACGAGGGGAGGCCGGTCGCAGCGGGGGAAAAGGGGGGAAAAAACCACCTATTTCGCTCATTCTGCACCGAGCAGATGTGGCCTGCAACCCGAAACGGGCGTTCCCTCGCTGCAAGCGCGTTCGAAGCTGGCACATCAGGCTCTGCGGTTTCGGATAGAAAAGTTTAGCCATGGTGCCTGCTACGCTTGGGTTTCCTTCCTTGCGGCGGGCAAAAGATAAATAAATAAATAAAGGGGGTTGCATTTTTCTCGGAGGAAGGAAAAGCCGCCGTGGCAGCGCGCGGAGGCCCGGCATCGCCGCAGCACCGAGCCGGGGCGGCCCCGGGGGCCCGGCAGCCTGTGCTGCCGGCAGCGCCGAAACTGGGCGACCGCGCGCCGCGATTGCAAGGCGGTGGCCCTGGCGTTTCCCCAGCACGGGGAACCCACGTGTGTTCTCAGAAATAAGTATTTCTGGTGGGGTTATATAATTTTAAGGGGCCTCCTTTTTTTCTCTTTTAAGCCACTTCTCCACTCGTTTTCCATTCTTTTTGGCAACATTTCAGCAGCTCGTCAGAAGGTGGGCAAGTCCCTCATTTCAGATGCAAACGCCATTCTGTGCCAAATTGACCTGCTGTTATCCCCCCTTTCAGCTACTGTAACCAACACCACACAAACAGTGAATTATGAGATTAGAGTTGCAGAAAAATGGCCTCATTCTGCAGATGTTGTGTCTGGAGCCGGCTGCTCCCTCTAATGCTTGTTGTGTCATCTTCCTCCCTCCTCCTCCTCCTCCTCCTCCTCCTCACAGAGCCGCACGTTTGCTGGGTGGCAATTTGTGCCGGGAACCGCGTTTTGCCACGGGTTAATTATCAGCACCGGCCTCCCCAAAAAAGAAGAGGGGGATTGAGAGTGAGCGAAACCTTATCTGATAAGAGAATAACCGTTGTATTGATGGGGGGGGAAGAGAATTATCTGTGATAAAAACCAAGAAGAGGGTGGAATTATTTTAAAACGGAAAAGCTACACTCGTGAAAAATCGGCGTTTCGTAGCGGGAGCAGGGCAGCTGCCCGGCCGGAGGCGGCGGGACGCTGCTCAGGCGCGGGCGGCCGGAGCGGGAGCTTTCTTTGTGCGGCCGGTGCCGGCAGGGGCGAGGTGGGGAGGGGAGGCCGGGCGGGAGCGTGTGCGTGTGCGTGCACGTGTGTGTGCGCGTGTGCACGCTGGTGCACGCACCAGGCTCCGCATGGCGCTGGCAGCCGTTCGGCGCCGGAGCAGCTGGTACCTGTAGGCCAAGAGCCCGTGCACGGGAGCGGCGTGAGGATGCGCCAGCGGAGCATCAGAGGGGGCTTTTTTCCACACGAGCTCCAAAATTACAGGCCAAAAAATGGTGCTTTAAAACAGACTTGTGGACAAAGGTGGGGGAGGAGAAAGAAAAATCAACCAAAACCCTGAAGCTGTTGATGTTGCTTGAGAGTTTTCCTGCTGATTTCAGCCGGGTGAGGAATCTGTCCAGGAAGCCAGTGACTGATGTGGAATGAACCTGGCTGATAGCGCTCATCCTTCTTCTCCTTCCCACTACGCATCGTTTGCACGGCTCAATAGTTATATAATAATTTTAATACACATTAGGGAGCAATGAATGGAAATAAAGGCTTTCTGCACGCTGAAGGGCTGAGATCGCGCTCCTGGTTAGCATTGGGACCGTTTTTGCAAATGAGTAATTGATTTGGAAAAATACGCAATTTCAGGACAATTGAAACTATTTCCCGAATTCACTATGTATTTGGTGGACAGTTCTGACTGAATTTTAAAAAAAGCCCTCCAGCGCTTCACTTAGGGGGGGTCTGCAAATGAAAATAGCTAGAATTTTCAAAATGAAAATATTTTAATTCTTTATTTTTAAATTACGTTTTTCACCTTGGAAATTACTTACACTTTAAAACATAAAACAAAATGAAATGTTTTTCTTTGAGCCAAATTTATTTTAATTATTTTCTGTATTGCTGAGGACTTTTTTCCAGTTCACTGAAACTCTTTTTTTTTTTTTCTCTGTTCTTGAATTTGTGTAAGACGGAGATCGGGGTGTCCCCAGTCTGCCTGGCTCCCTCCTCGCAGTGTAAAAAGGAAATGTAATTGGTGGAGAAGATAATTGCCGACACTGCAACAGCAGCTCTCTGTTTCCTGGGGAATGCGGCCGGGGATCCCTGCAAAAACACCAGTCAGGCACTGTGGATGTAGGATGTGTCTGGTGCAGGTGCTGGGACCTCTACTTCCTCCTCCTCCTCCTCCTCCTCTGCTCAGTCCGCAGCGAGGACGAAGCGCGGGGGAGCGGAGATGGGGAGGGGGTGCCTGGCAAATGCACACCACCTGGCTGGAGAAAAGTGCGGGCTGTGACTACACTGCCTGGGGCATGCCCCGAGGGAGGGCAAAACAGCAAGAGCAAGATCACCAAATGCTTGCAGGAAGCGTCCCCAAAATCTCCTCATCCGAGCGGAGGATGGGGGTGGAGCTGCACATTTTAGGGGCAAGTAGCTGGGCTGGTTGCAGCAGCGAAGGGGGTGCCGGGGCCGTGAGGGTGCAGGCCTCCACGGGGACCCTCCTCTGCCTCTCGGTGACCGGGCTGAAGGTAGTCTTTCACCAGAAAGCCGGGAATTTCCTTCTGGGAGGAGCAGATGGCTCCGTGCCTCGAGGTGGGGCAGCTCTGTTTCCTCCAAGGAGGACGCACGTGCGTCCCCGAATTGCCGTAGGTTGCATCCGCTCTCCAACTCCCCTCTGCGGGAGCGCTCCGGCACGCCGCAGCGCTGCCGTGTGCCGTGTCAGTCACTGCCGCTGCCGCGCTGCTCCGCAGGGTGAGAAAGCACAACGCAGGCACGCGAAGCAGGGCTGCGAAAGAAGCCCCGTAGAGATGCTGCATCTGCTCYGTCTTTTTCTTATTGCTCTTATTTTAATCTCTCAGCTAAAACATCTGGAGTGTGAATTACAGAATTTGGCTTGGTCTCTTATGTTTATTCCAAATGCTCAATCTAGCTTGTGCTTCAGGCACTAGACCTTGCCTGAAACCAGGTTGCACAGTCGGAAGTTGTGGTAGGAGCTAATTCATCAAAAATACTTAACATTCCTTGATGATAAACACACTTTTTTTGAGATGTTGCAATCCTACTGGGCACCAGGTTCAAGCTCATTTTCTGTCTGTCTCCATTCTCTCGGTTTTTCAACAGGATGGCTTCCCTTTACACCATATGTTTTTCCCTGTTGTTCTTTACTATGATTTTTAAGGCAATCTCACATCATTAGAATTTTTATCCTGGCCCCGTGTTGGTGAGGCAGGTTGCTGAATACCTGTTACCCTATCGGAAAATTCAGCTAATAACGTGGCAAAGTCACATTTGCTAAATAGTCACTACTAAGATCTAATAGTGACAGGAAAGGGGCTAAAATGCCAGCAGCCTGTGCTTCTTTCTTAGTTCCTTTGGCTATAGTCACAGCAAGTGCCTTCTGCTGTGATATTTACATAGCTGTATAAAGTTTTGCATCCTCCAAACCATTTGCAAGAGCTCCTGGGCCTTTCAGTTGAGTTTATGCTTAAATATTTCAGTAGACTTCTTCATGCCAGACTCCAGGAGAAGAAGATGGGGAAAAAAATAATAAAGTCTTGCAGAGCTGACTGTATGCATTGTTGTAGCTAGCTACATGCCAACTTATCAAGTCTTACTACATCTGTACAGAAAGAATTACTTCAGTTTCCTTAGAATTTGAATTGCTCCACAGAGATCTACACTCCTGTAGCTGAACAAAATCTCTTTGATTATTTTCGGAATACGTAGATCAAATGGTTTTATTTGATTGAAACCTCTAATTAAAACTCAAAAGGGAGACCAGCTTTCCGGTTGCATTTCTGTCTTTTTGCCTCCCCCACCCTGTCAAACACCACCGAAAGGCCACTCAGGAGGAACGCTTGAGTGAGGAAGCCTCAAATTAATTTGAAAAAGTTATGGGGAAGTGAGAAACCTTTGCAGCATCTTTTTAACTACTTGCGGAACTTCTCTGCAGCCCACGCATGGTATCTCAGCAGTCTTGATATCCTCTCGCTTGCTCTCTGTTGCTAAACACGAGCATTTCCAGCTCTTGCTGCTCCTGTTGCCCTTATATAGATGCTGTATCAAACTCCTCCCCAGCAGCTACAGCGCTGAACACCTGTTCCCACATCATTAACTTCGAATGCTTAAATTCCTCCCAAATATCACTCCTGTGCCGAGCCCCTCTGCAAAATCTGTGAAATCTCTAATAGAGCCTCAGGCCAGTAGCCCAGAGGATCTTCCACCCAGATTTGCTTGCTGGTTTCCAACTGTCCCATCTAAATTTATAAAATATATGATGTACGTCTACTTGGGAATACATTTATTAAGCAACTGGAGGATAAAAAAGCCGAGTTTATCCATCCCTTATTCTTACAGCTCGACTGGTGGTAAATCAGCAGACCTTATTGAAGAAGTGTTGCATTTTCTAAATGAGCAAAAATCAATCCAGGTTTCCTGGAGGAAAGCAAAGGTATCTTCCTACGGCCCCGGGGCCGCGTGCTGTGGTCGCGAGCCCCCCCCGGGCTGGCGCGGATGCAGATAAGAGTCGAAGGCCTAGGGGCACCGGCCCTGCGGCAGCGACCGCTTCGGGGGCCCGCGTGCGGAGTAAGACGAGTCGGACTAGAGAGACTTCACAAAATAACCCGAAAGCACCTCCTGCGGTGGTGTCACACGTGAGAAYGCAAACACAGCTCTGGTGCAAGCCTGTGTGGTGCCAGGGAGCCTGGACGTAGCCGGCGTCGATAGATGAGTTTCGTGGGCAGTTGTCTGATGCTCGGGAGAGCATCGCAGCGTTGCATTACGCAGCCGCAAAAATCACGACGGTTCGTWGAGAAACGGGAATTTGAGGGAATCGGATCTTTTTCTTAAGGCTGTTTAGAGAACACCAGCCATTTTCCACGYGAACTTTTCACGCTGGCGTCTTCCGTTCAGCACGTTGGGCGCGTGGTGCCGGGCTTGCTAACCTCCGCCTCCTGCGCGCGCCCCTCGAGCGCGATAAAACGGCTCCTCTGATGTCCTTGGCCAGCAGGGAGTTTCCAGAAACGGCATCTGCGCTGACATTGAAATAATCTGCAGCCCGAGTCAAGAATGCAAGTTATCGAGGGGGCTGCCGCCAGCGGCGGCCGCCTCTCCAGCGGCTCCGCTGTCGTTCGCGGAAAGCCCTCCGCCCCCTCGCCGTGCCGGGGAGCGCGGCGTGCCGAGCCACCTCCTGACGGTTGCAGCCCACCAGCCCCCGGCGTCCGGGGGAGCCGCGGGCTTTCGCTACCTCCGAAAATCAKGTTCCTGACGTGCGTTTCCTGGCCTCAGTCCCACGGCAGGGTCACGCTTAGAGCGGATGACACCCATCGCGTGACGGGAGTCAACCCCCGCCAGCTCCGGGGAGCTGCCGTCGCCACCGTTTCAGTCGCTAGGCTGGTAATTAAAAACGGGTCAAGGTCCAGGCGCTTCCACCTGATACAGAAGGCAAAAGCATCGAGTGTTAGGGAGCCGGAGGGGTCCCGAGGCCCAGCCGGCGCGCCGGGAGTGGGAAGCGGCTCGCTCGCGGGAGGTGCCGCTGGCGGCCATCACTGCGAGCCAGCCCACGGAGCGGGACCGAACCGAAGGAACGCCGGCCGGGCTCCGCTCCTGCGTAACCCCCGCAAACCTCATTAGCAAACGGTCGTGCCCRGCCTTCCCCAACACCGCTGGCTGCTCCATAGCTTTTCCCTACTGAAACTGGTGCAAAAAACAGGTCAGAGAGCAACCATTGCACAGATCTCACCAGGCCAGTTCCAAGGAGCCAAAAATCGTGGCCCAAACACAATGTCTTAGGATGAACCTGAAGCTCTGGTTTTGAGCCTTTGATCTTCACTCAGTCTGCAAAGACAGAYAGAAAAAAAAGGTTGACGGCAAACAACTGAGCAAGAGGTTTTTGTGGGTCTGAAACAAAAACAGAAAAATCTCCTGTAGCCTCCCATCTCCAGGAGCTGGATTTCTGCTGGAGACCAAGTATCCCAAAGTCAAAAGAACTGGCAGCAGAATCAAAATTTCCAGAGAAAGGAGAAGATTAAACTAATCTTCCATCTAGCCTGGGMATGGGCTTTTTAGAGATGCTTTTAGGAAGAAGGTACAAAATAACCTCACAGGTGCAACGAGTGTTTCTAATTCATGATGCACGGAAAAAAATTTTCTGTCCAATCTGCAATTTGAGCTTATACCCTGAGGTTTGCGCTCAGAGAAGTTACACGTACAAACTGCTCAGTATCCCAGTCACTGTGTAAGCTTGTTCTCTGGAGTCACACACAGAGTCTGAGTGGGGTATTTTAAAAAAATTTGCTAAAAGTTGTTTCAACGATATCTTGCGGCAGCAACTGGCGTAAGTCAGTTATGTTGCACGCAAGGACATATGTACTCAGAAGGTTTTAATCTGACGCCTTTCAAACCCTGAGCATCCTTTTAGTCACACACAAAACGAGGGAATTTGGTGAGGTGTGCAGGAGATCAGGCTTCCTCCCGCTTCTGCTGCAGGGAGCGCAGGCAAAGCTCGTCCTGATGCTTGCCGGAGAGGACGAGGGCTTTGTGCCGGGCTCTGGTCTTCTCCATCTCTGCCGAGATGGGCAGCTCCCAGCGAGGGGATCGCTGCACGGGGCTGAACAAAGAGGGAGCGAGCCCAGCGGCTGGAAGCTTTTCCAGARAATAAATATTTCCGCTATTTCCCAGCCTGCCTGGGAGAGCCAAGAGAGAGCTATTGCCTCCCCGCTTTGCCTCTCGGCCCCCCGAGAAGGCGGCTGCAGCCAGCAGTCCAGCTGCACTGTACCACGGGGCTTTTCGGGGCTGCTGCCTTTCGGCAAAAGGGAGATGCTGGCTCCTGGCTCCCTTCCTCCACAAAGAACTGTTTTGTTTTTTTTTTTCTAAATAAGCCCCCAGCCCATAGTACAGTGCTAAGAGTTAGCAGTGAGAATGACATACAATACAATACAAAGTACCTACACAGAGATGTTTTCATAGTACGTTAGGGAAACGGAGTATTTTTTCAAAGCCAAAAGTGGTTAAAAATCAAAGTAGCAGATGTCCGCTGCTGCAGATTTGTTGACTCACTGGATAAGTTTTACAGTCCAGCTACTTTAACTTCAGCTAGACCAGACCAGAAAAAAAATTGAAATCTATAGCCTCTTGCATCTTCAGTGATGATATTTTAATATGCCTTTAGGCATTTAATTTTATTCTCTAAAGCAGGAGTATATCAGCAGTTAATTTTCACTCATTACTAACTGTGGGGCCTTTTTTTTCTTTTTACTACAATTTTCATAATTACCGTTATTTACAGGAGGGCTTAACATAGCTTAACGAGAGGGTCTTCACCASCTCATTTCCAATCCAGAAGCTAGCATCAGCAGACACCAGGCAGGACATCGCAACAACCACTATGGGCATCAACAACAACAATGTGCAGCAACTCTGCTTGGTTATTAAGACCCAAACAAAGACAAAATGATTAATTTAGACTTTAAAAGAAAGTATGGCTAGGAACCGAGCGAGGCCACGTCTGCCCAGCAGCGGCACCAGGAGCCACAGGGACGAGTGGCAGAAGCTATGGAGAAGGTGCTGCCTCGAAAGACAGCGCGGAGGAATGGAGCACAACCTCTGCCAAGCAGGCAGAGCACCTTATCTATCTCCTATAAATCTGCATATATAAATTTATAGCGCTATATAAAAGTTTAAAAAGAGGAACGGCCAGGCCTCTGCAAGGAAAGGAAGTGGTGGAGAGAGGAGTAGAAACAGACTTAATTTGTGCAGTAGCCTGGAAAGAGTCCATAGGGAGTTTAAAAAGCAATTGTATTTTGGATCCTGAAATTAAGCAGCGAGCTGCTCGCTGTTTGGCTGAGGGTGAAGTGGTCAAATGTCATGACACATGAGGGAAAACAGCAGCTCTCCAGCCCCTGTGGGAGCCCCAGAGCGAAGGCTGTAGATGGGGAGGGAGGGTTACCGCATCGAAGGAATACAAAAAAACTAACCAAAGAAAAAAAAAAAAGAAAAAAAAAAACAGGAAAGCATGGATGGAAATCTCAGCAGAARGCCCACGACAGCCACAGCAGCAGCACATGGGGGCTCCAGTGCGTCTGGAAAAAGGAAGAGGATGCTCAAGAGTGGGGGGAATACTGCTAGGGATTATAAACCACTGTCAGCTTAATTTAATTTTCCGGGGTGGGGGTGAGGKGAAATACACTATTTGTAGACATGTGGATGAGAACAAGAGATGAGGTTCAGCCCAAATGGGTTTGCCAAGAATATAATGCATCAAATSAAATCAATTGGTAAAGTAATAGGCTTCGAGGATATACTGGAGGTTAGCAAGGCTTTTGACGTAGTCTTCCATAACAGTCTCATAAGCAATCTGGGGAAGCATGCTCTAGCTCAAGTGACTGCAACAAAACTGAAAATCAGATGGAAAGGGTGCAAAAGGATGTAGTTTATGGCTAAAAGTGGATTCTGCAAGGCCTTCCAGGACCTGACCCTAGGCAGTATTTAGCAGGGAACAAAGATCACATCTGCASTGAGAGTCTTCAAATATATTGAATGGCAATACATTTAACCATTGACGAAGATCTTGATTCAAAATAACTGAATGGAGGAAGGCTCCAACAGTTCAATAAGAAGTAGCAGACCTACATTTACAATGAAATAATGCGCTACACAAACACGGTTGCAGGAGCAGCCGGCCAGGTAGCTGCAGACAGGACATCTGAGGGGAATGGAGAATCACGAGCTGGACACACACAAAGCAACACTACGCCAGARAAGGGAAGCTCCACAGTGGGTGTAAACAGGAGGATGTGAGCGCAATGCATGAAGCAATCCTCCCCCGATCCCCACTTGAGGAGAGTGAGGACCTTCTCRGGGGAACAGCACCACCAGTGCCGGCTGTCACACATCAATGCTGATCACCGGTAGTCATCAGGCTGGAAGCTACAACCTGCAGGGAAAGGCTGAACCTTTCTGAATGGCTACTTAGTCTCAAGACTAGCAGGGAACAGGATAGCTGACTTCCAACACAGAAAACACAAGTAGGAAGAAAAACGGRCCATTTGGTCCTCCATGGTCCAATAGGAGTGGTAAGAAAAGCCCAAATTAYGGCAAAGAAGATTTAGGTTAAATAGCAGAGGTCAAAATATGAGTGAAGCACAGCACAGTTTGTGTGATCTCCATAACCTGTCTTTCAGAACAGGTTAGGCAAATATCTACAATGAGAGTCTGAAGATGGTTAACTTCTTCTGTTTCAAGGGAAGAGGAGGGGGAAGAAGAGGAGGAGAAAGGAGGAGGAAGATAAGATCAGAGCTAAGGAAGATTTTTTTCCTGTGTCACTAATTACTCAAATATTTTTATGCAATTTGTAACAGTTGTCTGGCCCCCACCAACCCAACACATATCCAAGACATAGAGCCAAAGAATGTGGATATAATTTAGAGCTATGAAAAAGCAAGCCATCTGTTTTTACCCAAATGTACTCYACTTTGCAAGGGTGACAAGCCATACAGATTTATTTGTGTGCATTTAACTCAATATTCACAAATGTCGAGAAGACTACCACTAAGAATGAATAACATCCCAGAAATAGAAGAACTGAATAAAAAAAATTCTCTTTAAAAAGTGTATTTACACACACACGCACATATGCATGCATATATGTGTGTGTGTATTTCTGCGTGGAGAGGCAATCACAATCACATAATAGTGAAACCAAACTCTTAAGCATCAACCCTTTGGTAAGAAGTCAGGGGATGTAATCCAGTAATTTAGTAGGACAAGTAAGGTTATTTTGTTTAGGACCTGGATGCCATGAGGCAGATGACAAAACCATCCACAGTCAGGATGAATTTTCCTGCTAACTTCAGTGTGATCAAGTTTTCACCCTGGGATTCCAATTCAGTCCACGCTCAAACAAAACTCTCAACATTAATAATGTTTATAGCACTCATTTTTATTGGCTATTTCTCCACTGCCTGATCAGTTGTCCTGTGAAATGCCTAAGCCATAGCCTGGCCTTTAAAAATTGCATAAAAACACCTAAGGGTTCCAGTAGCCTTTTGCAGTGCCATAGGCACCACTGCCTGCACTCAGGTCAGCGTGCTCGGCTATTCTTCTGTTTGGCTTTGCTGACATTTATGAATGCCACCGCTCAGTTAAAGAAAAAAATATTGGGCTAAGAAAACAGGATATGGTGATGTTCGTTACTGGTGTAACTTCTTTCATCCATTGCGGCCATAATTAGTTTTCAAGTATGGGTATAGGCTGAAATTTAAAGCCGTCCTTGTGAAATGAATTAGCCCCTTCTCTCATCTTATTTGGAGCTTCCTATTGTGAATATACTCCAAGTGTAATAGAGAGGCAATTTGTGAGAATGAAATCTCATCTGTGTCCTATCCCTTGCCCTCTCGCTGGTGATTTTATTATGCCAAAGCTCCTCTTCCCATTTGTTTAGAGGGCAAGACACATTCATTATTATAAGTTCAACAGGTTGTTTAGGACAGAGCAGCGCACGCCAGGAAGTGGAGATGTCTCAAAGGTGCRACATCGATGAGCAAAGCGTATAGTCAAGGTGGCCCGTGGGCGAGGCGTGCTGCTGCTCGTAGCATCTCCACGCCAAGGTAATCCTCAAACGAGGGCTCACCGCGGTCCAAGGTTCACACCCCATGAAGGCACAGATTGGTCCCAGRGCGAAGTTGCACTGGTGACACGTGCGCATGAAGCGTGATGCGGGGCTGGCACCCTGCTCGCCCACCAGCACGCTTCCCACGTGGCCRAAAGCACCGAGGAGGGCCGAGATCGACCCTTTCGCCCCAACAGGAGACTGCTGCGCAGTTGGCATGGACAAAACTGCCATCTTTCGGGAAGGAGCATTTGGCTTCGTGGGAGCTCAGGAAAGCTGAACGGCAGGAGCAGGAGTTTTCACAAAGCCACGTGTCGCGACGCCAATGCAGCGAGGCCCTGCTTGGTGGCTCTGGGTGCTTGCAAGGAGCTGAAGCTTCCYGGCCTTCGCGGAAGAGTTTGCACCTTTCCGTTGAGTCAGAAAACCTCGGGTCTCAAACTCCCACTGCCGAGGTGGAGGCAGAGGTTTTCCCAAGTTGCTGGGCTTGTCAGTCTGCAGGYGATTCCCTAGTTAAAGCAAGACACAACTATTCAAGAAAGTTAAAGTGGGGCTGTGGCGTCAATCRAGCATTTTCTGTGTTTGCTCAAAGTTTAACTTGCAGAGAAGCGGCGATGCCGGTCATCCACCCAGCTGTGCTGGCCGTCTCGCTGATACCCCAGCYGGTGGACTTGGCTGGACCCGACGTGGGAAGCGGTGCAGCCGCTCGCCGTGCCCCTTTGCCGGAGGCCGGGATGGCTGGAGAGGGACGCGGAGCCGTRCCACCGCCGCCGCTCTTGGCAGGCTGCTTCGCTGACAGACTGCAATGGCTCAGCTTAGCGTGCTGAGCTGCGAAGCACAGCAGCTCGCGAAGCGCCGAGCGGAGCTGCCTTCGGAGTTTGAGCCACCCTGCTCCCTGTCCTGGGAACAACTCCGTCCACCTTCGCCCTGAGTTCTTCCCATGGAGCGACTGCTTAGGCAGTTTGCCTGCAGGTATCCAAGTAGGTGAAGAGGATATGCCATTTAGCTGTTTTAATTTCAGCTGAGTTGAAAATAAACATTAACACAGGTAACTTTTCACAGATGTCACCTTTGGAAAGTGATGGCATTTGATTTGCCAGAAAGCCGGGATGTAGCTAATTAAAATGGTACCTATCGTCCTCACATCATATCCTCACTACTGAACTTCTAACCTGACACAAATACATTGCATACTGTAACCTGTTTCTCCTGATTATTAACCTTGAGCATGGCAACCTATAAATCATCAGTGAAACAGCTGGTGCTCAGYGTTGCCCCAAAGGTGTATGATTACGATCATTTTATATATCTCTTGGTATGCAGACATGAAAAATTCATTGAAGAGCTTGGTTTTGTAAGACTTATTGTAATGAATTTTCTTAAAAACATAGATCATGCTTAAAATAGGTGTCTGCTCATTATAATGTAGCMATTTATATCTTCCTGAATTACTTGCACATAGCCTGGCCAATTGCTTAGAGTCAAATATGATTCCTAAACAAATTGAAGTGGTCAGTTTGCCTTTTGTCAGGGTGAAAAATTCCATTTTTCACTTTATGCCTTTTACTTCTGTGCAGACCAGGATACAAACTTACAAAAATATCAAAAGCATTAAGGATTTTTCTCAGTTTTAGCTTCCACTGCAATACTTGGCGTTACATCCATTGCTGCTTGGGATTTCAAAACCATCTTCATTCAGCCCGTTAGACATGGTGATGAASGCTGTGGGTCCACGCGAGATTCAGCACAGCTGTACAACTATAAACARGTAACAAAGTAGCAAGAGCAAATGGAACAACATGAAACCATAATACAGGGCCTAAAATAAGAACGTGATAACACGCTTGTAGAAAGCAGCGGAGTAAAATCTGCTGAAGCGCTACTTATGTGGGAGAGTTGGTCCGGAGGGATCGGGGCCCCTCTCCCACACGAACGCGAACCGAGCCAGTCCCACACAAGCTCCCCGCTCCTGCCCGAACCGCTGCTGAATCCAACCATTCCCACCAAACCTCCCCATCCCTCCCGAAACTCCCAGCTCTGACTTTCCCTCCGGCGGCGCTTGCTGGCCGCCGGCAGCGGACACACAGACGTTTGCCCGCTACCCTGCTGCACGCTGGTCATGAGCGAGATCAGAGCGGACTCGATCTGCTTCTCCCTGCTCACGGCACTCGCTGCCCTTCCTATCAGGAGGAGCGAGGACAGACACRGAGAGCAGCCCCAGGACAGCTCTCAGGTTATTTCTGTAGCGCAAACAGCCAGGGCACGGCAGGAAAACCTGCGATACCAGCGCACGCCAACGTTGCTCGGGTCACCGCAGGCACAGGGAGAGAGCTGGAAGGAGAGAGCTGCCTCGGCGGAAGGAGCGAAGCGCGTACCAGAGCAGCGTAATTCGTGCCAATTTGCCCAAGATCCCGTTAGCAGTCTGCCTTGAAGCTGCTTTGGGAAGACTATCAACCTGTGTGCGAGAAAGCCCGCTATCTTTCAGTCTGCGCACAATGAAATCTGCTTATAAATCTGTCTCACAAAGCCTATTCCAAATCCAAGTAAAAAGCAGTCACCTATGAAATGACCGCAGCCGAATGCTGCACACACCCCAGTGCTGTCGCCGCATCGCATGATCCCCACCAGCCATCAGCAGAGAACCTGATCCAAATTCGTTAGAGGCTCTTGTACGGAAAGGACGCCAAGCAGAGCTGACGAACGAGATATTTTGCAGCATATACTGAAAATAGGSTGGGAGAGCTTTTGGTTTGCCTCTTGTGGCCTCTAGAAATTTGCTTTTTTTCTTCCCCTGCCCTCCCCCCCCAGTTTAGATTAAATACATGGTAGGTAAGAAATGGTGGCAGCTCTTTGTGTGGCAAGGGAAGCTAATGGGGCAAAGAAAAAACTTGCTCAAGAGAAACACTGACTGGTTTAAAACTGGCAGATTTTTTTTTTTCTTTTTCCCCTTCAAATGCTCATTTTTAGTGCAGCTATAATGCGCTGGTGACACAGGGTGCTCCCTGGTAGGAGATGGCACCTGGAAAGTTAAGTTAAGGCTTCTTTTAAAACTATCAATTTCTGCCAGAAGACCAGCGGCCACTGGAGAGATCAGCGAACCAGTCCTTGCTGCCTGACAGAAAGCAGACAAGACGGTGGAGAACACCAGGGACGTTATCTCCCCCCCGGGGCGGCTGCGACCAGGGCTGAGGAGGGACCGGCTCGGCTCCCCGCGAGCCTGGAGAAAGAGAAGCTCCTAACCGTGACAGTCATCAAGCGGCAGCGATTTAAAGTCCTACTTTCAGCCTAGCCCCAGCGCGGAGGCAGCCTTGTTGCAACGCTACGAATCCCGCTGCTTAAAACCAGCGTCGGTAACCGCATTAGCCGGGTGTCCAGCAGCAGAGGAGACGGGAGAGCAGGCAGAAGCCCTGGCCGAGGTGTTTCGCGGGGGGCTGACGGGTTCACCGCTGAATTAACACCGTACRGCGGCAGCGACCGATCGAGGGCGTGACGAAGACCGTCGTGCTCGAGGATCGGGGGAAGTCGCTCAGCCCGGCAGTCCCGGCGACGGCGGGCTGAGAACCGCGCGGCGTTAGCTAACGTTAGCCCCACAACATCTCTGTGCAGGCGGCAAGGGTCCGTCCGCACTCTGGAGGCTGGAAACCGCAACGAAAGCAGCCGCCTCGGGGAAAAGGACCGAGTTACAAATCGAATCCGGACTCCTTGGCTGCCGTTTTAACCACAAGCTCGCCCTGCAAACGTGCAAATAGGCAGCTTTTAAAAGTCAGAGGACACTAGAAGCTATTGAGACACCATCTCCCAGACTTCAACGGTATCTCCAGCCTAATAAAACGGGCACAAAAGAGCAAACGTTGCTTGCAAAACAAAGCACATACCCCACTGGTCACTAGAGTGCTACAAGCTGGAATCAGTGTGATGATTGTGACAGCTGAGAACAAATTCGGCTATGTTTGACAACTTCCCGAAAATATTGGCAGAGGACAGGGAATCTGCACTGCCCAGCAGCACCTTTGTGAATTGATTAGCCATATAGCAGATGGCAAGCCTGCTGCAGACTGAGACAGCAGAAGATGGCCAGTCTGGTTGGGAAGAACTTGAAGAAGACTARGAAGAAAAAGCACGTCCTTACAGTGACAGCCCTCCCTCCCCCCAAATATTTCAGAAGTGTCAGATGTATGATAGCTGAGGAGCACAAATGATTTTTAGCATTGTCTTCAGTCTCAGCGACTTATTATGAGCATCTGTCCAAGCCAAAATTATATAGCAGTTAAAACCTTCCACTTTCACCTCTTTCCTTTACAAAAACTGTTAAAGAAGGTTAAAAAAAAGAAAAAAAAAGGAAAAAGGGAAAAAAAGCGCCTTCTCTTGCTTTTAAAATATTCTTAATAAGCAGTACTTATGCAACTCATTCAGGAATCAACTGGCAGGTTTGAGGGAACTTCTTACATGCATTTTCTGTAATTGGGGATACCTTGAAAGTTTGATTTTAGGAAAACACATTCTGAACAAAGAGCAAAGGCTTTGCCTCCGTCCTTCTGCTACATATTTTGGGGAGGGGTTTGGCACATGCTTGGGGGGAAAAAAATCATATTTTTAATGGTTTTAGGAAATGCCTGAGGCTATTTAGAGTCTGCACAGCTGCTCCTCAGTAGCCAGCCATGGCTGAAGGAGCAGAAACTATGGATYGCAGAAATATGCCATCTTTGTGTGGTGCCGAACAATGCCTCCGCAGTGAAATACAATGGCTGTCTCTTATTTTCTACTAGCCCTTAGAAAAAAAAAAAGGAGCGGGAGGGGGGTGGGAGGACGGGAAGGATCATGGAGTTTCCTTGCAGGGCCTCTGAGCTGAGGGGGAACATCAGCTCTGCACTCACAGATATGCAAATCCTTGCCCAGGCCCACAAAAGCCAGAGCCTGTGGGAGGAGGCTGATAGCACCAGCCCAGCGCTCCCCAGCTCCAGCGCCTCCAAACCCCCCAGGTTCCTGGGACTCACCTAAAGCCCAAAGGTCGAAGCCCATCGGAGAGCAGAGCCGCAGAAGAGCTGACCGCTCTTAGCCCACAAAGCATACCTGCTACTGTTTCCAGGCATCTGAAAACTCGCGGTTTGCCTGCTGTTCAAACACTTCGCAGAGGCGGCTGGCYGGAGGCTCGCTTCCTGGAGGAACCCGGGGTTCAAGGTCCATAGGTTGTCCAGATTGTCAGTAGCGTTAGTGAGGCTCACACACRAAAAGCTGCAACCCCTAGCAAACAACGCCTGACGCATCTACATGCGCTGAGCAAACTTTTTAAGTGGCTGTTTTCAGTTTTTGTTTTTAAAGCAAACTGCAGTTACGAGGATCCTGACAAGACCACTGACTTGCAGCTATCGCAGGTACCTTGATTTTTAAGTCAAGACTGACAGAGTAGAGATCACAAAAATATTAGCGTTATACTACTGCAACACAAAGAGTTCAAACAATCCAGATTTGAGTTTACCAGTGCTGACCTCAATTTATAAAAGTGGACAGCAGAACCATCCATAAACACAGATTTATCCCATTTTAGAAAATATATTTTTGCAGTACAGTTCACGTTATCCTAAATATTTACAATTTTACACCAAACACACCACCTAAAGTTAAATGCAGACTGAGATGGGACAGACATCTCTGAACCTTAATTTTAGAAGGAAGGTTTTATTGCTTCCGAAACTCTCATTTGAACTTGGATCACAGCAACTGTCAATCCTTAAAACATTTTTTGCTTATTTTCATCAGAACAGCTGACTAAAACCTATGATAAGCATATATGCCTGCAACATCATCTACCTGTTTAAAAAGCCACCTTCAGACCTAAGGCATCAATCATTTCAACCCAAAGAGGCACAACAGATTTATGCAAGACTTCTTCACAGTCATCCCAAAAGACCCATGCACTAAAACCATCCAGCTAGTGCTCTGCTCCACAAAAGGGAGTCAGCAAGCGTTCACGGGCTGACACCTTTGCGGCCTGCAGGGAGGAGTGCAGAGTCGGCCGGGTCCCAGGGCCACCAGGCGCCCGGCCTCACGAGACCCCAGGCCCATGCGTTAAGGATGCAGATGCTGCTGAAACACGTGGTGCAGATTAGCAAGAATCCTGAACGTCAAAGCCGTTCTGTATGCGACACAAGATGTAATGGAAAACTTAATACTAGAAAAATTAGGCTAATCGCTCCCTCCTCCCCTCCCCTCCAAGCTTCTCTCAGATGAAAGTGCTCCTCTCTCTCACCTTAGTAAATAGCAAAGGTCTTCAAGAGAAGAAATCTGTGCATTACTCCACTAAGCAGCACAGTCATACAAGGCACAGTATTTGACATCAGTAGGAAACAGAGGGCAAAGCTGACAGGAGATCCTGGGGACTAGTTCAGAGATGTCTGCTATTTCATCAGTAAAGTGCTCAACTCATACTCTTAACAGCATTCCTTTAACAATCCAAGTTCACAAAATAAAGTTTGTAAGCTCTCTTTTGCAAGTTCTTAAAAAATATTTAACAGCTTGAGCAATTTTTTTGCCTCTATTGGCAGGTATGCATTCCAGACCTGCAGAAAAAGGCACTGTTAGTATGAAGATCCTTGTCGTACTTAGACAGACATATCCTTCTTGAAAATAAGAAGTAGTCACTATCTCACTTATATTCCTTGATGACTCCCATTACAAATTCTGTGACCATTAGGGGGTCCAGCAGAAAATGGTTATTAGCAGAAAAAGCCAAAAACAGTACTCCAGATGTGAATTAAGTTCAGAATAGTATCTGATCTAATCATCTAATTCAGGTAAGCTTTTATTCATTTAGATACACTTTAAAACTCGCAAGAATCTTTGCAATGATTAACATGTAAAAAGCTCTGTCTCATATCAAAGAAAAACCTTCATATTTTCATGTAATACAATTCTTGGACATTAGATGGCAATCCCCCCACTTCATTTTTCATGCTAGGGGCCCTCATCCTTTCCCAAAATCGGATGCCACCTTCCTTGCAGTAGGTGAGGAATCTGGTCTGCAAGAAGCAGGGCTGTTTGGAATGCACATCTAAAACAAGGACAGTCTCTCATTACCAAGGCACTCATGCTGTTGCAACAGTCCTACAGGTTCTGTTTTTCTTTGAATAGGAAATGCAGATGAGTAATATTATTATTGAGAAATGCTTATAATAGAGTAAGATTCATTTGTCTACTGGACACCATATGCTGTCACTTGGATGTTTCCACGCCAAAAGTCTATAAGCAGAAATCAGGCGTTATCAGAATTTCCCCCGTCACTGCAAGAAGGGAAGGGGGTTAGGAGAAGAAAAGGGGTTAGTGTGGCATTCAACAATATAATTTCTCTTCTTGCCAATTAAAAAAAGACCTCCCAAGGGATATCATTATTCTGTGCAAGTCTTTACTGGGAACTACAAAACTGATTTTTTTTTTTTTTTTTTTTTAAGGCTATTTGATATCAGTATGTGGAATGCACACAACAGGAAGTATCTAGCAACTTTTACAGTAGAAATTCTATAGGTAGTGAAAAAAAAAGACATTAGGCAATTAAATAACTTAAATAAAAGATCAAATGAATTCAATGGAGTATGTAATGCACCTGATCAAACTAATATACCTCTGCTTTCAGCATCTCACTTTTTGTCAGGTCTACATGTGCTGTTTTAGAAAGAGGCACGAATAATGCATGTAGTCGACTGTTCAGTGATGTACATGGAGGGAAATCCTTCCTGACCTTCATTAACTCTGTATGATCTATTTAAGTGGCAGTACAAGACATTCTGACATCTATTCATTTCAACAGTGCATGCCTGTGATTCATTCACACAAAAATCACTTCCTAAGCTTTCATTTCTAATCTACTCTTATTGTTCATGAAAAGCTCTTCCCAGGCCATGGATGCCCCTTTTCATGTATCCTCCCCACGACTGAGTTTTGGCCTGGCACTACTTGGCCATTTGAGCTCCTGTGCAAATTCATACGGGATCCGAGAGCGAGGTTTGCAGCGCTTCAGCATTCCAAAAGCACAGAYAATATTAGTCATACGATGAGGGCCCACCCACAGCTGCTACTTAAATAGCTAATTTTTCATGTACTGCACCAAAAATCTAACCCTTTATCCTCGCTATCAAGATGGCTGCGTACGTGCACGTCAAGGTGACAACACTGTGAAAACAGAAGTTCTCAGATGATGCATTATCTCGAATATCAAAGGTCACAAAAGGGTACAAATCGGTAGCTCTCCAGAAGAGACACTGGTTTTTATGAAAAGTGGGTCAGTTTTAGTTTCATGTAGGTTGTTTGACACAGTGGTTTCTGGCATCACAAGCTCTGGTCTACAGGATACCACAGAGCCTTTGTATCCCTTGCTGTCACTACAGCATTGTGTTTTTCTACCCATTAACCAAGGATAAATGACCTAGATATTGTGCCTATTAAAGCCTCATTTTTCTTTTGCCCTTTTGTTCTTTAGTGTACCATATTATCACATGCTGAACACATTTTAAAGTATTCTCAGTCTCTCTTGCCCCTTTGAAGAAGTAGAGTAGGGTTTTTAGTGTGCATTTCTGTAGTTACTTAGAGTGGAAAAATATGAAGGTAATTCAAGGTTTCTCTTCCTGTCTAGTCCCTAGAAGAGAATYGGTTCAGCATTACTACAGCCACTAATCTATGAAAGAATATAGTAGAGAAATGCTATAAAAAAGCCACAATGTAAATATAAAAAATGTGAACACCAGTTGTGATGTCCCTAACCACTACATGCTATAATTACATCTCTGCATATCATGGGTCACTTTTATTAAAAGCATCATTACTACAGTTGGCAGCAATTTACATCTTATCTTACATGATAGCAGTTTCCAAAGAAAAAAAAATAAAAAGACATCACAACAAAGAAAAACAATACATTTACAAAGTCATGTCTGTAAACTTCAAGGCTAGTTTAGAGTTGAGGTAATGCTGTTTAGCTTTGTGGCTAAAGTAACAAAGTCCTTTAATTTAAAAAAGGTACCTGATTTTTTTTTTTTTTTTGTTTATACCAGTGCATTACAAGATCACGAGACGATTAAACTGTAGCTTTATCCTGTAAGAACCTTCTCCACGGGTTAATTTCCAAAAGGTACTCTTCACATTCAACAGCTGCCTTATTATTGCTGTGTCTCAAGACAGAGACATTCACACTATCATGAAAGATTGTCAGAGAGAGAGTGTGTGTGTGGGGGTGTGTGCGCGCATGTGAGTGGGTGAACTCCCATACAGTCAAAATGAAGCACAATTACGATATGTATGGAAAATTTCATCTTGACCTTCACAGCAAAAAAAAAATAAAAATAAAAAATTAAATATATAACTTCATCCTTCCTTTAAGCAGCACTTCCTTCTATTAGTGCCACTTGATTACAAATTGCTGCTTTCATAATACCAATGGTACCAAAAGAAAAAAAGCAGAGCATTATGTCAATTTCCTTAAAAAGACATGATCACCTCTCAAATTTCATCTCTCCTAGGGATAATAAATAATGCACTGCACAATACTTAATGACCAAGATACCTTTTGACACATCTGTATAACATGACTTGAACTTTTTTTTTTTTGCTACACTATGTTACAGAACAGCTTATAAAAACTAAGTATGGACATTAACTGTGAGTGTAAACAGTAGGACTACCACTTGTCAAAAGTTTAAAACACTTTAACTGTAACTGGTACTGGTTATTCATCATTTTCATTGTTTTCTATTTCTTCCCCCCCATCAAGTGAGTCTAATTCTTCACCCTGTGCTATTTCATCTTCTAAAACGGAGGAATCTGCAGTTTTATCAAGGCTCTCCTCTGCATCACTGCCTTCTAGGTTCTCTTCATCTTTAAAGGCAGTTCCTTCAGTTTTGTCAGTAGCTTTCTCTTCATTGGAGCCCACTGCATTCTGAAGTCCCGCTAGTGCTGGGAAACCAGGCAGAGTCAATCCTCCCAGTCCTGGAGGTAGAAACATAGATGGATAAAACAGGCCAGGAGCCATGGTAGACAGCAGGAAAGGATTGAAGGCCAGAGGGTTTGTGGGCAATCCAGTGTTGGTGGTGGTGGTAGTGGTGGCAGTGGCGGTAGTCGCCACAGTAGCAGCACTGACAGATCCATTTGCAGAGTCAGTAGCAGAAACAGTGTCTGTGCTTTTCTCAGAGTCTTTGTTCTCCTCTTCATTCTCATTTTTCTTCTCTTCAGCTTTTGAAGTGCCATCCTCAGTCTCTCCTTGACCGGAAGCAGTAGTGGCATTTCCAGTAGTAGCTGTTATCGGGTTATTTAACAGTCCGCTTAGTCCAAACATGTTGGGCAATCCTGCCATCCCTGGCAACATCAGAGGCAACATGGCAGCCGGATTTTTTGTGTCCCCCCCAGCAGCAGCAGCTGTTGCTAGGCCTGGTGGGAAGCCCATGAGRCCTGCAAGCTGGAGAGACTGCAGGTTCTGTAGATTCTGGAGGCTCGTGAGGTCCATTCCAGCAAACAGACTGTTCATTAGTAGTGGGTTGATTCCCGAAGTTGATGCTACAGCAGCAGCTGCTGCAGCTGCTTTGGCAATTTCACTTTTTGGCCTTCTTCCTCTTCTGCTTGCTCCTTCCTCCCTCACAACAGGTCCAGTGAGAAGACGGTCAAACATGGACTCTGGAACAAAACCCTGAAAAGGGGATATAAAACCAAAGTTTTATCCTCAATTAGCTTTTACAGCTTTTAGCAGTAACTGATGACCATGCAGTTCCTGCATTCAGTTCTCAGCACACACATTTGGCACAACACGTCAAGAAGAACTGTTGTATAACAYGGAAGAAACAGAAAGGATTTCATTGTATTCGGGTATTACAAAAGTGATTTGTATTTCAAACCTAGCAATTGGTGACTAACTAGCTGCTAATGTGAATGGCACACAAGAAAAACCAAAGAAAGCAAAGCCACAGATTTTACATATTTAATCACGGCAGTTGAAGAAAATATGCTGAAACTCTGTAGTTTCATTTAAAACACAGTCAAATACTGCAGTTACATAGTTTACGGCTTTATACTTTGTACTGAACTCCAGTACCTTGAGTGATATTTTACTATCTGCTGAACTGTATCCTTTATTTTTAAATAATTACTGTAAAATAAAAGGCAGRAAAGTTAATCCTTTGATGCTGTCTGCTACCAAGATGAATTCTGTTTTGCACATGACAAATATTTTTTAAATAGTTGCTTAACATATGATTGCTTGCATTTATTAAGGCTCCTTGCTTAATATGAGAAACTTAATGCAAAATAAATGCTGAAAGCTGCCTTACTGTACCCGATTTTTTCCAGTGTATTGCAATACCATTGTGCAGCAGCCTTCTATCACACACCCACCCCCCCGTGTTGGGTAACTCCCATCCTGACACTACATTTTYTTTATTTCAAAACTAGCTATGAGATAAGCACTTAATAATCAATGTTTGCACAGAAAAAAACTGTTCAGCCTTCAATTTTTATGTGCTGTAATCTGCAGTGAAGCAGACACCAGAAGTTTCACTTACAGACTGTTTAACAATGTCAGTCCAATCTGGAGCAACAGCAAATTCAGGATTTTCTTCCAACCATCTTGGCAAGTCCTTCATTGGAGGGGCCATAGCTCCACCCATCTAATTCAAAAGATCAAAGTATTAGTTAAAAAATAACTACATATATGGACATATTTCATCTGTGCAATTTCATCTCTGAAGGATRGCAGTAATGGTTTTCAATTCAGCTTGTGGAAAACTACATGGAGACGTGTAAATGATGCTAGAATTGAAAGGACCATGTTTAAAACAATAGTGAAATACTGCAGGTTACKTATATCTGCTATGAGGAAAAAATAMGCTATATAATTTCAAAAAGTAATGAATTATTCACTCAACTTAAGTCATTAATATGACTATATCAGAAGAGCAGAGGGGGAAACCAGAGAAACCAAGTGGTAGAATCTAGTAAGATTAAACCCTAATGCCGTATTGTTCAACTTTTGAGAAAGTCTGGAATRGGAAGCCTGCTTTCCATATGCAAAGAAGTTGTTTAATAACTCTACCAAACTAAAAACTTTTACCTTCTTTCCATTTCGCTTATTTACTACAGGTACCCTTTCTTCTCCTGTCAAGGTGTTTATATCCAGTTTATTAGGGTTTCGACATCTGTGTCGTTTTTGTTTCGGCTTCTGAAATGGGGAAAACAGTATATCTGCACTCTTCTGGAAGGAATAGAAATGTATTGCTTGTTAGTTTTTCATTTTCTTTCAAAAATTACCAATTATGGAACCTTTTCTAACGAAGACTTTAAGAATGGGCCAATTACACTTTACCCTCAGACTGTCTCAAAAATAGTTCTTTTTCCTCTTATCAGGTTAAAAAAATTCTGCACAACTTGGCATAAACACTATTTAAACACATTGTTAAAAAAAGTATTTAGAAAGAAAAAACAAMCCATGTATTCTGGTTCCTCTTCACTAAAAGGAAAGTTTCAGCTGAAATCAAGCAGCAGTTACAAAACCCAATGACTATGCCCAGTGCAAAGAAATTAGTTCTGATGCCTGTAAAACCTATTTCCATACTAATTTATTATAGCCACACTTTTAGAATCACATACTTACTGGTACATAACTTGGCATATCTACAGTGTAAGTAGGATGCAATTTAAGCCATTCAACTAAATCCTTGTTTTTAGGAGCATCCTCTCCCACCAGCCTAGTCCCATCCTCAAGATTGATTACAGGGATGCGAGTGTCTGGGTCCAGTTGGCCAGGAGATGGAATGTTCCTTGCTGGTAGAGCCTCCATATCTTCTTCAAAAGCTTTGGTCACTTCTGCATCCTCCTAAAAAAATATTAACATTGCTATTAATTCTCACTTAAAAAAAAAAAAAAAACAACACAGTTGCCTTGGGGAAGTAATTTCGTAAACAACTAATGTTAAATGCTCAAAGAGATTCTGTATAGGCAAAAGTTAAAAGGGCTTAAATATTCATACTATGTAAAAAACAATATTGATATTTTAGGGAACTCTGTAAAATTAGCATTTTTGTATATTAAAAAAACAGACAGCTAAAGACAGAGTATTCCTGATTAATGGCCACCAAATCTTCCTTTTTATACAAAGATAGATCTTGTTATAAATATACATTACGTTTTGTGAAAAAAAGTTGTTACATTTTTGAAAGCAAAAGCTACTTAAAACAGAGGCTCAATTTGCTAGAGTTAAAACTTGAYATGGACAACATCATTTAGTTAAAGAAATAATAGCTTTAAATACAAAGAAAAAGTTAGTTGGGTARAAACTGCACATTATTATTAGCCAGAGTATGAAAACACTTTARACTCACGTTCAGAAAGTATTAGACACAGAACAAATATAAGACAAAAAGGTTGCTGTCTTACTACAGTCAATGATGTCCGTTTGTTGCTCATAAATAACAGATCAAGCCCTTCTACATTTTTCCTCCTTCCTCTCCTCCTCTTCATGGGTGGTTCTCCATCTATTAAAGAGCCATTTAGTAGATGCCTTGTGGGTGTGCGTGAAAGACCTGCTTGCAGCAGCTCCATTTGAGTTTTAAAGGCATCAGACACGGGTGTGGAGACATTAGGCAAGATAAACTTTGAAGTAACAGATGAAAAATTTGAGGTAGAACTTGTTGCCTCTCGTGAGGCCTTTGATAAATCTACAACCTTTTCTTGTCCATTTTCTGAGACCACCTGAGACTCACGTAACTGGGCAACCATTTCCATAAGATTTCTCCTCTTGGCAGCTCTCTCAGCCTCAATTTCAATCTTTCTTCGTCTCCTCCTCCTCTGACGTGGAACCGATAAATTGAGTGCATCTTCCTAATGAAAAATGACCATTTCCAATTATTAACCAAGTTATGTTTACTATACTGAATTTAAAATAAAAGACTAACTGTGTAACTTTGAAAACAAAGCCTTCATTTCATTCAAAAAAAGTTATTTTTTWTTTTTTTTATTATGAAAAGAAGTGCATGCAGAATAAAGCATTTTCTGTTGAAATGAGAAAGGTCCATTCTTGCCTTTGATAACTGAGGAGAAGCAGTGATATCTTCACTGCCACTGATGCTGGCTTGACCAACCATGGAGAGCTCTGCAAAGCTTCTTTTCTGCAGAGGGCTGTCCACAGCTGTTGGAGTATACCCAGGTATGAGTCCCTGGAAATCGAACATCTGGCGCCTATTTACTGGCCACTTCCCTTTCAGCACTGCTTCACAGATGTTGTCTAATCGGTTGATCATTACTCTGTCCTGCATAAAAAAATGGTCCATAATGAACCTTTAGTACRAAAGTAGTGTTTTAAACTCAAAATGAGTATAACTACACAGTCCAGCTTGTAAAACTTAAAACATATTCAAAAATAACTATGCTTGTAAGTCAGGATAAACAGATTGCCTTACAAGTTACCACATAGAGAATTATGCGGAATAAAACATCATCAGAATTTAAAAAGGAGCGCACGCTGTAGGAAGGATGACAGAACAGGTTTTCCAGCAGACAAYGTACCAACTAACAAACTGATTCAGCACTGTTTTATATCGCTAAAGTTTAGCTGTTAGCAAAATCAACAGTTAGGAAGGGAAAAATCAAACATCTGCAATCAGTATCTTAAGGYAGCAGTTCTTAAGATCCAAGAGGCTGGACCTGGCAAGTCTGTCCTAGGAAGTGGATCCTCATTAGCGTCACTATTAATAAAGTTCAACATTATGAAATGGGCACCAACCTAGGGACATCTAATGAATGTCAATTTTCATTYCATGTCCGTTATCATTTAAAATTTCACTGAAGCGTGTACACTAAAAAACTCTAATCATGTTTATCAGTCTACTTATGCTGAATTTATATAGAATAAGGAWTTTTGGTTTCTTTTTGCATTATAATTGGAATAATGTTGATGTTTTTAAAATGTGTACTGGGAGCAAAGAAAAGGCAGGCTCGTTTTGATTTTTCTTTTTCAGTATTTAAGCTGTTCTATGCTAGCCTGCTTGAAGTAGCAGAAACTTCAGAACTATGAGAAATACTGCTGGTTAGGGAATACGAGCATCAGCTTCCTGAACAGCAAAACAGCCCAAGAGCCACTTGCAAATCTCAGCAGCTGCAACAGACTGCTTGCTTTCCCCAGGAATAAGCCTATTAAGAGCAAGGTCCCCCTGCCCACCCTCCTCCCCAAACCAGATGGCCCTGTTATGGTGATTAGTAAGCTTAAGACTATTACTACTTTATTTCTCTCTCTATCCTTACTGCACAGTAAAGGACAGTACTAAATTACGTATGGATTTACTACAAGGTTATGGTTTCATATTTTTTTAAACATTTTATATTAGTAGTTTTGTGCATTGTTACCAAAATAAAATTTAGCTTTATCCTACCTAAAACTGCTGCTTATGTTTGCAGGACACCTTAATATAATTACATCTGTCAACATTACATAATGGCTTAGATCATGTAGGTCACCAGTATTCTTCTGTACWATCTCCTAACCCCAAAATAAAAAGGAGATCTTAAAAATCTCTCTGCTCTCAACACTGTAGACTGCTCTGCAGGTGAAATCCATAATCCAAGATCATAAATTTCCTTCTATTAAAAGAGGTATGAGAGGTATGATTCTGCTGACATGCAATTATGGGCCCATAAGAACTAACACCTTTTAGTAGTTTGTTGTTTTAATAAGTAACAGCATTGGCAATAAAACAATTCCTTTCATTTCCTCTGCTAACTTGTAAATAACTGAAGAATAAATATTATTTCACAAATCATTATTAAAAAAAGAAAAAGTCCCTTGCACACTAGAAGTATAGAACTRGAAAAGTAAGGGAGAGCTTTAAACAACACAACCCCCATATCTACTTTATATTTAAGATGACATATGTCACTGCATCCCTAACTAACCTTAGGCCAGAAAGAAAAGGCAAATGTTCTCTCATGAAGCAGCTGAACCACAGAAGGATCCCCATCTTCCAGGTAGAATCCATCACGTGTTTCATCCCTCGCAGTACTCATAGAGGCATTGCTTTCTTCATCAAAATTCTTACCCTGAGAAACTGCTCCTGCTGAAGAACAACCATGATCATGCGTTAACTACAAAACTTCCCAATCATCCAATGTCAACCTGTGGTTGACATGCAACAAGCAGTAACTGAAATGAGTTAACTGACATAGCTGGAGTTGTTTGCTCACAAGTAGACTAGCTTCCCCCTTCTCCTCCCCCCCATCCCCACCCCCCAGCCTTCAGAAATKAAGTAAAATTTGATGGTAACAGTTTATGTATGTTACTGAAAAATATAAGATTACCACGCTATAAAACATAGAAGTCTATTCTATGCAGAAGGCTGCAAGTCAAGCTATTAGTATTTCAAGTAAAAAGTAAGGAAAGCTTTTACTATGACATTTTAAGTCCTTTAGAATGGTAAAAGTAGGCTCCTCCAAAAAGACTGACAGATCAAAAAAATAACTAAATAGGTTAAACAACCAGACTTGACCGAACATTAGTAATTCAGGCATCTGTTCAGTAACTGTTACAGCAGAGGCTCAACCTTCATGTYTGGCACAGACTGAATTATTGGCTCAGTAAGCTATCTTGGAAACCATCCACTGTGGAGGAATACCCCATGGGCGACAAACAGTTCTTCTGAAACTTTATCTAGATACCTGGTACAGAAAARGGCAGAGGAGCTGCTACATGTGGCTCATCCCAAGCTCCATAATGACTCCTTGTGTGCCATTTATCAGATGGCACAAGAAAGAACAGCTGTGCGGCTCATGCTAAACACACAGAACTATCTGACAAACTTATTACCTTCAGGTTGTGAGGATTCTTCCGATTTATCATCGTCATCCAGCTTCTCTTCTTCGTCCTCTTCTGAACCTTTTTCCGAAATAGATTTTGGATCTATGTCTGTACTCATTTCTATATCTTTCAATTCACATTTAACAGAGCCAGGCTCAGCCTCAGCATCACAGTCCTGTTTAGTGTCTTTATCTGCAATAGCTGTCTCCTCTTTGATATCAGACTTTTCTTTGGCTGCTGGATTTTCAGACCCTTCAACTTTAGATTCTGCATGTTCTGTAGTTTTTTCTTCTTGCACTGGTGTGGATGGGACAATAGGTGGTGTTTGGCTGCAGCCAGCACCCAGAGGGTTTAGAGAAGACACAGCATTTACATTACCTGTCCCTCTGTTTTGAGCAAAGTTTTTGTGGGCCTCAAGAAAAGAGAGTTCAGGGTCATTCAGAATATGATAATCTGTCCTACTGACTCCATGTTTAGCAGCACCAATCAGYAAGTCTTTGTCATGTTTACCACACTCCCACCACTCTGGCAGGTCCAAGCTTGGTTGGCAAAGTTTTAGTCTCTCGCCTAACTGCGGGTGATGGAGAACCTGTTCACGGATTTTCCGTAACAGTTCTATGCGATATAAAGTTCTAGAAGCACGCTCTTCTGTGATCGGCTCTATCATGGTAGAAAGATCAGGTGGTTCTGCAATGAGATCAGTTTATACTGCTTAATATGGATTAAATGTAAATTTCTAAATTATTGCACCTAAGCATCACATTTAACAGTTTTATTGTCTCTTAACAGAGTCATCTGGATTCCTACAGTCAGTAAAACTTACCATCATCTGGTTTCACTGGCATTCGGCACACCCGTCTACACATATTCACAAAGCTATTAAAATACTTTTCCAAACTTTCGTCGGACTTCTTATCAAGCCTGGCAAATGCTCTGAATTGATTCCAATCAAACTGATGTTTTATAGGATCAAAAATAATGCCAAAAGTAGACACTACACGATAAAAATCAGCTTCTTCTCTCCTTGTCCATCTAGTGAAGAAAAAAAGGAAGAAAACAGGGCCAGGGAGTAAACAGGAGTCCAAATACAGTTTGTATGTCTCCCAAAACCCTTAAAGGTACACTTTCAAAACAGAAAAAAGCATTGGTAACACAACCAACACAACCTCAGATGAGGTTTGAGGAAAGATCTCTCCGAGACACTCACTTTTGTCGTTTTTCTGTTATTATAGCTTCCCTTTCTGCTTCTAATGCCCTCACTTCTTCCCGAGGCCGACGTCTCCTGCGGTCAGTCTTCATTAGTGCCTCTTGCCTCATTTGTTGCCTTTTATAGCTGCGCTGATAGGCAGTAATGAGGCGACGCAGACGGGTAGTCAGGGTTGAAGTGTTGGGCCAGTAGAGTTGGCCTAACTCAGCATTGCTTTCGCYGTGCTTGTCTAGAGAATAGAGAAGTATTTGTGCACTGCAAAACCATGACTAAATATTTCAGATGCTTCTATGGCTAAAACTGGATTCCTATTAAATCAGATAAAAGCATATGCTTCATTAATATTGGTGCTTACAAATTAAAAGTGGGATAACCACTTTGGTAAGAAATAAAAAGTCCGACTCAAGAATACAGAAATGCTTGTGAAGTGTTTAGAGATAACTATCTTTTGAGTTTTATTATTCAATGTTTTGAATGCAAACATATTATGAATTCTGTAACTATTTAAATTAAATCAGTAGATCTCTAAATATATTACTAAGAAGATAATTCTGCTTCTGAGGAAATACCTATGCTTATAATTTCCCATTTTATTATTTTCACTTAAACTTGGCAATTTTCTTCCATACTGAGACATATTTCTACAATCATTTCAAGATTATCTCAGCAAAAATATCAACAGCTGCATTTTATGAAATATCCAGTCTTCATCACCACAATTTCCACTGTGTAATCAGAACCCAAGAAAGCCACAGTGTGGAATTATTCACAGAGAGTAAATAATTACTTYGAAAGATGTGAAGCATGAAAAGATTTGGCGGCAAAAAGTTTACAGTGGTGTTTTCAAAAAAAACCACAATCTATTCCCTAATAGGGTAAAACCAACAATCCATTTCTGCCCTTTATATTATTATTTAATATAGTCTTACTTGATTGGATTTCTACGGATTCTTCTTTATCCTCTGGAGGTGAGTTTGCAAATTCCTTTGGGAGAAGACAGAAGTTACTTTAGCTTTCAATTTTGACTGTATTTTGTCATTTGACAGAGGAGAAAAATATTCATCTTTCAAACACACAGCAACAAAGTATCTTTGTAAGTGGTGTTCATCCAGTAGCTCAAAAAACTTCAGAATTAAATATTAAGATATTAACAGGGAGAATTAAATATTAACAGGGAGTATCAGTTACAGTATGTGTATGTATGTATGCATTTATATATAATGTATACACATGCATACATATACACACACATGTAATCACAGAAAGTTAAAGTTCTTACATCAATTTCATCCTTGAAAGGAGTTCTAGTTGGCTTATATTCTGGATCTTCATCCTCTCTGTCGAATTCACCTCTATAAGATAGTTAAAAGAAATATTTTCAAGTAAWTTATTATTTTTTAGAAGGATCAGATTAAAAAAAAAAAGCTACAAATGCCTTAAGTCTAGTGTACTAAGTTACACGTTTATATTTCCTGCTTAACTCCATGTAAACAATTCTACATACTTTTTACATCACACGATCATTCAGATCCTCTGGTAAGATGTAAGCAAACTACGACATATACATGGATGTCAACATATACACTGCTGATAAAATGTATTAATTTTTTCCAWGTCCTTCTTACCCATCACCACCATCTGCTAACATGTCTGTCCCTCTCTGTTCAGCAGCTATGGCCTTCGCATCAGGCATGCCAACTCGTTCCAGAAAGCACAGTGCTGGATCAGCTCTCATGGAATTGTACTTCTCATAACCTGCATGCATGGTTGGGGAGGGGGAATAAAATAAAATAAAATAAAATAAAATCTATGACCACCTGTAAGTGGAATAGTTTAGGCAGTTTTCTGGGTTTATTTATTTATTTTTAAAATAAAACAAAGAAGTTGTCACTACAATTTCAAAGGACCTATTTTATAAAAAATGGAGGATACTGGGAATCAGCTTTTCATTCATCCAATAAAGTTTTTCATATTGGTAAATTTCATCAGCACAGAAACATTTTCACATCAATATCACTAACAAATAATATTGAAAATATTCGGTTTAATATCTTACTTTATACCACAAGAGAAAAACTTATTTAAGATCCCTTTGACACTTCCAAAGCTGTTCTCCACATTCAACACTCCCTACTGCAAACATGAAGTGCAAGTGGAAACACACACACACATGCATTTTCTATAGCTCCAGCCCTGCTGGAACCCTCAATGTAGGCTGCAAAAATGCTGTATACATGGGTTTTACATAAGGCCAACGAACCTGTCTTATTAGGTTTAGGATGATGCATGTCAGTAAGATGACACTGTTCCCTCTATGGTTTTCAAACTGCTGTTTGCTTTTTTACTGCCTAAGTTGACTAGATGGAAAATGGCAGATCCCAACAGTGCACTGCAGGAAAATGATTTTTAGACTAGACTTGCCTCAGCTGAGCCCACAAAACAGAGCTGCTGTACATAGGCAGAACAGCACAATTCAATTAGGATTTGTACTACAACACACTGCTCCTAACTGCTGTAGAGCCTCAAGCCAAACTGTAATCATGAAAGGTTTTATAAGCCATCATTCTCCCCTTTAGTCAGGCTGGGCTGCTGAGAATACCTCTGCGACCTCCAGAGAATTGGGATTATAATCAGGAATCGCTCACTGTATATATCATGCCAGCTCTGCATCCCCAGCCTTTCAAAGTTAACAAGGCTGCATCCCACTCAAGGGAGCCGAGAGTTCTCAACACTGACATTTGTGAAATATTGCTTGGAACAAAGCCCAGGAGGCACTTGTACAGATTAATAGCAGAGGTTAAGCCCACCGTCCACTTTGACACTGGTTGGCAGAGTTAGCAAGTGAAGCAGCGCTGGAAGCAAAGTTTACAGAGATCTATCTTACTACTTGGCTATTATTTAAACAAATATGGTTTTGTTTTATTTACAGCCAAGAAAGTAATGTTTTCTTCTCAAATGTTCTGCAAACATTTAAAAACAGCATCTGATATTTACGACTCATATTAGGTTTTTAATGCAGGCAAGAAACAAGGGAGATACAAGCCAACAGTTCCTTGGAACAATACTTGTTAATATTATGACTGAACAGTCCTACACACAGAAAGCAGAACAGAAAGCGCTACAACTGAGTTTTGTAAAGAGTGAGACATCACTTACCATGTTTGAACACACCAATTAAAAGGGATTTRTCCGCCTCCTTATCCCACCAGTCTGCAGGAACTTCAGCATGGAATGGCTCAGGTATCCATATATCTGCTTCACTGTAAAGACAACATTATACACATTCTCAAAGGTATTATTGTGTTGAGATGTTTCAAAAGAAAAAAAAATACAAAGTCATTTTGTAAATATCTGTTTTGAGAAACTGGAAAAATAATTAACACGACCAAAAAGAAAGAAAGAAGTTAGGCTATTTTGGAAGTGGAATATCAATGGTTATTCAAATATGATTCATTTTAATTCTCCTCTTTAAATTTTGCAATTTGAGATAAAATAATCCTTCAATATTAGCAGAACTAAAAATCTTATTCTATTATTTCCCACACCCATTCCCCCTACTCAAGAAAATTACCCACTATGCTTTAAACACTAATAAGGCTGCTTGAGAATAGACATTAACAGATAAGTTGTGACATTCTTTAAATGCTGCATTATTACAGTACATGTTCTTTATATAAGCCAATATCATAAAGTAAAAAAATAAGCTTGCACTTGTACTAACCTTGAGTCAGCACCCTCTAAGATCTTGTCTGCTTGGTCCCCTATAACTTCTTGTCTTAGATAGTACAGCATGCGGACACGCAGCAGGACCCTGGAGAGGAAGGCAGAGGGGGGAAAAAGTTCTTAACTTCAGGACTGTTTGCCAACAGTGGCTTTTGGCAGCTGCTGCTGTTCATCCATCATCCTGCCAAGGCTGATTAGCCATGCTGTATGGTAGGCTTGAAGCGTGACAGATGGTGGCACATAATCACCTCTGTGTGGTGCTTTCTGCTGGCTTCCAACAGGCCTGCCTGGCAACCGCTTACACTGCACAGAGAGGGATCGAGCTCAACCCAGCCCAGGCGCATTTCATTTAGTTYTACCTAGTGCAGCTTGTGAAGTTTAGACACGTACTCTACCACTGCCTCTGAAGTATTGAAGCAAGTTTGTAAACAACTGAGCAGATGGCTTTCAGTAACTGTTCTGCTTCATTATCTCATAAAATTTCCTCAGCTGCTGCCTTAATACCATTTTTGGAAGCACATCAGAAGTTGTAGGAATAAACRAGATATAAAATCTGGTTTTACTACCTTACAATAAACCCTCAATATGGAATGTCAGGTTTTTCAGATTATACAACTTTTTGCTTCCAAGAATGGAAAACCAAAAATAAAAATCTCTCATTTCCCTTAGGAGATATTAACTATTTTTACTCTTTACAGTTCAAGCTGCTATTTAATTTTACCTGTGCACCAKGCAAGTGCTATAAGGAAGCGAAAAATCTTCATTGCCTATGTTTATTTTTCTCCATATCTGTAATATTACAGCCATTTCTGAAACAACTATCAGTAACTGTGGTCACACAGTTTAAACTGGTAGGAGAGGGAATGGCAGACTGGATTTTCAAGGAGACTAGAAAAGAGGTCAGCTTTGCAGAAAATAGTATCTACCTGAAAATAATCATCCTCTCCTATGTTTACCCAATTCAGGGCACCCCCTGCTGCCTAGTTCTTGAAGTAAAAACAGTACCAGCTAAGATGGCGATTACTCAGCCTGCCCTCTCACTGTATCCAAACCCATCACAGCAACTGTTGAATTGCTGCTGCTCCTGCAACAGCAAGGGTGAGCAGGGAGGCAGTAACCTGATCACCCARTTGCATGCAAAAAATTCAGACCACCACCAGTTATGAGAGCTCCTCATCAGAGAGCTGRGGCAATAGGAACAATATCCAGTTTTACACATGTTATTCAAGCAAACCTCAGAAGAGCACAGATTTGAATGAAGGTCATGTCCACAATTCAAAACATGTCAGACATGCTTCTTTGTGAATGCATGATATCTGGGACCAGTAAGGTGTCTCTGCTCCTTGTGTGGTAACATAAACAAGCTGCTGAGGGTCTCTATCATCTTAATATTAAGCAATAACAGCTGTTACATTAAGTCAAAGAAGAATAGGAGAGAAACAGTAAAAGCTCTTTGCGCCTTTCAGGAGTCCTAAGCATCAAAATAGCATTAATTTGTTATACAAGGGCAGGACATTGGTTCTTATAAAGCCAACTGCTACTGCTACCTTCTGACGGAATTAATTCAAATTATCGATTGACTTCCACCTCTGATTTTACCTGGGCTAAACATGTTGCTTCTACAATTCACTTAGTCCTAGTATATCTGAGGAGTGATGGGGAAAGATTGCAACTAAAAATATACTTGCATAGAAATTTATCAAGCAGCCTTCCTGATCCTTGTAATTGTTATATGGTATTATTACAGAAATCACATTAAAAAAAAGAGTTTAAGTCTGACCCACAAACTGAAACAAGTGGTGAGGACATTAACTGGGAGATTAAAAAATGTTACAGAAAGGAACTTAATAGCATTTAGTCTGAGTGAAATGTAACAACAGATCTGAGTAACAGTTTGGAAAAAAAAWCAAAAAGTTTATTTGGATGTGCACTTGCTAATATATTTCTGCAAATATCTGCTTTCTTCAGTTGAGAATTAAGCTTGGTTGGTGTCTTGAAACAAGCTGATAACCCCTTAAATGCCTCTCCTCCTTCACATCACACCCCCTATTGACAGGCCCCAGGTACTTTTCAATACCCATAGTTCCTTTCCAATAATGGAATAGTATTAGTGAGAAACAATGTATATTAAAAAGATAAAACAAGGGCCACCTTCCAGTAACACTGTATTACATTTGTATGGTACTTGTACATTAAAAGCAAGAGCATTAAACAAAAAAAGAAAACGAGCTTTTGGGGACAGGTTTAGGTTAGGTTCAGGATCTATAATGCAGGATAACCATAAACAAAACTGAGATGGAGAACTAGAATGCAATTGAAGGAAGGTGATACAAAAATAACTAAGACATTACAAAGTGAAAGCAAAAAATATAAGAGATTCTCTTCAGAGGCATCCTTTCAATAGTAAGGCAAAGTAATAGCCAAACCAAAAGGCTTACAGTTTAATAATTTTGCAGCTAGAAATACTCCATTCAAACTCCCAGGTTTTTGCAAGAGAGCTTTGTGAGAATTTTTATTTGTAACAAAGCAGGAAAAGAAGGAACATTCTGTATGATGTGAAGAGCAAAGGAGGAAGGGAGGGAAAGAATAAAGAGGAGATGTACACCCACACATGGATGAACTATTACATGAAAATCTGGAAACCAAGAACTTGATATCTGAGCTTAACAAGTAAAGAACAAAAAATAGAGTTTAACCAGAGAGAACCCTACAGATAAGTAAGTTACAGATCATTTATGTTTAAAGATACACAACTGTCAGGAGAAATAGACTTGATATACATTCTTTCCTTTACATGGTAAAAAGAAGAGAATTGTATCTGATCCCATCCAAATTTTGCAAACAGAACAAGTTTTCTTAACTGTGTTTTAAAAGCTGATCACTTGTAAAGAGCTTACAGAAATATCCAGACATCTGTTAAGATGACTCTTCCCAAAGTAAAAGCCATAATGACATTTACATCCTACTAAATAGCCCTGCATTCTACTAAAAATATCCAAATGAAGTTGTGGATATTGTAAAAATAGACAGTAAAAACTAAGTGAAATATTCATTAATACTTACTTATTACAATGATGTTTGAGATGTTTCTTATAGCTGTCTTCTTGAAATAGTACATCTGGATTACAGGTTGTCAGCCAATCAGCATCTTGCAACATTGGCTGTGAACTCTGGGCTTTTACTTTCTTGCCTTTTCTTCCTCTGGGCACTGGTGCAGACAGACCTACGGAATCCCCCAGTATCTCTTACAATCTGTATAGCAAAACTTTCATTTTCATTTTCCAAAGTATATTACAAACAGACATTAAAGCTAAGCATCACTGTTATATTAATTCCTTTATGGGCAATGCAACAATCAAGAAATGAAGAGCAACACAACTTAGTACAGAAAATTGCAAAACAACAAAATTGACTGAAACTCCCATGCAGACTTAGGTGTGAAAATTTCAGAAATCCAGAGAGCTAGCTAGAAATAGTATTATATAAATATTTCTGGTAAAAACTCTCATGAATATGAAATGCCATAAAGGAAACATGTTTTAAGATTTCATGCCATTTGAAAAAGATTACCTCGCAGAAGGTGACATACAAAGAATATACTGGAATTTTTGTTCAAAATTGATTTAAAGAGAAGAGCACTCCATCCTACAAGATGTCTGAGGGTTACTTTCCCTTTAAATATTGACCCAGTCAAAGCCCACCTTACTCAAAAATCTAACAAGAGCCTACGACATGTCAAAATGGCTATAGTTTAAAATAAATACATAGCATAACTGAAGGAATTCTTTCTTATTTACTAACATCATTATTTGATTGTGGTAGACATACCGGAATGATTAACCAAAGCTCGAGTTTGCCCATCTGCAGTTGGAGTGATCAGATCCCAGATGAAACTTTTGATATTTTCATCCCCTTTGTAATGATTAAGACAATATACCAGGATAGTCCGGCAGATGGTTTCCACATCTTGTTCTGTTAGCTGACGTTTATAGCGCCCATGTGAGAGGATGTCAGTCCACCGACCCCAGCTACAAGAAAAATGTGTTCAATATAAAAGCCAGGGCACTGGAATTTTCATTTGTGACTTTCATTTTAACCCCTGGTGCCAGGCAGGTTGGGACCTCCTGAGTTAGCAGTGATGCACTTTGCATTTGCAGTTTATGTCTGGGAATTCAACTTCCAGGACAAGAGTTAAGAATATTTATTTTACAGAACAGGCAGTAACTTCACTGCTCACAAAGCTAAAATTGAACAACAATCAAAATAATAAAGTACATACATATAACACTAATGTTCCCAGCAAGTTATGAATAGGAAATTCAGCAAATTCCTACAGTCATGGTTTTGGAGAAATCAGTTTTATTCTGAACCTGAAATTCATTACTAGCAATTGTTGTACGAAACTGTGGGCAATAAGCAACTTCCTGAAAATAAGAGTCATTCTGAAGACTACCATGTCGGCAACTAAACATAGCTGTCTGCTTGCCAAGAGATACAGTTCAAATTGGAAAAGCCAGTGAGAAAAAATATTAAGTATTCAATTAGTTAAATTTAAGTGGTGCAGAAGTATCAGAATCTATGTTTGAAAACTGTTGACTGTTGATTTCGTGACCACATTTTTCTTTACAGATGCACTGTGTTATTCACCACAGCCCTTAGAAAAGAAAGATGAAATCTTGGCAATTCAGGAACTGTTTACACTATGAAAACCAGAAACAAATATTCCTCTCATCACAGAAGTGCATATTTTACTCATGAGTTCATATTCATTTTGGAAGTTCCCAGATACTTCAAGTTAAAACCCACATATATAAGGAACTTAATCTCACTGGCACATACACATTGTAATGAGGTAAAAGAGAAGGAAGAATAATTTACTATATGTGATTTCCATTTTCAGTTCTTTACCCACAACTTGATCTGTATATCCTTACCCATAAACCAGCAAATTCTTCTCTACCCTGAAACATTCACTTCGTGCATAACCCTGTGATTTGTCTTGAGGCCTACGAGGCTTTATGCTAGGCTTTTCTTCAGAATCACTTTCCAGGTCTGAAAATTCCATCAGTTCGTCCTCTTTGACTGCACTGTAGAGTCTGGTCTGCTTTCTTACTCTTGGTGTATCAATAACGAGGTTATTCTAAAATGAAAGAAAAAAAACATCAAAATTTAGGAGGAGGAAATCCTCATTTAAAGGAGCTGGAAACTGATAAAACTCTTACCCTTCCATTTAAGGCATCAATATCCAATTCAGCCTTCTTGGCCCACTTCTGCCAAAAATTAGGGTCATCCAAGGAAATGTCTGTCCTGTTCCCAGATGCAACAAAACTAGCCTAGTAAATGTGAAAACACATGCATTGATTTCTTAATTGCATGCTATCCTGATCATATTTTATCAAATTTTCTCTGAATGTCAATGCACACCTTAGCAAACGTTGAGCCTTTTCCTTCAGACTCAATAGTAATTGTATGTGTTCGCCTTAAGAGAATCTGATCAATATCCTCTTCACAGAACTTAGATCCTTCATCTTCCTCATCCATCAGAGCACCATATGCCCCCTTTCGAAGTAGATCTTCTATTTCTTTTTTAGAAAGTTGTTGCACCTGTAACATGTATGAGAAGATTTTTTGATATTAGTCAATGTTTACATCTCACAGCATCATCAGATTGATTGTCCTTTTATTTAGCATTTTAAGAAGTAAACTTCCAAAATAATGCTTTGTTGGACAATCAAACATCCATGCCAAAGTCACCTTTAAAAGAACACCACTGTCAACTAAATTCTTAGGGTGAAGTTATACACRTGATTTGTACAATTTAATAATTCATTGTCACTGAATCCCCTTAATTTAAGGCTGATAACTAACAGATCCCTTCCGCAAGCAGATTCAACTTATTGCCTGATAAGGACTAAAACAAAAAAACAAAGCAAAATTACTAAAATAAAGCGGACTGCAAGTCCAGAAAGTCCAAGGACCAACACAACGTAAAGGGTGGAATGAAAATGAGGAGGGCAGCTGTGGGAATAAGAGTCCACCTGCCCCCTTTTGGCAATAAGTGAGCCATTAGATAGGTTGAGCTAGTTTATGTAGCCTTGCCCTTAATTAACCCTACTTTAAAATGTATGCTGTACTCTATCTGAAACCACTGCTCTCCAGTAAAAATATAAGCAATAAATGTGTAACACATCCATATCTTTTGGAAGTCATGCACCTTAATGTATTAATTCTCACCCCATTTGTAGCATTCTCTCTTCCGCTCATAGATTGTAGCACAGCTTTATCAAGGCCAAGCTTTAAGCTAGCTTTGTCAAACATTTCCCTCTCATAAGAATTTCGTGTTATCAACCTGTAAATTTTCACTGATTTGCTCTGTCCTATCCTGTGACATCGTGCTTGAGCCTGATGGAATAAAGATAGGTGTTTGGTTACATATAACCAAAGAAAACATCAGCATAGAAAATTATTTTAAAAGTTCTTGTTTTCAATATAAATTATAAACTCTACATTTTTAAGAAAGTGAGAACAGAATTTCCCTTACAGAGGAATAAAATTACAAAGCAAAAAGGCAGAGAAAAATCTTTAATAGAATCRTCCCTTGTCATATTACCTGGAGGTCATTTTGGGGGTTCCAGTCTGAATCAAAAATGATGCAGGTATCAGCAGCAGTAAGATTAATGCCCAAACCTCCGGCCCTTGTACACAACAGGAAAACAAACCTATCAGAATCAGGTCTGGAAAACCTGTCAATAGCTGCCTGACGCAAGTTTCCTCTTACTCGGCCATCAATTCGTTCATACGGGTACCTGAAATAAAGATGCATTATAAGGAGAATTTTACTGCAAATATTTTTACATTGCATCTTTGCAATAACATAAATTAAAAATTAACATAAATTAAACAAGAGAAACTGTAATGCCACTACAATGTCAGGAGAACTACAACAAATTGAGTGACTATTCCCGCAGCATCTAGCTTCAACAGTGGATGACGCACTACATTCTCTCCTGCTTTGAAACTTTCAGTAAAGAACAGGCTTTCACTCCAAGGAAAGAAATAAACGTTCAAGCTTGGACTAAGTACTATATAGTAACTGAAAAATTTAATCAAGCAGTAAACTAAGAGGTGCCATTAGGACTCTCCACGTGAGGTTACTTTGTACTCCCCCTAAAAGAAAAACCTTAGTACTTGCAATTTACAGGTATGCTTTTCCCTTAAGTCAAGTCACTACAGAAAAYACTGCAAGGCATTTGATTTTCAACCCTTTACAATATGGATCACTCACAGGTTAAATACTGTGACCACTGAGGAAAGCATAATTTATTTAGAATYGTATTATATGGTTGCTCTCACCGTCTTTGAATGAGGTAGTCTTCCAGTATGTCCAAGCAGCGCACCATCTGGGAAAAGATAAGCACCCTGTGGCCACCAGCCTTCAGTTTTGGCAGCAGCTTGTCAATCAGTACTAGCTTGCCAGCAGCCTGGATCATTGCCTGGAGCTGAAAATCTGGAGAGTCGGCATTGTGTGTTTCTTTAAACTCTTCCAAAATTTTCTCTTCAGCACCTGCAAAGATTGGACAGCAATACATGAATGCTGCAAAGGTTTTTATTAATAAACAATGAGCTTGCCTTCGATATCCTATAGAAACTACAGGAATGTTTTCAGCATTATGTGAACAAACATTTATAAAAAATAAGATTAAATTTAAAGCAAACATATACACAACAATAGTATAAATAAATAACAAATAATTTTGAGCTTTCGTTGTTTTTTTTAAAATGTAAAACATTTCCTAAAAGAATTCATACAACCAGTTGATGCACACAACTGAATGAAAAATTAAGAAAGAAGTTGAAAAAGTAAACTATACTCCAATAGATCATATGGATTTTATGTCCTTTTCTAAACCAACATAAAAGAAAAATATCTTGTTTCCACAGGATAATACAAAAAAAGAAATCACATTTGATTTCTGTGCCTCTAAAACACAAGAGGCTTAAACATGAGGATGTCTTAGAGCTCCTTCTTCTATTATTAGCTATAGTGACAAAATCCAAACAATAAAAACTAATTTCAGTGAAAAATAAGCAGCAGTGAAATTATTATTTTATCTTCTATTTAGCTTTCTTTCCTCACTGAATGCATTTCCTTGTTTAGTTTGATGAAGCTATCCAATGTCTGTGTTCTTTCTAGAATTAATCAAAAGTTTTTCCTTGCCACTCCTTTTACCTACTCTATGCTAAGAGTTTCCAGAAGGAAAATATTCAGAACTTCAGTTAATCACATTCAGGTCAAACGGGTAGCAGCAAACATTTCATTGTACTGCCATCATCTGAACACTGCAGCTCAAGTTCAAGTTTTGYTTCTGTTCCTCAAATTCTCTTATGCTTTTATCCCATTTTTAATGTCACTCCTACAAACAGACTATCCAAAGAATTATCAGATGGCTATTCTGGGGTATGTAAAAGGCTAGACATCATCATTTTAAGATTTAAGATCCAAAGAAAAATACTTGGGCTGTCTTTTTCAGTTCCTGTGATACTTTAAAAAAAAAAAAAACACAAAGTATTTTATAGAGTATTTCTTAATTGCACAACACCCAGCTTTAACACTGCTTTTGAGAAACATAAGAAAAGGCAAGGGAAAAGAAAAACACCAAAAACAAAACAAGAAAGCTTTCTGCCAGGCTTCTGCTGAGCATCTTTTTCATATCCCAGTTCTAAGTAGCTGCCTGTAAACAAACACGCAAATGCATCCTCCTCGCTGTGTGATCACTGGTTCAGTGCCTACTGTAATGCGGCACCTTAACTAGCTACCACCTAAAGCAGCCTGACGGCTTTGCGTTACTCAGAACACTGGTGCTACTAGATTTAGCTGAAAGGATTCAAATGCGGACACATTTGTAGGTGGTTTTACCCTGAATTTTTACCTATATAGATCTAACTACTCCAAGCATTACTGATCCTCTACCAAGCTTGGACAAAAGCTATTTTCAAATAGCTCCTACACAGTATACAGAGATTTTCATTGATTGCATCATTTATTTCTTACCAACTGTGATACCCAAAGTTAAGTTACTGTAAAGTAACTATGCACTATGCAGACCCAGCATCTGCAGAAGCTAAAATCTAAAATCAACCACATCACAACCAACCTATAAAACAGACCTAATGAAAGGTGAATTTTTACTAACTGAGTTTGGCCTCAGTAAGACCTGCTTCCATAACACACTACTATCCCCAAAACTTGCTCTTTCAATAATGTTAGCTAAACCCTGCACAAGACTGCACTGTCTTTTTCATCTCTACTTTGRTTGCAATTAAGTGATATATTCAGTATCCTGTTACCCAAAAGATACCTGATGTAGTAACTACGTCTGTAATACCGGTTCCTATCCTATCCAATTTTCATTAGCAGATTAAATGAAGATGTCTGAATGTGTGCTCAGTCCACCATGAAAACTCCCACTCCTAATTAAGAGGGAGCTCTAGGGTTCAAGATAGCGTAAGAAACTCTTCGAATGTCCAACACCATGGCATGGATAAGTACAACACAACTCCCCACTGCTGGTTCTCCGAATCGGGAAATGAGGTACAATCTATAAAAATACTTGAGAATGGTTGCWAGGAAAAACCAAGAACTCCAGCTCTGAGAAAAAAAACAACAGACAATGCTTTGTCCAGCTTGCTCAGAGAATACCCCGAATTTGGTCACTCCCTCCAGAAGTCTACTCAAAACCAGTTTCTGCATGTCAGTCTTCTCCCTGAGCCTCCCAGAACAGATCTGCCCATCAAGAACAGCCCCTAGCCCCCAAATTAGTCTGCTCCTACCATACTACTTCCATCTTACAACCTTCTGCACATCTTAACTGAAGTTACAAGAAGAACTAAAGACTAGAAGAACAACTAAAGAACTAGAAGAACTAAAAGACTTCCTTGAAATTTGTTTACAACTTTTTTCTATATGAAACATACAATGTTCTACTTGGATTAAAAAGGCATATTCTAATACACRTGCACTAGCGTTTGCTCAAAAAATCTGTAAGTGTAAAAGAAAATGAGAGGAATTCAGAGATCTTTATAAAAGCAGTAAAGTCTTGAGACCTTGCTATAGTAAAACATCATTCTTCAGCAAAACACTATGCAACATTATGTGTTGCCTCTGCAAGATCTCTCGACAGAATTGCAATAAGCTTGTGTCATCACTTTAAGTACAAAGATGTTAATTATTGATCAACAGGATAAAACCTGAGGCTCAGACAATTACAGCACATCAGAGTATTTTCTGTCCTAGAATTACAAAGCACTTATTTGCTAAGGTCCCTCCTCCATAATAATAATACTGAGGATTTATTTATTTTTCCCTCCCCCCTACTATGTTGATATGCAAGTCACAAAAATGTTATAAAGTCAAAAGCTCTCAGAAGACCTCCCTTCTCCTCCTCTTCCCCCAAATAAAAAGAGAAAGTTWAAAAAAGCACTTAGGTTCACACCTTCAAGATTTTCTTCCCCAACAAAAAGCTATGGTTAAGAAACAGTCATCCAAAAATACTTGAAATTTCCTATACAACTACCTGGACTTCACCAGTCTTACAGACACTAAGACTTGTAAGGAGAAGGAAAAAAAAAATCATTGATGTAAGGCAACATTGCCAGCCCCACTTCTGAATTCTATCTGCAAAACACAGTAGAAGCAAAAGATTCACTTTTTTCCTTTGCAGCAAACATGAAATAAGGAAAATAAAAGAACAGAATAAAGTTTGTTGAAAACCAAGGTACATAATAAGCATCAGTTTCAGAAGCTTATAGCCTGAACAACCTGCACTATTTTCTGATAAATTCATTTATATAATGGATTAACCTAAAACAAAACAAAGAGCCCCCCCCCCCCAAAAAAAAAAAAAAAAAAAAAAACCTCTACTGGAACCACAAAGCTACTTTACTGTAAGCTCATCTGAGCTGGAACACAGTCCTGCAGCATGGTTGAGTTCAAGTACTTTGAAGTAACTGTCATGTCTTTAGAATAATTACTTATGCATGGAATATAACCAGATGTCATTTGGTGAATCATTTTAAGCATTTTTTCCCCAGTTAAAAAAATACAGCAAGAAAAAAAAATACTCAATAATACTCTATTCCCGTAAAAAAAAAAAAAAAAAGAAAAAGAAAAAAAAAAGAAAGAAAAAAAAAAAAAAAAAGTAGGAGCTAACTATAGCTCTGAAGGAAAAATGGCATTTTTTACACTAGCATCCAACATCCTGCACTGCAACAACTTAAGTCTTTAATAACACTAACATTTCTCCAACATGAAATCTTGGGGAAAAAAAGCAGCACATATATTTTCAAAACCAATACTGTCTTAACTAGCAGATATCCAAACCTTGGAGAACCAAAAAATTATGTTACTATTCTACTTCTCAAAAAAAATTTCAAAAGACTAACAATATATGCATGCAGTCATCTACACTGCTTTCATCATACAAATTTTATGAAAAGAAGAAAAAATGGCTTTCTCTCTAGAGACCAGAACAGAATTTCTAACATGCTAAACTTCTTACAACCATTTCTCAGATGAGATAAAACCCAGAAGGCCTACCATTAATAAGGTATGGATGATTGCAGCATTTTCTTAGTTCCATCATAGTGTTTAAAAGATTAGGTACATTTGCCTGACCTCCACCCTTGGAAAGAAATGTGAAATTCTTTTCAAGAATAGCACGATAGTATTTCTTCTGAATGTTTGTTAGCTCAACTTCAATGATGGTTTCTTCTTTGGGGGCCAGATTCTTTTCTACATCCTCCTTGAGACGTCGCAGCATCATCGGCTTCAAAATAGCTTGGAGTTTTTGCACCTAGGAAAAACATGTTAACAAACAACTGAATTACAATTGTAAGGCTTAAATATTTATTTTCTGTTTTTTTCCCCAGTTTCCTTAATTCAAAAATCCCTCTATATTTTCTACCACAGAAAACAGGTAGACAGCATTTGTAAGATCTTTCCTCAACGACCTAGAGACGGAGGTAAGTTAGATAAGCAGAACTGACTATAAGATCAAGTTTTGCAGTCAACATCTATCTCCTAAAAAGTGATTTATGCTATTTTTCCCCTTCATTTGCTTCTGGAGCTCTTTCTTTTTTTTCCTTAGCTTTGAGATTCACTGAAGCCCTTTTCYCAAATGGAGAATATTTTACTTTGGAAAATTTTTAAAACGTTGCTGAGAAATTTTCAGGTTTCCAGGTTTTGCAGCATGAACTTTAAAGATGCTTGCTTTAGTTTCATAAAATTAGCTAACTTTTATCAAGTTTTTCTAAAGTCTTTTAAATAAGAAAAACYTCAAACATGTAACTTAGAGTTTAGTTTTTTTAATAAAGAGATTACATTTTTTTTCTTTTTAATAAAGAAATCAGCATTTAAACACTAAGTTCCGCCTCTAAAAGCATGAAGCAGCTCAGTGTTGAAGAGCTCGACAATTATTTGCCCTGAAATTGGCCATCTCCTCCTGCAAGGTTGCTGCATAGTAGAACTAAGAGCAAAAGACACTTTGCCCTGCATTCTTATCACTCTCATAGTAATAAAGCAACTTCAAGAGAAAGGAGATAAATTAGTATGAAGGTATGGAATGAAAAAACCCAYATATGGAATATGATTGTAAGAAACAGAGGAGAAAATCTAAGTCACTAACACGTAATCTTTCCCATCATTTTAAAGATAAATCAAAATTCCCAAACATCTAATATTGTGTCCACACAGAAAGGACTTCTTCCAAAAGTTGTTGGCCGATGGTATTAGTTTAGTTATACCTGCATGTATGGCTTCAAAATTTTCCAGTTCTGTCCTGCTGACATTTTGAGCTGGCCAGACAAAAGCTATGCTGAGAGTTAGGATATATTAACTCCAGCTCAAACACTTTATTAACATGACTACATGGCTTCTGGATCAGAGTTGGCTCACTTCCAATCAGGTCAGAGTCCAGGCAGACTGACATACAACTGCCTGCACAATCTGTAGGAACATATCCTACAATTTCCCCAGGACACACTATGATTTTCCAGAAGGGGTGGTGTGTGGGGGGTTGAGGGGCTGGGGGTCAGAAGCTAAATGCAAGCACTCAGAAATGAGAAATATCAGAAATTGACCAGTCTCATCATTCCTATACTGATAATCATGGAAGAATATCACCTGACAATCTAATTCTCTTAGAGTTTAAAAGTTTACCAAACAATTTTTTTTTTTTAAGTGTTTTCTTCTAGCATTCYGAGAACACTCTTCTCCCAATTTTCTAACATCACATTTTAATATGGTAAACTTTCCTCATTTCTGCATGACTAATCAACAAAGGAACAAATACAGCGATAAGAAAAAATGACTGYTGGTCAAAGGCAAAAACCCCAACAAAACAAAGAAAATACAGAGAAGAAAAACACTCTGGTCTTCAAAAGAGAATCTATGTTCTTTTTTGCTTTTATTACTTGTAAAAACAAGTAATAAAACTTGGATACAATAAAATGGTTAAATTTACAATACCCAAATAGAAAAGARAATGTGCAGGAGCAGTTTACCTGTTCTTCAGTTTTCAGATCACCAAACTCCTGCATGAATGTGGTTTCTGATGGGAACCGACCTGGTTCCAAAAAGTGAAGCAAGCTAAATAGCTCTTCCACTGTATTTTGCAAAGGAGTTCCAGTAAGCAGCACTTTATGTTCCTGAAAAATTAAAACACAGTTGTCCAGTGATCTGCCCAGATTTATTTTCCACAGTGAAATACACAAAATTCTTACAYTTTTCCTACGTATCCTTGTTTGCCTCCCCTCTTCTCCCTCAGCTACTTACATACAGCTCTTTTTAAAACACTTGCAGCTAATATTCTGGGCTGCCTTCAGAGATTGCCTAGAAAATACTTTTTAATACCTAAGTGTCTTTAAAAAGTCCTCCAAAAGAAGGACAAGAAGAGATTTTACTGACCCGCAACGTTCCAGCACCTTCACAAATATAACAAACTTTAAACGAGATGCTAACAGTTGTGCTTACCCCATAAATTCCAGCATAAACCCACTCATTAACTCTACCTCTAGTAAATCTCAATACATGAATTTCTTCAGGGCAGATATAAATTTCTAACACAGGAAACCTGAAGCATAGTCCTACTCACTAGCTACATACAACAAAGCATGAGACCGCAGAAACAAGAGGAAATGTTACATATTATGTTAAAATCTTTACAAGTAATCTCTAAAGGTGTGTTTAAATTTTCAATTTCTCTTAAAACAAGTTTTGCCTATTTTTCATGAATTAGCAAATGGAAGAAGCAGAGATTAATAAGATCGTATCTAAGAAGCCCATTAAAACATGAGGCCCTGTTCTATTAGTCACTGAAAAAGTAAAACACATCTATTTCCAAAAGACTTTACTAGAAGACTATGAACTCACAGAAAAGGAGGAAGAATAATATTGTTTCCTTATGATACAAGGAGCCCAGAGAGGTTAAGTGACTTGCCCATGGCCACACATGAATTTAGTAGTAGAACAAGAACTAAAGTGAGAAGTTCACATCTCTGTAGCCATCACATAAGYTCATTTTTCCTCAGTTAGCAATCATAGTAAATAATAAACTGTATACAGCATTTTTACAAACTTTCATTCATTAAGCCTCAAGACTACTTTGAAAAAASTATTATTTAACAGACAGAGAAACAGAAACCAAAGGTGACCCACATATCACATATGCTTGTGTAAGCTTATGTTTATGCCTCTATTGTTATGAATAAGAGAGTCTGAGTTCCAGATGTTAATTTAGTATGACTGGGTTACTCTCACCTTTTTTTTTTTTTTTTTTTTTTTTTAAGAATCTTGTGACAAAAAGCAGAATTTGTTTTGCCTTTTTAATGACAAATGTCTTTATAAAAGCATCTCATTTTTCTCTTTGAGCTTAATTTTGCATGTTTTGTGCATATCGCATAATATATATTTATACAGGTATCAGAAACTAACTCACTTTTCTCTTCCTTTCTATTACCTTCCTGTATTCCCTTCCCTAGCCCATCTAACAGAACTTCCTTACAGCTACGCAGCAAACTAACATTAGGGTTAACATTAATTCAGAGCAGTTTAAGTCTCACACCAGTATTTTGTCACTTAACAACATTATTAAACACACTTTTAAATAAACATAAAGATGGGAATATGGAGGATAAATGATTTAAAAGCAAGTAAAATTAAACCAAGAGGGGGAAAAGAATTATTTCTCTGGAATCTCTTAACAGAATCCACATAATTCTACTTYGCTGAAACATCAGCAAAATTCAAGGTATGAATATGCTTCCAGACATATTAGCAGCTGCCTTTTTGCATTCTTCTTAGTATTTAATGCTTGAGAACAAAAACTTTAATTTTTGATGAAGCTGTAAATCAGGACAAAGATACAGAAAATGCAAATGTTGACAATGTAAACACTGACCAGATCCATCATCTTGAGTCCTTCCAAAAGCTTACAATTCCTGTTTTTCAGCCGGTGGGCCTCATCGATTACCACACAACGCCATGGAATGTTACGCAGCTCAGGGCAGTCGGTTAAAATCATTTCGAATGTTGTGATAACGGCATGAAACTTGTAGGACCCTTTTATCACACGACCCTAAAACAAAAAGTAAAAACTAAAGTAAAATTGCTGGCAAAGAGAGGAAGTAGCTTTGTTTCATCTTCAAAATTCCGTTTGTAAATAAGCGAGAGCAATGAGGATGATATTTTAAGTAAATTAAGTCAGCATCACTGGCTCAATAAAGGATACAAGTGTGTAAGTTTACTTCATGCTAGCCATGTTTTTAAATCCTGTAAAAAGGACCATATAATCACTGCATATTCATTACAAAAATGCTATACAAGTACTTCAGCTGTAATATGTATGGATTATACTAATGCTGTGAAACATTATTGTATTGCCACAATATTCCACTTAAGACTTTGTCAAGAGAATTAGCTTTTTCTTTCAAATTAAAATTTCACAGCATTAGTATAATTGTGACAATCCTCCCAAACAACCAAATAAGCCAAAAGTATGTTACAGCTTCAATTTCCTGAATATTAAAATATTTTGCTCCCAACAAACAGTAATTTCTTCTTGATGGACAGCAAGTACCAAACCACCAGCAATTCTATTAAACAGTTTTGAAGAGAAGCAAATCTCTGAATTCACAGTTGGAGAACGTATGCCTCTGCATACATTTCCCCGATAACTTTGTAAATTTTTGTGAAAAGTTCAACAGCATGATTTAGCTGATATCTGGCATCATCTTCACTGCTTATATTGCTAGTTGAGGATGATCTTTTTCAATGAGGTACTAAGATTCTGTTTCAGAAAACCCTGAATAAAGTTCACTGAAGATCATGAAATGAACATCTTTCTGATATATTTTGTCATATTTCTTCCTAATCCTGCTCAAAATTAAAAAAATGTAACTTGCTATCTCAAGTGGCACTGGACCTGCACAGGGACACTGTCTCTGTAAGGACAGGCCTCATTCAAGTCCAAAGTCAGTCCTGCTTGGAAAATGTAGTAGAATATGTTGTGGGTTGCACATGAAATAAATTTCAGAAGAAACATTTTATAGTAAAGTGACCATTTTTTCTTCAAAATATGTGCAAGGTTGTATCCTTCTGTAAGTGAACTGTATATAACATCCTCTCAAAACTGTGAGGGTCACAATTGGCTACTGAACTAATCTCATGACCAGAAAACCTGATCCTCTGAACTCCCTGTTAAATCTATGTAGGCATGTCAACAGTCTTTCCTAAGAAGCAATGACCTGTTCAACAGTGCTTTAACATGGTGTATTCCAGAAACATTTATCTTCTTAGGGAAAAAAAGTTGTTACCTAACAAACAGCTGATGAAGATACACTAGGTGAATAACTTGGAAGGCCAGCACACTGAGATGCTGTGATCTCTTCATGAGCCAGATATTACTGTCAAGATACGAGAAAGATTTTGGGGAAACATTTCTGGTAGCACAGTGTCCCTTAGGATCAAAGAAGCACCAGTAGAAATGTATTTTGCTGCTGGTTGTTGTCTGGGTTTTCACAACACTTTRCACTGGTTTTGACTTTGAAAACCACATTACTGGAGATGCGGAAGGTGCTTCTTAAGCACATTTGTTTCCTATCATTACCCTTCAAAGCTACTCAGACTTTCATTATATTGAACTGTCTTTTTGAGCAACTGCTCAGCTTGAGAAGCTTCTTCTCACATTAAGACCTAAACTGCCGAAGATGCCGATGTCTGAGTAGCTAAGGGACTAGARAATAATACTGCCAAAGCCTGCTTTCTTTTTCTGCCTTCCATATCTCCCACCCTGGGCCCACTGATAGTGCTTTGGAGGATGCTAGACTGAACACTACACAGGGATTAGGGATTAGTTAGGGAGATTGTTACTCCTTGCCTAGCTCCCACCATACATTTCACAACTCAGTCTTGCAGAGAACAGAATACACAACATGGTACAATTTCATGATATATCTAGACCCAGTTGCCACCAAAACGAACAGTTCTCTCCAGTCCTGCTTTATCCGCAACGGTGACAACTGCCTGATTCTCATCACAAACCAGTTCAGGGAGTAAAACTAGCAGAAAATGATTTTTGTGCCCTAAGTGCTTTGCCATTGCTTGCTATGGGAGCAAATGGCTGCCCCGGCCACTGCAAGAGAACAATTAAGAACATGTAGCAGTAGAGAGGAAGAAGAAATTGAAAGAAAAGTCTTTCTGTAGTAATTAGTCTTTAGATCAACACAGTGATACTACCAAAATAACAYTAAGTATCTGCACAGTAAATGGGCTTTTTCTGAAAAGGTTCCTCTAAATTTCATGCTGCTTGGAAGTCTTGCAGCTATGCAAATACTATAGCCAATGAGGAAGAATATACTGAGAGAAAGCACTATTTAAATAAACAAACGTTTTWAACCTAGGAAACATTGTAGTATTAGTGAAATATACATAGCAATTTATGATTATGCAAACGCTTAATACAAAATATTACCCCTCAATACAAAATACTACCCCTCTCTTATAAGAAATAATTTTAAAAACAGACAAAATATAGATCCATTAATTCTGGTTCAATTCTGTATTATATGTCCACATGGATAATAATCACACTTAGCTTTTAAGTCATAGAAGCCATTGGGCGTCAGTGCAACAACTCTTATTTCAACAAATATGTCTTTTACATTACAATATATCTTTCTTACCTGATTCTATTTCTATTTGCCCTGATGGTTTATCAAGTTGCGCCACAATTATCTTCAAAACAGATAATACTCAATTCTTTCTTTATAAAAGGGGTAGTTTCTGTCTTGCAACCACCCTCATAGCTTTGCTGTGAGGGCTGGTTTTTCAACRCTTTTCTTGAGGCATGGATGTGAAAACTGTACAGATTTGGATTACTCACTACAGTAGTGACAGAAGAATGCTAAGATTTTCTAATCTTAATAAAGACTTATTTCCTTCTACACACATGCATTATACTAGCCCTTTTAACTAGTTACTGCCTCACAAGTTTGAACTCCTATTTAACCAGTTGTGTGTCATGACACAAAMGGATTTGCATTTGTCTTACGGCCTTCCCAAAACAACTCTCTTCTCCCTGCTGTAAGAATAGTTTCCATTCCTTATCCACAGATAGCCCTATATTTAGCTATTCTGATTATTATTAGCTTGGATCCAGTTTATTAAGTAGTACAGCTTACTCTGTATCCATGAACTGTCTCCATTATTTACTGCTCTCCCCATCTTTGTGTCATTTGAAAACTTCCCCAGTAATGATTTTATGTTTTCTTTCAGGTCATTGATAAAAGTGTTATATAGCTCATGGACAAGAACCAATCCCTGAAGAGCCACACTGGAAATTCAAATCWTTTCTCATTTAAAATAACATCGAGAAATATCAGTTAGCCAGTTTTAAATCCACTTAATGTGTGCCATATTGATTTTATATCTTTCTAGTTTATTAATCAAAATATCTGGTGGCAGAAAATCAAATGCTTTACAGAAAATCTAAATATATGAATTCACCACTATCACTTCCTTAAGCTCAGCTGGAAACATTACGCCACAGTACATCAAATCAGATTGAATGTCACTTGTTTTTTTCCTTAAATGAGAAGGATTATATTATATCTTGCAATAACATTTAACATGTGCACATATTTTCCCCCTACTCCTGTTCAGTTAATCCGAGCAAAACGTGTGTTTAAGTATAGAGATTTGTTGCTCCCTATGGCTCTAATTTTCCAAATAATTTTCTGTTTCTATCCCTTATTTCCTTWTAGTTGCTCTTGTTCTCTCATAAGAGCTCTTCAACATGAGTGCAGTAACACAGATTCAAAATATGTTTGACCTGCACAATTTGAGAAAGAAGCATCGACAAGTTCAACGCTGGTCTTTTCCTGAAATGGTAGGCACAGACTGATTTTTAACTTTAGCTCTAATTAAAGTATTTTCACCATTAAGAATCTTTTCAGCCAGCTTTCTTCATCAATGTAAAATAATGAAACGCTTGCACAGGTCACCATCCCACCAACTCCTGGCAGTCATTCTCCATTTATAACCAGCCTCATGGTAATTATTAAAAACCCCTCCCTCTTTATTAATGTATAGGCTTTCGTTCTCAGCTGAAGCCTAAACTAAAAACTTAATTACTGCTTATAAYCTAAGATTAATTATTGACAGTAAACCCCCTCCCCCAAAAAACCCAAACCCCAAAAAACTTCAACACACACACACACCATGAAAACTTTTTACCTGTGGATCTTTGAAATACATTTCATACAACTGAATGGTCCGTCGGCTTGCTTGACTCCCATGATACACAACCACGTTCAACTCTGTCCAGGTGCGGAACTCCCTTTCCCAGTTGGGAATTGTGGACARTGGTGCAATAACCAAGAAAGGACCATGGATTCCTTTCAAATATATCTCATAGAGAAACGTAATGGACTGGATAGTCTTTCCCAACCCCATTTCATCTGCTAAAATGCAGTTTCGTCTGAAAGCAATAATACAAAGTCTTAAATGATTTATTCTTATAATACTTAGAATAAAAGTACTTCAGAAGCTAAATTGAGTAAAACAGTTTCCTAGAACAGTAAGTTTATATTCTAAAGACACCATCTTTTGACATTTTAAATAAATGTTATGATTTGCGATGCAATGAACATATATATATATCCATATTATGCCCTTCTCTCAAGTTCACAAGGTTGGGGTAAGACAGTAGGGTTATGCATGAACAAATACACAAATATTTGTCAGATATCTACCCCAAATATTTAAGTTTTACTTAACAATGTTATCCACCAAAAGTTAGTTTATTCTCCTGCAGCAGAAAAAAGACATTCAAAAGTCTACTTTTAAAAGATTAATGTCTCATATAAACTATAAAAGCTTTTTCAAAGCAGGATTCAGCAGTAAGCAGCATTTTACGTACGTGTTGTACCAATTGAAAAGAAGCCAGTTTACTCCCTCCAACTGGTATTCCCTGAGTTTGTTATTGTTTTTATACTCCCTGGAACTCTCCGATTTCTTCCAGTCATCGGCAGGAGGTCGCTCCTGTTTCAAATACAGCAAATCCCATTAGTGGTTTCTGAAAGACCACATTACTTTACTATTTTCAAATAAAATCTTCTGTATGGAGCCAATTCTTACCACACGCTCCATTTCTGGCTCCCTAGACATCAGTTTCTCAAATTCTTCGATCTTAGCTTGGTCGATGTCTTGCTTTAGTTCCCAAGTGCTGTCTTCATAAGGAAGCGAACACCACTTCACCAGATAATGAGTTACAGGCTTTGTTAAGATAAAAATAAAATTAGATTACAATTTAAAACAATAAATGTGCAATTGTTTTTAAAGGAGATCTGCAGGCTAGACACAATTTAAAAAGTATCAACAGACCTAAATGTCTGCAATCAGCCAAGAGGATAAACAAACAGCAGATTGACATCTTGACAATACAATGAAGTACAGCAAATGCAGATCCACCACCAAAATGAGCACAAAGCTACATCTGAAATCACTAAGATTAAACCAAAATTTTAGAGTAAATGCAAAATTTCAACTGCAAATATTTCTATGCTTTACTACAAATTCAAATAATCAACTATTTCCTTCCTATTAATGTCATCAGAAATTTCCCAACAGGCAATCCAAACACCACCGTTTGCAAGTACAGAGACACAGAAACATCAATATTGCTAGTAAAGCTTTCTATTCTCCCAAGACCACAAAGGTGTCTCCTAGAGGACAAGGTGAGCTTGTTCTGAAGAACAGGTCATAGAAAGTGTGGAACAGTCAATTTGTGACCTCTTCTACAGATCTATACAGATAGCATAAGCAACGTCACAGTAGACTAGACGGTAACATTCAGTTAGCTAAGACCGTTGAAATCTAAATTTAATTTCTCTACTACCTGCATGGACATTCTATCTCTGCAGCATTAAGAAATATGTTAGAGCTACAACAGCAGAGTGGCTTTTCATTTGTTTTTTTTTTTCTTTAATAGAAGTTATTCATAGCAGATTTGTTTGGAGTTCTCACTTAAAACTCTTTCCTTTAAGAAAACTGCTATATTAGCCCATGTTTCCTCACATGACTTCCTATTTTATATGCACACAGATGGGTAGCTTCAAAAATGTTTAATATATTTATATTCATAAAGAATGCATTCTAAATACAATTTCTATATGACTACAAATGCACTGAAATTTCTCTTTACCTCTCCATTATCATCTGTGCTACGTGAAAAATCCAGAATTCGATCAACTTCCACATAATCTGGATTAAAAAGCTCATCATCAATCTGTTGAAGGCAGAGACAAAAATACAGAAGATATCTTTATTAGCCCTTCCTGGGAGGAAAACTATTATGTATTTCACCAGGCAATAATATTTTGGGTCACAGTGACATAAAATTTATATTTGGCAAACTTCAACATGTTAATTGAAATGCTACAATTCAGCAAGATCATTCCCCGTGAGGGAATCAGACTTCTCAGACTTTGTTAACTGGGCCTCTTAATTACTGTGTGAAACCTTTTACTGTGAGAGAATGTTTAAGAATATTTTAAATGAAGTGTGAAATTACAATTCACTAATGAGCAATCGAAAAGGCTTATGGCATGCAATGCATTTAGTATTCTTGAAAACTACAGCTTTCAATAAAGAAATTAGAGCCTTGCACACTAAGTGCCTTTAGATTATTTTAACTACAGAAATTGTTTAATTGCTTTATAAGCAAGATTCAGGGATTACCACTCCAGAAACAGAAGAAATAGCACACGTATATACAGCTTCTCCAAAATTCACAATTTATCATCTTTCTTGTCTCAGCAATGAGTTATGGAATACACTTGTGTACAAAATTGTTGCATTTCAATTTATACTTTTAGGAGCTATTCCAGCAGAAAAGGAAGATAAAGGGAGTAAGAACTATAAATATTCTAATAGCTTCTTCTTAAACAAGAACAAACTCCAAGTTGTTACAATAACTTATGATTCACTTAGAAATAGATTTTAAAAACAGCAACAAAACAAAACAAATAAAAAAACAATTCCTGCCTTGTTCCTTTAGAACAGATGTTAAATTTTACATTAAAAATTGCTTAATGGCATGAAAGACTGTATTGAACATTCTTCCAAATTTTCATTTATTTATTAACTTCTTTTTAAAAAGGGAAATATCAGAGGTCTTGAAAAATTAATTTAAATTAATTTATCTTAGCACCTTAGGCATTAGAATTATGAGATACAGCTAACTCTTTACAGTTGCCACTTCATTTTCTAATAATTTCAAAAGCATCTTGTGTTGTTTTGACCTACCACTCACAGAAATACTCTTTGCTCTTTTATACTTTCTCCTGAATAACACATCAATTCTTCCTCCCCTAAATTTTATCCAACTATATCAAGCTGATCCAATTAATCAGAAGCTCTTGGTGACTTTACAGAAGTTTTCAATTTCTCACAGATTTTGCTTATCTTGAATTATAATGATGATAGGTAAATATGCAATTAAATAAACAGATTACTACAAAAACATGTGCTTTCTCAAAGGACAGCATTTCACTGAAAATTGAGCTTTCAGAGACACAAATCAGAATATCTGGTCTTTTATTGACAGGACCCCTGCCACAGTGCTGCTTATGGCTCTAAGTGAAATTAAATTGATAATCAAAAGCTTAGAATCCCTAGTGAACAGCAGCCCATAACATAGAAAAACGCGTTGCATTTTTCTGGCATAATCAGCCCCTGAGAAGACAGACCTGATACTGATTCAGCAAGAATCATTCTCAGTCTTAGGTATACGTATCTTTTCAGGTCACTCCTCATGGTTAAGAAAGAGAATTCTACATCAAGATACTGTTACTCCCAGTTCTGACAGGTTGCTTAAGTTTTTAAAAAGTTTTAGAGTATGACACAAGAGAATTTGTCTAGCTTCTATAAATGTATATTTTTTTATACTCTACAGATCTTTACTTACTGTCTCATATAGGTAGCTTAAATAGAATCACTACACTGTTTCCACATTACATTGCAAGGGCTAAGATCTAAGCAAGCAAACAACAAAGAAACTTCCTGTTTACAAGTATGAACAACTCATCATTCACTTCAAGAAAAAAGTTATACTAAAATTATATTACCGCAGGAATCAAGCCTGGTTATACTTCACACCAGAATAAACATCACTGGTATCTCACCCAGTTATTCAAAATATTTTGCTTGTATACAGAATAAGAATTCATAGGAATATTCCTTAAATATCTAACATTTAAACATTAAAAAAAAGTTGRAAAAAAGTTATACTTCTGAAAGGAATTTGTTCTGGCCCTGTTTTGCCTTAAACCGCTTTATCTTCTGCTGAATTCTCTTGTCTTTGTCCAATTCTTCCACAGATGCCCACTGACAGTGAAGGTAAGAACTAGAAGATGAAATAAAGAAAATATTACTCAAAACTGTGCTTCTACTGGATATGCCTATGCATCCCATTGGTACTGTTACATTTTTTAAGTACACTGTAGTGTCATGCTTGGAAAATTGTACACTGTCACTTTTACTGTGCATATTCAAAATATAGATTATTAGATAATATATACCTCATAAATGTTACTATTTAACATTATACACCAAAGAATAGAGTTCTTAAAAAATAAGAATATGTAAACAGATATCAAGTACTATCACACTATACACTATATTTTTGAGCTCTGTAATTAGAATTCCCATGAGTCAATTAACATTTTAACATTGATAGAAAGAAAATAAAAAGACTTATAATTGCAAGTCTATGACACTACTTCATCTTTAAGAAAACACTAAGTTTCAAATAAGAATCAGCATCTCTGCCAAAATGACTAGCCCTACTTTAGAAATTTAAAGTCTGTCACGAAGTTATACTGCTAAGAAATAAGTTACAAATAGTTAATACAAAATTACATGCCAGAGTAATAAAACTAGACAAATCACAATTAAGCTATTAGATATCACACAATAACTAACATAGTACAAAGGGTAAAAAAGGGCAGTATATTTAAAATGAAGTCAACTCTTTGCAGTTAACTGCAAGAAACTCACTTTATACAGAAATTTTTAAAATTGAACAAGATTTTCTATTTCTCTTGAAGAAAAAAGTGCTTTATCCAGGAGTATTTTATTTTAAATACAGATTGCATTGAAGTTCTAGAGCCCAGAAGTGAGAGTATGCTGCTCTCACTCCTACTGTATCCCTCTTCCAGAGCAGCAGCTCTCTGCTGCAATACTAGAAACCATTTCATTGGTTATCTTAATGAAACATTTTGTTGAACACAAATCTCATTTTGAAACAATGTTAAAGGCTGTTTTTGATTAGTTTTCAGAAGCATTACGAGATTAAAGCTCTATAGTCGCAGTTAGATCTATACAACTACGTAGGTACGTGCTCATGAACCTGCATGCATATTCAGAGCCTTAAATTAAAATTTAACAGCAGAGCAATTTTACCTCTAGAATTAATTTCAGAAAGAACACAGATTAGAGACACTACCAAACCTAATACCACCAATGTAAGATACTTCCCGGTTATTTATTTACCACTATCTTGGACTAAATATTAGTAGTTAAAAAGTAGTTAAAAGTAGGGTAGCAACAGTAACATCATTTACAAATATACTTTTCAACAACTACTTGGAATTTGCATAAATTGAATGAAAATAACCAGACCTGTAACTTTACTTACAAGTTTTTATACTTTACATAGAATTCCTCTATTTCTACCTCCTCTCCATTCTCCATCTGTAAGAAAAGAATTGTTGAAATGTGAGTTAAACCATYAAATGCGGAGTGAATGATTAAAACTAACTGAAATACYGAATACAGTCTACACGTAGCACTAAAGAATAGCGAGCAGCAGAGATAAGTGGAGGGGTAGGAAAGAGTGTGTGGGGGAGGACATGGGTAAGGAGTTTCCTCCAGCAGCTTACCCACGTACATACTGCACCGCTTACTACAACTTCCAAGACATGAATCATTTGAACTCCTCCCTAACCACATGCAGCTTCATTCACAACCTCACCCCAAATCTGGCTTTCTGCCAAACCCACAGTGTTAAGTAGAAGCCAAGTGTACCATTTTCTCAGGCAGCAGCCAATTAGCAACTGCACTCCTGAATGCCATATGTATTATTTTTGGCTGGCTCATGGCAACTTTACATTGTGGGTTTTGTAATGTTTTAAAAAAGGAGTTTTAAAGGAGGTTTATTCCTCCATATAGTTAATAACTCCAAACAAGAAGCCATATAAAACTAAACCTTATACCTCTGCTACAATTTTAGTGCATCAGTGTTCATGGCTTTAGTTTTACTCAACGGTGCAATTAAATTCACTCAGGCAAGATGTCTCACATACAGAGCAGCCAAATTAAATTAACACCCAAAAACTACATTTAAAGCAAGGTTAAATTCATGATATAAACCAGCAAAACCAAGGGCATTCAGTGCTAAGGGGTGAGACTATYCTTAACTCATCCCTAGTGCCAAAGTATTGCATAACATATGGCATGTAATTCAACAAAATATTACTCCTGAACCTAGCTATAGGACAAACTAAGGACAGTGCATCAGCCACGCATTTAGAATTCAGTTTATGTCACAACATTAACAGTTGTGTTTGCTAATGAACTTTGGAACAATTTTAAATAGAATAGAATTTTCTGTTACACATACTTCATCAGACAGCAACATCTGTAAAAAAACACTCTGTGTAGAACTAAACAGACAAAACTGACGAGCCCTATGTAAGTCAATCTCCTCCATCAAACATATACAGAAAAAGAGAGACTACTCTGAAGCYAGAGGATGAAATACCATCTTTCAAATTCTCTCTAAAAAGAAGTTGCTGGCTAGACATTACATCCATACACGTTCAAGTGAAGGGCAGCAACAGTAGCTACATTAAACTCTGCATTAAGTTATCTTTTAACACAGTAAAGAAAAAATTCATGTACCCATAATCTGATTTACATAGTATTCCTTCTCTTCCAGACTAGTACAGGATCTTAGCATTTACATCATTCTAGTATATTCTGCCCAAGTTCCTTTGTGGAGACAGATGAAAAACCCGCTTCCACCTAGGTCTCCCTGGAGAAATGGAAGACAACAAGCTATTCTCAGTGCTCCAAGAACTATACTCGAGCTCTAAACACAGGCAGATGGTTTCTCAGTCATTTTATAAAGACATTGTCCAAGGAAAGAATCTGAAGACCATCAAGTTTATTTCTCAGAAAAGACAGAACAGGGGTTGTTTCTCAGGGAGATAATCACAAAATTGAAGCCTAAAAAACCTGAGATTCTACTATCTGAATGCATTTATTACCCCCAGGCAAAACCACTCTTTAAGTAGYTCTCCCTAATTTTAAGATATTAACTTTTTACTCTTTATAACCAAGTCTTTAATTAGTTTTAAAACAGAATCCTTTGAGATGCAACAATSTAATAATGATATACTAATACTCCTTTATACAGTAGTTCCATATTATCCAATTTAAGACAGTTATGTAGCATTTCCATCACATATACTTACTGTCAACTGCCAACTTAATAACAATAATTCACAATATAAATCTTGATAAATCCTGTAACTCATACAACTACTGCTCTATTGGCTAACAGATAACAACTGGTCTTACATTTTTATATCTCCTACAAGTGTGCTTCAAAAGTTCACTTCAATAAAGAGTATTTCAGAAGAAAATCCTGTAAAAAAGTTACTTTGGCATTCATGCTCATGGCAAATCAAACGAAAAATTCAAATTGAATCACAGCCACCTATACTCAGTTGGGGTTACTAGAACATCAACATAGCACAGATGAGAAAGAAGCTCTCTCATCAGTGATTGTATGTCACTGTCCAATCCTCACACATATGTTAACATTGACCAAGTAGCAAGATGAAACATGACATTTAYACAAAATTCTTCCTCAACTGATTATGAAGACACCCTAAAATAGTACATCAGACTTGCCAACRTAAGATACCTCAAACAATCATTTCCCAAGTGCGACATAATTGACATCCAGTCTGTAGTCTTTGCAAAGAGCTGAAGAAATACATGACCCTTTCCTTCAAGTCGTGCACTGCCATTGCCACAAAAGATATACAGTAATATCTGCTGATACTGTTACTTGAGCAAGCCACTCAGGAGTAGAGATGTCCAACAGCTTCAAAAAAATAACTGAAAGATGAACTGCTAGAAAAGTAGCAGGCAGATGCAAAGCTATACATACTAGAAACAATCACTAAGTGACTTGATTTTAAACTAATCTGTTCATGTAAAAGATGCAGGCAATGTAAGCAGTTCAGTAAGATATAGTTCCTTTCACGTATTAGAAAGTAAAAAGAGAAATTTGGATGCGCAATATATACAAGGCACTATAAATACCATACCTTTCTATAACATGTTGCATTATGCTGATTAGCATATTTAGTTCTAGTCATTCTTTTTTCAAAGTCAYGTAGAAGAAATTCAAAGGAGGCTCAAGTTGGCCAAGAAAATAACTAAGAGATTTCCAGATACAAACTCAAGACATCAGGACTGTGACAGTTTAGAAAAGTTTTWGAAAGAGGAGAGGTTATACGTATGCAAAATTTTCTGCAAGGGGTATGACCACCCAACAGAATTAAAAAAAAAAAATGAGTTAAGAATAATGGGGAAAATATTTTTATTCATATCTGATAACTCCAAAGCTAGACTAAGATTATTTTAGAGAAAGYCAGTATAATTTTGAGATAAGAGCATTGCTCCAGAAATGTATTCATTATCTAATGTCCTTTACTTAAGCATAACAGCTTTGTTACACCCTAATTCACTGAAAGGTTTCCTAGTGAAGCATTTCCTCATGTTTATTTTATGCACTGGTCCTGATCGCAGCAATTTTACTTTGATTAGTAATCTAACAACCAGGGTTTTGATGACGTTAGTAGGAGTGTAAAAGACCTTTAATAAAAGCACAGTTGGGTACTTCAGATGTTAAATATTAACATCCTGAAATCCATTTTTGGGGGATAGAGAAGAGGGTTAAGAAGAAGAGCAGGGAAAGAAGAGACATCCCTCAAACCTGTAAATGCAATCCATAAAAAACATTAAAGAAAGAGCTCAAAATAGAGCTTGCCTCCAGCAGAGCTTGCAATCAAAGACATGCAGGCAGCAAACCAACCACTTCCCACAAACTGCAGCAAAATACACACTCCCCATGAGTAATCACACCTTTGTTTGCAGGGGAGAGGAAGAAGAGAAGAATAATTGGTGAAAAACAGCTTCCACTGTAAAGACATTTATGAAAAGACCACATTCTCCTCACCTGCCTAGTAGACCATCAGGACAACTAATTACCAAGTTTATATTACATGAAGTTTATCTGAAAAATAAGTCTGTGGCTTGAAATACAAAATATAGCTCTAGACTTAAAAAAAAACACCCCCCAAAACCCTAGAGGTTTTGTGCTGTGAAAGCTGCAGGACCAGGTCAAATTCAGTCAAAGTCAGTCATGACATTACATGAATTTTGGTTTACAAAGCTCTCAATGATGTTATGACAGCAGTAATAAAAAATAATAATAGTAATAATAATAATCCACGAGCAAATGCAATTCTCCCACCTCTAGCCTGAAAATTAACACTTCTAGGAAAAGATGAAATCTTTCTGGTTAACAAAGATAAACTCCAGTATCACCTCTAGATTAGAGTTTTTCGTTCTTTTTTTTTTTTTTTTTTTTAACCTAACTGCAAGATGAATCAGAGAATTAGCTATATAGAATAACCTATAATACACAATAACGCCCTTTTTGGAACAAGCTCTTTTCTAATTCCTGCTCAGAAGCTAGTAGTTTGTAAACTTAAAGACCAACCAAGTTCTGAAGTAGTTCAGAACAGCTTCGAGCAAAGTAAGAACCTAATTCACAAGCCAGGCAGAATTTAGAAACAAACACACACGTACACTTGCATACACACACACACACACTCAACTATCTAAATAAAATGTTTCTTCATCATCCTAGCACAGCAAAAAGGAATATTTTGACCACCTGCATATGTAATGTTCTTGGTCACATGTAAACTTGTTCTGGTTGCATAAGCATGACCAYTGTTACAGGATGCATAAAAAAGTCAGTAACTTAGTGGTAAAGGTACGCTTGCTCACTCCTCAGACTCCCATGAAATATCACTCTAAATCAAAGAGCAACACAGATTGTGCCCAGGTATGTATATGTATATTATACGTGTGTGTGTATATATATATATGTATATATATGTGTGTGTGTGTGTATATATGTATATTATATATATACACTATTATATGTATACTATTATATATTTTTTGTATATTTACAAAAAAAATCTCTGAAGAGACACAGGAAAAGAACAGAGACTAAACAAGCAATCTGTTTGGTTTATGCCCACCCAAAAGCACATTAAAAACTATCTAAAGACACCTTTAGGGAACTTCTACTATTCATTAAAACAATCTTCCATTAAGAATATCCAAGATACTTTGAAACCTTAATAGGAGCTTTAGTAGAATTATACTTGGCTCTTAAAAAATACGGTGCGTGTTTTTTGTTTGTTTGTTTGTTTTTACCTTTTTCTTGACTGAACGGCTACTCATAATTTTCTCCACAACAGGACCTTCAGCATCAGCAGATTCCTACATAAATATCATGTAAGAGTTATGGGAATTAATATATTATTTTTGTTTCTTATAGACTTTCAACATCAGAAAAAACTTTGAATAATTTTTTTGCAGCAAGAGTTTAATGCACAGAAGGATTTTTTTCCTCCTAGCATAAGAACTCAGAGGATTCAAATGCATTTAATATCATAATAAAGGACTGAAGAATACTTGTTTTAACACATTTTGAAGTGCTAACTGAAATCTTGCTTTCCTACAAAGGCTCACATACACATATACAGTACAATCATGTATATCTCTCCAAAAATTAACRTGCTTTCATTATCCAGCTACACCATTCTGAATACTAGATGATGTTTAGAAACTCCAGTTAGCTGCATAAATGTTCTTATGATGGTGACAGCTACCAAAATTGTATGTGATACCCACCATTACAGTTGTAGGCAAGCCTATCAAATTCCCTTTCTGACAATACACAATTAAAAATGAAGATCACATACAGTATTTCTCAGGGCTTAACAAATTGGCAAATGAAATACCAAAGAACACATATATATTCTCCAATAGGTCATCAGTTAGTTAAGTGAAGTAGTTCTTTGAAAAAGCACTACAAAACAATGAGATTGCTACAACAGTCATCCCTACATTATTACCCCTCATTTTATTCAAACTATTTTATCCATCATTTACATTGCACAGAGAATAAAGTGTACCCTGCTGGGTACTACAAGGCAGTAATTTCATAAAGGGGTTCTTATGGTGCCTAGCAGCAGGGAACAAGCTTGAGTGGTTTATTAAAGTCACAGAAGCCAGACCACTGAATTTATAGAAGTAAATTCAGACTCCTTGCAGTCCAGTTTGGGGTTTTTTTTTTTAGATAGAGACCATTAATTTCAAAGCATTGTGTCMAATTACATATTGTCAGCTTGTAAACAAAATCAGGAATGAATATATTCTTTAAGAAGCTAAAAAGCTAATTTCTTTTGGCACTTTGTGCCAACCATGGATAAATATCATTCAGGAAAGAGCCCATATTTGAGCTCTGAATGCTGCAGTTAAAACCATCTTTCCAGTCCATTCATATCTGGGATACCAACTGACCTGTTGCTCTGACTGAGAAGTATTAGAAGGAGAGTCTCTTCCAGCAGCATCAGCATCATCAGCCTCCTCATCTGAAATCTTGAATTCCAGATCTTCCGTATAACGCTTCCTCTTCACCTGCCTGCTAGAGCGTCGCTTCTAAAGAGAAAGTATTGGTGTTTTTCATGACGAACAAAACCGATGAACCRCAGAATGACTGAGAAGACTTTTTCGTATTTCTCAAATACACTGGTATGCAAAAAAGAAAGGTACCATTTTTACAGTAGCACAGTCCAAACAATGGAATCAAGACTGCACTATTCTAAATTCCTACCTTTTAGGCTACTTTCAACTTTTGTACTGAAAAAGATCATGCTTATTCTGAGCTGGAAAGTGGTGAGGGGTTCTTAGGATTACCTGAGTCACATAAGAATACAAAAAGCGTATCTAACTGAGCAATTCAAAATCAAGAAAAAGTAGCATCTCTCTTCTCAGTTTGTGTTTTCTACCAATTTTAGGAGATGATGAAGGCAGGAAACCAAACATCAGCTTTCCACAGCATGGCCCCTAAAGTTGCCCAAGGTAACTTTGCTCTCCCTGTYCACCGCTAGTAGTTGTACTGACAAGACATACTAAGGAAAGTGTGGCAAAATACAGTTTCCTCACTCTGTTCACCCTACTCTATCCAGAAGGCTGCCCTGAAGCACAGCACAAGGAAAGACCCCAACTTTAACACAGGAGAAAGAAAAAGCCGAACGATCCCCAATTTGCAAATGTAGTGTCTGTGGCCCAATACCTTCAAGTGAGAGTATCAGAGGAAATGCAAAACAAATGAACAAAAAAAAACTCTGCAACATACACACATACATTTGACAACATTTGTAACTTAACTCTCACTGCCAGACACAGCTTTCTACAATAATAAAATTCAAATTCCCAGATAGTCTGCATCAGTTTGAAAAAGCTAATAAAGCATTTTGTTGAAGGAAACTGTCAGCTCAGCATTACCTATCTCAATGGACTCACATACATATTAAAAAAGAATTTTAAACTACTAAAAAAAAATCTAATTTCTGAATTGATATATTAGTTATTTTTGAAGCTTTCTCAGCTTAACAAGTACCTATTCAACTACATGCAAATATATAYGTAGCATGTTCAACGTATCTATGTACCCAGGTCTCTGAATGTACATAGATGAAATAAATATTTAGATAGTTAAGGATACTTTTAATTGCATAAATATCTGAAACATTTCACAAAATCAGAAATTCTTTAAATTTAATTGAAACTTTTGAGTAAAGCTTGAATTTACATTATTCCCCTAAATAGCAATGATGTGCCTCTATCCTTAAACTAATAAGTTACAGAGGTTATCGTGAAACTGTAACATGACAGCAAGATTTTTATACTTGAAAATAGATGCCACTTCAGAAATTCATACCCTCTTTCCATAATCACTGATGTATATTAATTTTCTTTCAGCTCTATAGGTAAGTCTTAGCAACATTTTTGGTGCCAAAAGTCTCTTTGTCCATTTCTCTAATAGAAAGGGCATCTAAGTATAATCCTCTTTCTGTTATTTATTGACTTGGTCAGCTTCCTGTTTCTCCTAGCATTCACGTAAGGCTTTGCAATTTTTGTGTGTTGTTACCAGAAACCATGCATGCATCTGTATTAGTTCATCTTTTACTTATCAACTGATCTATAGGTAGAAAGGTGAATAATAATAGATTTGGCAACAGAATATATAAAAATTTGTACAAGAACATAACACACAAAAGTAAATATTCTTCCTATTCTCTGAAGATAACTATGCATCACACTTAAATATTGAGCTCTTTAAGAAGCTCATGCAGCAGCATACAAAAAAGACACAACATCATTTTAGAGAACTGCATAATAAATTTAAGTTAGGAAATCTATAACCCATTTCTACAAGAATATTAATTCTAGATATCTTAACATATAGGTTGCAGCCCCCCCCCAGGCTTACATAAAGTAGTGTGGGCATAGTATAACATCCACAGCGTGAAGAAAAAATATTAAGAAAATGAAAACTAAATGATAATATTTCATTACTTTTAATTATATGAGGCAAAGACCCTAACACTCATATTTACGTAAAGAGAAATATATTTCAGATACGAAATTTATCACCACAATGAGTTTCAGAGAGGAGTCCTTATCCCACTAAACAGAAAACAACAAATGCAAATATATGTTGAACTGCAGGCAGTATATATTAACCTGGGGGAAAAAAACAAAACAAACAGAAAACAAACCCCACCAACCCTAGCAGTTTCTTCTGCATGTTTGTCAGTACCATTAAGCTAAGAAAGACTCGAGGCACAGGACAGAAAACTCATTCTTCAGACTTCTTAATGTTTGCATGTATATCTCCACTCTAATTCAGACTTTACAATGTCATGATGACTCTCATGACTCAGAAATAATGCTCCTTTCAGTTGTTTTTAAACTAGAATATCATTCCACCTTTTATTATATTCTACAGTCCTCTGGAAAATGATAAAGATAGAAGACATTAATTGCATTTGTGTTACAACACTGCTACTTGCCAACCTTYGCACCATGCTACTTTGAGCCTTCAAGCGATCACTGGTCCTGAAATCACTATTAACTAGAAGCAAYGTGCACAAATTGATATGTGATGGCCAAATGCAATGGATTTCAGAAATATCAGCATGACTGTTCAGGAGACTTACACTTTCTCCACTACTATTTGCCTCTTTTTCTCTTTTTGAGAATTATCAAACATTTTGAAATTCTGATTTTTAACGCCCACTATGACCATTTGCCAGCAGAAGCAAGCCATGAGCTGACCTCCTCTTAACATGGCTAGTGACAGAACACACAAAAAAGTTTTTTGATTTGTTTTTTCTATTTCAAGATTTCTTTTTACATGAAAAAGTTTACACAGAAATTGACAGATGCTCACTGTTGAAGAGAAATTATCACTGTTAGTTGATCACTAGCAGTTCTGCAAAAAGGCCCCTCATTCACAAAAAAGGTGTCGTACAACCCACATGCATCCAAGTTCTCTCCACACTGCTTTTTCATGTTTTATTTTTGATTTCAGAAGATCACAAAGCCAATACAAATGAAAAATCAAGGCTCTAAGAAAGATCTCACAATGGCATATTAAATCTATAGATCAGAAAATTCATCTTCATAATTCCTGAGTAAAGGAGGAAAACATGCAAAAATCAGTAGCACTGGACATACCTACTGCCAGCAAGACTGAAAAGCAAAATCATGATGAGGAGTGCTTATTTTAAGCAAAATATTCACGATGGTGATCTCCAGTTTTCGCTTTCTTGATACAACATTTTAATCGATAAAGAAAATACCTGAAAAYATCAAAGACTATCAGACCTCCAATTCTACCTAGCTAAACTCTCAAGGGCTACAGAGAACATGAACATGAGCATTACCTGAACTCCTGCGTCATCATCATCTTCAGGAGGAGGTGATGGTGGTGGAGTTTTTTCCAGATCTGAATTTTCAGAACCTTCTTTTCCCTTGTTAACCTTTTTCTTCRCAGCACTAGATTCTGAGTCTGGTTTCTTGTTACTAAAACAGAGGTATTTTAAATCAAACTTCATATAAAAATGTGAGCAAAAAGTGCTTTACAAAGCACTTAAACTGTTCATTTTTAGTGACTTCATTATTTTTAACTGCCTTGTCTTATTTAAGAATTTAAGCATACTTGTAAAATCAATGATGCATGAGCCATTGCGATACATTCCCCATTCCTTAATACCGGACATGTCACTTCTCTCCTTCAAGGACAGAGCTTAGACAGTGACTAACATATTTGACAAGAAGCTAAAAACAAGACTAGGAAAGAAGAGTCGCTGTCCTCAGAATGTGCACTTTTGAAAACGTTCCTTGAACAACCTGACGCACACGCAATGAAATCAGATTGCGTGGGTACTTAATTCTTGATATTAACTGTGTGGACTAGTTGAGCAGAACCAGAAGAGATTTTACCAAAATAGTGGTGCAAATGAGGAAATTTTCCATTTAATGTTCTGTGTTATTTTCAAGGAGCGGGACACGAAAGGTGTCTTTGTGTCACATCTSAGGGCATGCACATACGCTTAGTGAGTACAACCACAGCATGTAGTAAGGAACAGTTTATACAGACCGGTCAATACACTTGACCGGACTAGGCTCCTGGTTGTCTGCTGCCACTACCTGGCTTATTTACCTAACCTTTACGCTTTTCACAAGTTTTCTACTGCTTTTTTTTTTCTTTGACRGCAGAGCTCAGACAGTTGTGCTCAGTGGTGCAGAGTCTAGTGGGAGGCCCGTGCCTAGTGGAGTTCCCCAGGGCTCAGTACTGGCTCACATCCTGTTCCAACCTTTTCATCAATGACCTGGATGAGGGGACAGAGTGCCTCCTCAGCAAGTTGGCTGAYGATACCAAGCTGGGAGGAGTGGCTGACACACCTGAGGGCTGTGCTGCCATTCAGAGAGACCTGGACAGGCTGGGGAGCTGGGCAGACAGGAACCTCCTGAGGCTCCACAAGGGCAAGTGCAGGGCTCTGCAGCTAGGGAAGAATAACCCCATGCACCAGTATAGGCTGGGGATTGATCTGCTAGAAGGTAGCTCTGCAGAGAAGGACCTGGGAGTGCTGGTGGATGACAAGTTGAACATGAGCCAGCAATGTGCCCTTGTGGCCAAGAAGGCCAATGGTATCYTGGGGCGCATTAGGAAGACTGTTGCCAGCAGGTTGAGGGAGGTGATCCTGCCCCTCTCCTCAGCCCTTGGTGAGGCCTCATCTCGTCCAGTTCTGGGCTCCCCAGTACAAGAGAGACATGGAGCTGCTAGGGAGAGTCCAGCGCAGGGCTACAAAGATGATCAGAGCGCTGGAGCATCTGCCCTATGAGGAACGGCTGCGAGAACTGGGCCTSTTYAGCCTGGGGAAGAGAAGACTGATCTGAAGGGGATCTGATCAATGTGTACAAGTACCTGAAGGGAGGGTGTCAAGGGGATGGGGACAAACTCTTTTCAGTTGTCCCACGCAACAGGACAAGAGGCAAYGGGCACAAACTGAACCACAGGAAGTTCCGCCTGAATGTGAGGGGTAATTTCTTCACTGTGAGGGTCAGAGCACTGGTTGCCCAGAGAGGTTGTGCAGTCTCCTTTTCTGGAGATATTCAAGACCCATCTGGATGTGATCCTGTGTAACATGCTCTAGGTGACCCTGCTCGAGCAGGGAGGTTGGACTAGATGATCTGCAGAGGTCCCTTCCAACCTCAACCCTTCTGTGATTCTGTGACACAAAACCAGAAACTAACATCCCCATGTCCACATGAAATTACAAAGTCATGGCTGCTAATGGCAGAAACAATTTTAGGGTCGTCCCTCCAGCCTTAGGAAAGGCTTTAACTACATTCAAACCCCCATCTACGCATATACAGACAAAAAAAAAGAAAAAAAACCTAAAGACACACATACCAAAACCAAGCTTTAAACACATTTAAATACAGATTAAGCACAGAGATCTTTAGTATCATGTAGATGATTTTTTTAAAAGACAAAAATACAAAAGAACTGTTAATAAAAAGTTAATAGTTTAAGTACATGTAGTCTTTGCAACACATACGGGGTTTTGCTAGTTTTTTTTTTCCCCTTCTCTGGTCACACATCTCCAGCCTGCTACTACCTTGACTGACTGCTTCTACAAAGGTGCTGAAATGTTTGAAAGAAACTGCTCATGTAGCATTATAAACTGATACTTGACAAATGAGAAGTATAGATAGTGAAACGTTCTTTCAGTCACTTTTAAGCAGCTTCTGTTCCCCTAGTATCTTAATATCATAGCAGGGATGTCGTCTGGGGCTTGTTTTTCCTTCATAAATCCCAGTCCTGTAACTTCTCAAACAAACACGTCAGCTTTATGCTTATTCATTTTGATTATTTATCTACTGAACGTGTATTTCAGAGCTGTAATTTTAAATTTCTGATTTTCTGRATGCAATTACATAATGCTTGGGTACTAGATCAGCTCCGGTATTATCATTATTATTATTTYGTAGAGGGCATTTAAACCAATACCGAATTTTTAAAAAGCACATGAACAACAATTTACACACAAAAACACTGGGAGTTTGCAAAATAAATTCTTATTATTGTAAAACCATAGGGCATAATATAGTTTTCCTCTTGAGGGGTTTGGGGGGAGGTAATCTCAAACTGTGACAATTTTCAAAAAAAAAAAAAAAAAGTTTGATAGCACTAAAAGAGCGACGACATAAAAAAAAAAAAGGAAAATCTATACAACAGTTCCCCTTCCAACCGCCCCAGTGCGTACGCTACACATGGACAGAAGTCTCCCCTACTATGAGGCTCCATTTCCAGCATTTATTTCCGCTCTAACTGCCACAAATTATACAATACTACAGCTGAACGCGGGGCCCCTTCCCTTTCATGTGCACGCCAAGAGCAATCAGATTGCCCTGGTAACCAGCGCCCACGTGACCAGCACCTGCTCTTTTGGCTGGATGCCACTGACTGAAGCCATCTGCTTCTCTCAATCAGCTTTCAAACAGGCCCAACACCTGCGCGCCGCCGCCTTTTGTGGCCGCTTTCTACCAAATCACTGCAAAACTGCTCCCCAAACTTTACATATTTCTCAAATTTGTTTAAATCAAAGGTAAGCCTGTCAGGGAGTTGAACCGCTGCCAGGTAAAGTCGGCTGACAGGCTGGTGCTTTTCGCTGGTGACCTCTATAAATCAGAGCAAAGCGTACAATTAAGTTTAGTAGTAGTTACCGTGCCCCGGGTGCACTATCACATATGAATAACAGGCTTAAAGTCTTCAAGAATAGCGTGGCCGAGGTTTGATAAAATACCAGTTTGCTGAAAGGCAGGAAAGCGCAAATGACTGTCTGCCTGCCCCGAGACCGCTCGGCGGCCTGACCGCAATTGTTCGGCTCGAGCGGCATCCCCGAGCGCTTATCGCGCAGGAAGATCCAGACAAAGAGCTCCCGAGCGAGTGAAGTACTYGCAGCACATCCACCGAAACAAAGATTGCTTTCGAGACTCTGTTACACCCTTCCCTACTCCTAGCAGCGCAGAGTTTGAGCTAAACATCTTCGTAAGAGGATTTCATGACCTGTATATATATATTTATATATACAGGACACAATTTCAAATCTTCCACTTGCACCATCAGCTAAAAACAAACACGTAAAAAGCACGACTCGCTCGGGGAGAGCAGAGCCTATGGGAAGCTACACTGAGGAATTTTAAGTTCCAAATTCAGCCCCCCAAAAATGCTGGTTTTGAACGTATAGCCACAATTTTTTTTTCCCCAACACAGGAAAGAAAAGAAAAGGTAAATAAAAAACCCCACAGAACAAGAACACCATCTCTCTGAGCAGCGTGAGGCTGCGCTTCCTGGTTTGTCATACTGCAAGTAGCTTTACCTGGCAGGTCGGACATCGGCTTCCTGCAATTGTCGGCCGCTCTCGCTGCTCTCCAGCTTCCCACAAAGCCGGTGCCATTTGTTCGTAACAATTAAATACAGCCACTTTTGACCTAGCATGCGCCACTTTCCCGCAAAGCACACTCAAATCACTCAGGAATGGTGTTAGAGTGGACTAAAATTAACTTTCCTTATATAAATACAGGTAGGTAAAGATCTGTGCTTAGACACTTCAGAATTACTGTCAGGGTCCATGTGCCAATACTCAACTTTGGCTATGTATCTAATAGCACTTTCCAAATTTAGAAACAAGGATTGTAATATATACATTTAGACAACTATCTYGAATATTCACCTTTACACACACGTGAATGCACAACTCAAAGTTCAGTTACAGATGAGACAGTCTCCAGTCCAAACAAACCCCACAAATCTGGCAGAAATTAAAGAACCACTTGCATGCACACACAAACACTAAAATATTTTGTAATTGACAGTTAAAATGAGACCTTTTATTCAAGTAAAACACAGTAAATTTATTCAAGTCAACATAGGCATTTCAGATTAGATGCCTTGCAAGCTAGCTGCCCAGTACTGCTTTCCGGTTTCAGCCTCCTGTCCCATGGGACTGTATAGCAGACCGCCCCAAAGGGGATCACTAGGAACACAACCTGCAGAAGGTCAGAGGAGGGAACAAGATGAAGGAGAACGAGAGCTTAAAGTGAGAACAGTAAAAGGATAACAGAGAAGCAGAAAAGATTAAATTAAGATTTTAGAACAAATTTTGACAAATAGCTTTTTGTGTCATGTAGTCAAGCAACCACCTAYAGGGCTAGGTCAAGCACCAGAAACTTAGAGGGCCAAACCATCTGACTCGAGAAAAATCCAAAAAGCAGGGCATGCTTAGCAGGATTAAGAGGGGGAGTAATTAGACCTTATATTTACATTGTACAACTATTTCATTTGATCTGGGTAACTGACAGATCTGTTTATTAGTGTCATTAGGATGGGTATCAGCGTTTGGAAGATGCTTTTTCTGTAGTTTAATTGTACAAATTTATTCAGTCACACCACTAAGACCTCTATTTTTTCATTTGTGGGGCATCATTCCATGAAAAATTTCTAAAGAGAACTCTGCTTGGAAAAAAAATGCTACACATTGTGGAGCAACAAAAATCATAAACCAGTAATAAAGAATTGCACTCTATCAAAATGTTACAGCTGACAGACTTTCTTTGCTGCCTAAACTGAGTCAAACATTTCTTTTTCTAAGGCTCCTAGAGTAATTGAAAGCTTGTTTTTTCTTTTTTCCTTTTCTTTCTTTTTTTTTTTTTTTTTTTTTTTTTTTTTGTTTCAGAGAAGTAGGAAAAACAACACTAGGACGACCAGGTTTATTTCAGCCTGCAAACTCTGTCAAATTACTAAAAAGTAAACTTTGCTAACGGTGAAGCCCACGAGGCCTCTCTGCAGTAAAGGCAAAGGTAAACATTTCATAGCTGCACAAGTTCAAATGGGACATTGGGACAGGTGTGAACAGGAACAGCCTCAGTGCACTGGTGCAGGCAGGGAAATTTCACGCTGTTTCCTGTTCTCTCCCACAGGCACCCCCTTCCTGCCTTTTCAGGATGACCAGAGCTTCAGACTGGAAACTACAACTACCACCTAGGGACCTCTTTTCCTGTTCTCCAGCTCCCTAAGGTACTGCATCCTGCTGCCCACGCCACTCCCTCCATGCAGCAGCCTTTCCCCACTTCCTCAGCCACCAGCCATCCCCTTTTCCTATACAACAAATAGCTAATTTGCGCGCCAAAAAGTCAGTCTCCACCCCCTGCACCAGAAGTAATTACCCTCCCCTTGCTGGCAGCAGCCCACCGGCCCTACTCTGCATCCCAGGCTGCTTCTGTGCATTTGGGAAGGGCAGAAGGTTCTCCTGCGGCAGGGGGTGAGGGCAAGGGGAGGAGAAGCAGGTAAAAAGAGCCTTGCAAAGCACAGCACCTCCTTCAGGGAGATGGGAAGGGGGACCAGCAATTGCTCCTGAAAAGAGCTGCTATTTGGCCCTTGTAAGCAGTTACTGCTTCACACACCTGAACTGCTCTCTAGGGTTTCAAAGGAAGCAGAGAGGGGGAGAGGGACCAGCTGGGTAGCAGCATGATCTCAAACAGGTGGTCTGCATCTTCTCCAGGGAAAGGCACAGGAGGAGCAGACATCTGAGCCATGACATTGCAATTTAGTAGGACTATTTGCCTCTTACCTTCCACCTTCTTTYGGAAAAAAAAATGATGACTTGGCATGTGCCCCAAGCTGGCTCAATAACACTGGGAGCCCAGCTTAATGAAAATCTTTCATTTGTGATCTTAAGTTCATCTTCTGTTTTCTTTTCTTTTTCCTTTTCCTTTTTTTTTTTTTTTTTGAACCTGATTAATTTGTTCCACAATACATTTCTTTTGCAATTTTTTTCCTCCAGCCACTCCTGTAGATGTCTTTCTGTGCTGGCAGGATGAAGCTAATTTCAATTACAACTTTTCAAATTCCAAAGTCATCAAGCATACAGCACAATACAGAAGCAGCCTGTTTTCTTTTTTTGTGATGTTACAGGAGGTATAGTTCAAACAAGCAATATATTAATCAGCTTATTTCATTTTCCAATCTATCTGTCATCCATCACATGTTTCAGTGAGGCAGGCTGCTCATTTTGTCACAACTTACTATAAAGGTAGAAGGGATGTGATAATACTGTTATTTAATTCTGACACAGGCTGTATTAAAATACGCAAATAGGTTAAAAATTTGGTACTGAAGTACCTAATCCATTTTGTAATTTAATAGTTCATAATTTAATCCTGATATTTCAGTTTAAATTTTTACTTTTGGGGACTTGTGCTCTGTCCAGAGAAACAGTTCCTCTTTATATACCTGAATTTTACATGACTGCAAAACTCTTCTCCTATTAAAACAAACTAGGTTATTCAGGAATGAAAATCACTAGTTTTTCATAGCATTTTGAAATCTAAAATTGCACTATTCTTTTTTCCAATGCTTAGAAGCAAAGTACTGAACAATGTAAGCACCAGTAGTAAACACATGCCAGATATCTTATCAATGTTATCAGTGTTCTCTATCTGCATAATCATACCATAACTTATATTTGATTGCATGAATCTTACTCATCTCAGTTATTACAATACTTCCTTTCTAGAGTTAGCATTGCTGAAATATTGTGGCTTAACTGATTGTTTGGGCTGTTGATTCATTTAAAAACTTGATTCAGTGATCTGTGTCACTGGACAGATTTCCCAATCTGTGGTATTGCTGCAGCAAGCAAATTTTTTTTCCTAGCGATTTAAATTGCTAGAGCAACATAAGAATAGCATCCCAACATGGTCAGAAAGTGCATCAAAGAAGTTGGGTACTGAATCTGATCAGACCACAAAATGAGAACAACTTTGTTCTCAAAACAGCATTCAGCAACAGAAAGGAAAGTCGATCACACAGGGAAAGCAGACTTTCTCAACAACCCTAAGTAAGCATGAAGAACAGCAAATACTCTTAATGCTGCATGTTTCCCTCACAGTTAAAACAAGAGGGCTTAGTAGCTACAAGAATACCATAGTCATCCAGCCATCCAGTTACAAGAGTTACAGCATGGGAAAGAAAATAGAGAATAAGATTTCCTTACATATACATCTAAGAAAGCAGTGATTTGTTCCTTCAGAGGAAATACTATTCCTTTAATCTGCACAGCATGTTCCAAAGACTTAAGACATGCAAAGAGATACTAGAATTGAGTAGGTGGGGCAGACAAGTTCTGAGGTCTGATGTTCGACACAGCCATAGGAACCCATGCATGATTTTAAACAAGATTCTTTCTAACCATGTCTTGTTAAATAAAGCTTCATTCTAGTAAAGACCTAGCAAAAATGCACTAATTAAGAAGACCTGCAGTAAGTTTTTATACTTCTTGGTGCAGAAATTGCTGGGAGATGTGCATGCATTGTGGTTGTTCAGCCTTCAAATCTACCAATATAAAGGAACGGAATAAAAAGCTTATTTTAGCTGCTACAGTATTTTGGTTTCAAAAACATACATGGGAGATATACAGCTTACAAATAGAGTTCTTCTAAGAAATTACTATTACACGCATAAAACTTATCCTTATGCCTTGACAGTCTGAAACATAGTGTCTGTGTGTGTGTGTGTGTATATATATATATATATATATATATATATATGAACCAATTTATTGTAATTTACTGAAAAGCTAATACAGAGGGATCAGAACACTTAATTTTTTAAGCTAATGCTTATAAAATCTTCAGGAAACACCATCTCTACTTTTTAGTTAAAAAATAGCTTTTTCTTGCCAAAGGAACAGGTAGCATCTACCTGTGCCTTATTTAACAAAATAACTACAGCAAGACTAACCAATAGCAAGCCTTGCAGAATATATGCAAAGCTCATTCATTAACTACCATTTTTAAACCCTAATACAAATGGATTTTTCAAACTGATTCAGATTAACCAAGTCTGGCTGTGCTTACATCTGGAAGTTATATTTTATAACACTAGCCACATCTTGARAAACAGACTCAGATGTTTGGAACAAATTCAGAACAGTTGTAAGAAATTCTAGGTACAAATGAAAAAAATTGAGCTTTAATGTCTTTTTCCTCTCAGTTTTCTTTCAAGTAAGCATTTGTAATCATGGTGTTTGGGGAGTTGAGGGTAAGGAAAGAATCTGTGTGATTATCTGTGACGTATTTACTCATGTATAACGGCAGTTTGTCCTCTCTCATACTGCTCCATAGTATTTTAAGTCTATCCTGATAGAGAGACATGATGCCAATTGAAACCAGCTAAGAAACAGAGCTGAAACATCTGGTCTATCCAGAAAGATTCTGTACTAGAAAAACTTTTTACATGAAACTGTAAATGGATATACTGAGAATACATCATATCCATATAAAAATGCCCTTTTTAAAAAAACAAAGCTTATAGCTCATAGGCCGTGTCAGAATGAAAGTGTCTGGAAGGGTAGTACAACTTGTAACAATACCGAGTTGCTCATTTCTTTATTTAGACAAAAACTTCATTAAACCTTTCTTCTCTAAACCCTCCCTCTCTGGATTTCAGTCAAACCAAAAAATTACTGTAGAAGATTAATTTCTTAATATACAAACCACAAACAATGATAGATCACCATCAGAAGAAAAGTAGTTAGTTTTGAAATCTAACAGATCCAGGAATATTTATGCCTTGAAAAGAAAAAATCAGCCTTGTTGACGATGACAAATATGTCTGCCTTTCTAGCTTATTTAGGGATAATTATGAAGCCATAAACAGGAAATCCAAACAACAGAAACATGCCCAAACACTCCTCAGAAAAAAATGGTATTGTAGATGACAGATGACAAACAACAAAGCAAGATTTCATCCTCACCCACTCTGCTTAGCACAGATATTCTAGAAATCCCACAAATACACTATTTTCTCTGAACACATACATTAGTTTTCCAACCTACCTAGTCTTTTTGCTGGTCTTCGGTTTTGATGTGGCGTTTTTTGCTTTCTTTTCCTTTGGCTCTTTAGGGGTCTTAGGGACTTTGGGGGTCTTGGGTTCCTTCTTTTCCTTGGGTTCCTTAGGATCCTTCGGTTCTTTTTTTGTCTTGGGCTTTTTCTTTTTCTTCTTCTCTTCTTGAGAGATATCCACCGAGTTCCTGGTTAGATTCTGGTTGTCAAGTCCCCCAGGAAAGTCTTCCTTACCAAAACCCTTACTGGGACCTTCTACAGCAATGTGATTGTTTTTCTTTTTCTTTTTCTTTTGCTGTGGCTGCGGCTCAATTGATGGCAGATAATCATCACTTTTCACTAGCTGGGTATTCGGTCCACTAACCTGAGTCATATCCGGCACTGGTTTCTCTAAAAAGGGTTCCGATGGAGAATGCTGGGAGAGACAAATGGAAATAGATAAATTTTTAAACTTTGCATTCTAAAACTTTGCATTGAAAATAATCTATGTAGCACTCTGTTTTGGAGCAAGAGTTTACAGAGGGAGAAAATACAAAGCAGATTAAACTAATAGCATATCTGAAACAGCGACAAAATGAGCATAAAAATTTTGATACAGTTATGATAAAAATATTTATTATAAAGCTTTATATAAAAAGCAGAAGTGTAGAAAATACTCTGGCATTTCAACATTTAAATGCAAAAGGAAAGCAATTGTTATTTCAGGCATTTCTATATTCAAAATAGTTAGAAGGATAAAAAAACCTGGAACAAATGATTCAGCTGCACTGGAATTTTGCCCTCTGGGAAAAAAACGGTTAAAAGTTTGGTTTTAGATGTACAATAGGAAAATCAAGTATACTCACTTGGCTGCTTTTACACAAAATTAATCGAGGTAGTTTACACTGGTTCAGGAGTGATGGCAGGTATTTTGATCAACACATGAAGGATTAAGCCATTTTAAAAAAACAATATGCTGTTATGTTTTATGTTAAAGATTCACAGCTCCCTACTTATAATTGCAGTAGATTTGTACCTACTAAAAACTGGACAAAGAATGGTCTTAAGTGTTTGTAAAGTTACATTTGCATTAAGCATCCTATTTCAAAGTCCATATAGCGTATGTATCTGGCACATAGCAAACTTCCATAAAGTACAGAAAAATCTATGTGTAATCACACAAATGCCAAGTGCCTGGACTAAACATATGGGATATAATTGCAACTCTTCTCCTCTTAATAGCTYCCCTCTACACAAAGATCCATGAGTCTGCAATAAAAGAGTATAGGCTCTATCAGGACTTTGCAGTATGTCAAAGCTTTAACCTGCTTCTCCTCACTGCCTGCCAGCAGTTGTAAACTCAGGACTACAGTGCTTTCCACAGAGAAAAGTAATGCTATGACACCTTATCAGTGTCTTTCTTACAACTGCATATATGGCCACACCATTTTTCTATCCTTCATTTTTATGGAAAAGCAGGAACATAGAAGTCAAGCCTGACTGGGTCACAAATTCTAGCCATTTGAGATGCTTGATCCATTGAATCAGGCAGAAGAAAGATTTGTAGCAAAACAGATTTTTACTTCTAGGAACAGCAGTGCCTGCATAACTATTTGTAATGTGGTTCCTGCCTCCTGTTCTTTATTCAAACAGCACTCAGGAGTGGCAAGCATACGAATGCATGACTGCAAATTCAGCCCTTGTGCATGAAGAGAAGTGACGTGTATGTACAGACGTACACTTTAATGACTTGGACCTAAAAAAAATCCAGTGCAGGTAAGTTAAAATTCAGGAAATAAAATTCTTAACAGCATTACATRAGAAAGTGAAAGCATGCTTATTTGTCCACATATATTAATATAATTGTCTGAATGTTAACAAACTGAACTAGTGAGGTCCTAACTTTTCATCATTTTTTCACTGCAGCAAGAAAACCTTTACCTTGAATAAATCCACATGCTTAGAAACTACCCAAGGAGGATAGTCGGTACACCTACCAAGAAATAAACACCACACTTTACTGTTGGTTAGGAGAGTTTTGAACAGAACAAGCTGGACTCTACAGTTCCTTACAGACGACTCCAGGAAGAGAGAAAATCTGAACGGCAGAGAAAATCTAGGTTTACTTGATTAATCAAAAACTTTGTACAACTTCTGCACATTCCCAGGGCTGCAGTCTCAGTGGAAACAGCTCTGCTGCAAAGCTGATGCACCACATCCTTCAAGACCCACCTCAAACAAACTCACTTCAAGCAATCGCAAAGTAGGAATCAGCACCTCTTCTAGAAATCTGTGGTCACAATAACATTCACACTTAGATAACTTCATGCTGCAAAGTTCACAAAGACTGGAAATCTGCACTGAAAATGCTGATCTCATGCAGTCAGTGATGCCAGTGAGTTCTGCAATCTGACTATGCACTGCCTAAATATATATAGTTTTAAAATCCTGTAATTGTTTTCAGTTTGGTTGCTTGAATTTAGTGGAATGCCTCCTCAGCTCTGCGCTATGACATAGAACAACACTCTTACCTGCGCCTCATACTGTTATCTGCTTATACCATATAACTTTTATGTTTAGATTGGAAAGGACAAGAATATCGCACACATCACATAATACTTCTGATTCATAGCTTTCAGAGCAATATTTCTAATTTTTGCAAGATATTTTTATATGGTTAATAGGTTTTGTTGACTCTTCCACCTCTTTCAATTTAGTGTTTTTAGAAAATAGTGACATACCACAAAAAATTATACCTGGGGAAAAAAAAAAATCTCCAGTACAGTCAATACTATTATGTTATCTTCCATTTCATACTTCATGCATCCTGAGTTCTTCTGAGACATCAACTGCAAGTTTTAACAAAGTTTCCATTGAGCTGTCCACAGCAATACTCAGTCTTTTTCTTCAGCTGATACTGTTCGCTTACTATGTCTAACACATGAGAAATTTATGTTTTCCTTCCCATTATTTGTTAAATTTGTATTTAATGAGTACCTTAGGTTGGGAACTGCAGTATTGGACTGCAGTATTAGGAGAGACTTTTACAAACAACTACATATAAGCTTAAGAGTTGTACTTATGAAGTACAACTCTTTAGAAGTTCTAAAAAGTAAACTCTTTAGAAATAAACCAAAGGCGATAGTTGCAATTCTTCAACTTTTTTTAAAAAAATGCAAAATAGCTAATCTAATGAATATTAAAAACTGCAACAAGTCTAACAATACCACCTAAATTTAGTTATATCAAATTTTCAAGGCTCTGTCTACATTAGTTATATGACTGAGTCAATGAAATCAATATAGATTTATATTATTTTATATACTTGAATATTAGCTTTTTACTCTAATTTAAAAAAAAAGTTGCCTCTTTTCTAGACTTTTTTTTTTWAAAAAAAAATAAAGGAATCTTAACAACTTTTGAAAAAGAATAAATGAATTTGAATATAAGGTATACAGCTTTCCAAGTCTGTAGATCAGTGCCAGTCCTCTATTTTTTGACATTTGCAGTTTTAATGTAAAGTCTTGACATGAGGTTAAGCAATGAAAACTGAAGTGACTGTTTCCATATTGTACTACCTAGTAACCTTAACAACTATCTTCAGTGCAATTCCAGAAGATACCAGCCTACCAAAATTCAGATTCTTCACTACCTTCAAAACTTATCCACAAAAGCCATTCTGAACACTCTCAAATACTATTTAGTCTACATATTACTTGCAAACATTATGCATGAAATCAGAATATAAAAACTTATCTGTTATTTACAAGAACAAGTTAGGTGCATAACAAAGTATAAAACTTAAAAAAAAAAAAACATATTTTTGTTTCACATCATTCACAATCCCCAAAACATTAAACTACAAAAAGGTAACTCTGCCGTCTATTTAATTGTCCTATCATTTGCAAAAATGCATTACTTTTGGCACACTACTCCCTTTGCAGTTTGTTACATTTTGTAACTCATTTATATATAATCATGTAAATTGTAGCCTTTATTCAGAAATAGATACGATTAACTTAATTTTTTCTAAGAAGTCTCTGTCTATACTTTTGCAGCGTTCTAAAACCATGTATCCCTAACTGACAACCCTACATTGCTCCCTAGTGTGAAGCTGTGTAGAAGCAGCACAAATGTAGTGAGAAGAATAGATCGGAGGCAGCTTGAAAGATGCGTTTCTTTAGCCAGAACCATTTTTCTGCTCTTTCTTGAGAGGGGAGAAGAGGAAGAAGAATATGCTCACATTAGTAAATATTAGTTTAAGCCTACTATAGGGAATTATTTCAAATAGTTCTACTACATTAAATCTATGGTGAATTAACTGTAGTTAGAGGGCTGCAACTTCTAAATGAAAGAACCCTATTTTCCAATTACAAAACTATAAAAAGATACGTATTACTTTGTTAACCAAAAGATGAAAGATTTATCTGCATACTTCATTCAAATCAGTTCTCCTGCTGCCTTTAGTAATAAGCAAAGCTATAATTTAGCACACTGGTACAGAATTTAATCTTCTACAGGAAAGAAACCAGTAAAGATTAAACACAAATAGGTATTAATCCTATTTGATATTGCAGCAAAATTATTTCTGGTATTATTTGAAATAAGGTGAAAAAGGTGCTCAAAAATATTGGTGTGTTTACTAGACCCACATCTCTTTAAATCTTTTAGAGAAAAGCTGTTTTTGTAAACATTTAACAAAGAACAGATGGCCTGTTTTAATCATGTGAAAAAACCTGGAGCTCACATTAATACTCCTACCACAGACTACTGGGTCTAGTCTCCTCCCTAACCAACAGCATGGTACAGTCTTTGGTAATGCCATTTAATTTCACAATGGACGTTTTCTCATCAATTCCGACTGCTCGACAGTTAATCAATGCTATTAACATGCAATATCACAATGCAGGACACTAAGATCACAAGTTATTAGAACAAAATAGAAATTTTCAAGTACTCTGAACGTTCAAAATAATTTGCAGCTCAACAGGTTACCCTGGACAGTAATATGCCTCTTCATAATAATAAAAAAAGCCGAACATATCAGAGGAGGGGATGGAAAAAAACAAAAAACAAACTGTATCTGAGAAATTGCTTCTGGAGTGCAAAATATCACCTTTCTAGAATTCAAGTTTATTTTTAAATTTGCAACATACTTTAAGTCATTGAGATTTGATAAAGCAAGAACCACGATGCATGCATTTCACAGCTGTTTATGCATTCAGATCTGAACTATCCTCCACAGCCCAAGGAGCAGATAGATGTCTCAAACGAGGCCTGTTATGTAAAGTGGCAAGATGGACAGGATGCAGGATTATGGCGGGGAGGGTTAGTGGCGGCGAAGGAGGTTAAGGAGAAGAATCTCTCTGGCGCTTGAACACGGATTGAGCCGCAATCTTACTTAAGCGCTAAGAGAAGACGAGTGTCAGTTCCCTAGCAGAGCAGCAGCTTGAGCCAATCACTGCGGTTTAACAATGCTGAAGCAAGAGCAGCAAAGTATGTGACATGACTCAGCTAACTTTGTCAAGTTTAAACATCAGCACTTAACCAGAAAGCTCATTTTATTTTAACCAGGACTATTTTGATTTCTCTCAGGTGTATTTCCACACTCCCTATTCTCCTCCATTATTTTGGAAAAGATGTACTGTAACTACATTTTATTTAAATTTTCTTGGACTTTGATTTATTAACTAAGTTGTATAACAGTAAAGTAAGCACCCAATCAGTTCCCACTGCCTCCAAAATAAAACCTCTCCAATACAATACCTATAAAATGGAAATTTTCACTTAAGGTAAATCATGACTGAATATTCTCTTTTGCAGCAATTACAGTTCTGTTATCACCTTCACTTTGAAGAAGTTAATGGCAATTTGTGTCAAGAGAAACAGAAACACTAGAAAGACTRCAGCAACACACGCAGGAACAGAGCTGTACGTACTGGCGCAGAGGGCACTCTTGCAGAATTAGTGTCTGGTGCCAAGGCCCTCAAACTGTTAAAAACCATCCCACATAGAACTTGCCCCATAAGTCTGCCTTTCAAAACTCAGGGAAAGGATTCATCATCCATCTGTATTATTTAAAACTACTAATCATGACTATCCCATAAACAAACCCATTTGGAAAATTTCCCCGATCACAACTCTCCTTTTCAAAGCTTCCTATCTGCACAACACATTGCTCCTGCAACTCTCGACTTGTCTTTTCAACCCTTTAAACATGAGACCTGCCTTGTTGCTCCATATACCATGCTTAAGTTCTTTGTAGACCAACATAAATATTTTTCAGACATTGTCCTGCTGCAAAGTTAGCGTATCGGTAGAAATTCCACAGTAAACAGGACTCAGCACCACCTCAGAAATCTCAGCCAAATACTTCTAGCTACATTCAACAAGGGTACAGCTGTACAATTTCTTCTATGGTAAAGTGCACAAATATCCTCAAGGATACTACTATACCCATAATTCTTTCCAACACTTGTTCAACTAATGAATTTCTCTTTTCTTTTCATGAGTGATCCCTTTCCTTTACTCTGAAGCTACTGTCTTTAATTCTGGTTCTAACTATGAGGTCTTCAAGGACGGTACTATTTGTTGTATGAAAATACTTAGTAGACCATGGAATATTTTGGGCAATGTGATGCTTTTTGGAAGCACTGGTATTTCAGTACTGCAGAAACCCCTCTAAAACTTGAAGTTTGAAAGCAATGATTTGCATTTATAAACCTGCAAAAGTGTCGATGATCTTTTCCACAATAAATGAAAAGACATCACACAAGCTGAGACAGAAAGAAATGGCATCTAATTTATAAATAGGCTCAACAGGAATCTTGTAATTACCAGATCTGTTGCCATACTTAAATATTCCCACAAAATACCGATAAGAATGTACCAAAAACAAGTTCTGCCAACACCTTCTTAGCAAGAAGTAATTTGAGAAGTAAAAATCACTTTACATCAAAAGTTCACATTTTAGTGAACTGCAATACCGTTTTCTCTCTTAAGTGAGCTTTCCTGCTCTGTTACTATTAACAGAGACTATTTTTAAAAAACAGGTGTGAACAAAAAAAAGTTAATATTTTTTGACTTAAAGTTATCAGAAAAAACTCTGAATCAGGACAACTCGATTTTTTTGGTGGTAGAATCCTAACAATGGAGTGGGAACAATTAAAACCCATCTTAATGCTTTCAGCCATCACTGCAAAAATCTGTCCAGTGCTAATTTGGTGGAGCTGCAAATACCCCCATATAATAAATAGACTTCCCCCATAGAATAAAAGATAATATGCAGAATAGATTAGAGATCCTTAATTGAGTCTCAGGATAACTGTAGCATTAGAATTATTTATTTTGTGGTCATGTATTCTATGCAGTAACACAGGTTACAAAAGATGGATGACACCAACATGGCCATCCAAAAATCAAAAATTCCGTTATATTTCATAATAATCATATGTAGCAACACTGTTTCACTTTTGCATAAAGCAAGAGAATAGTATTACTAAACCTATGGAATATCAGTCAGCAAACTGAGCACTGATGAGTTTGTTCACAGTTCAAAAATAACTAAATATCCCATAGCAAGAGGTCATATTGTTGCTGATCACTGACCAAGATCAACACCGATGTTTATTGGACAATATCAGACAACTGCCAACCTCAAAATAACGGGATGTGTATTCTCCAAATTACTTTTTCACATAAGAATTACAGCAGTGATACTTTTATAACTGCTAATGCAATGGTCCACAAGACAAACATTTTACTATGAGGTAGCCTATAACACAAARGTATTAATATACACTGGCTTACCTGGCTTAGATGCCCATGCAAGATTGCTGCTAATGCAGTCAGGGCAGGTTCTAAATACAACACAGCAATAGCTAGCACAATCCTGCCACTCCATTCTCCATCATCACCAAATAAGAAGACAGGTCAAGGATTCACATTTTTAGCAATTTTTTTTTTATTAGCTTTGGCAGCACTGACACATAAAGGGATGGGACATTTAGGTACTGGACTCATAATGGCAATCTTGGATCACTCACACTGACAACTTGTGTTCTGCCTCTGGCACCTCTTCCTTCCGTAGCCACGTCAAAGGAGACCTCGATTTTTTGTGCGCGCTCCACTAGCGATCAGTCAATACACTGGGAACAAGCCAATAGCAGTTTCACCACAGAAGTTTTGTGAAGCTTATATGCACACAGTGTGCATGTAAGTGCAGGTGGGAAAATGACAGGCAGACCAGCAACAGTCCTATTGCGCAGTGTCACACACTGCAAGGTAGCCCRTAGGAGTCATCGTCTGAATACCTTAACTTCTTAATAGGAAGTGTATTTAAAAATAGGGATATTTCCTTTACTAAGCTCAACTTTTAAGATATTGAATCCTTACTAGAGAGAATTCCTTGGATTAGTTAGAGAATACCCATAAGGTTTATTACCAGTCCTTTCCAATCAACCCCTCTGAAACAAGGTGAGGGCTGTACAACTCCAGGCAAGCCGGGAAGTCATGCAATAAAATAAGAGCATGTCAGAATGAAACAGTTTCCAGAGCACCTAGCACAATACTTCAACCTCCCAAGGAGGAGGGGAGGGGGGGAGATTAATATATATTTGGCTGAAAGAATGATTTTAAAACTATTGCATATATACATAAGCCTTACAAAGGCTAACTTAACATTTTAGTATATATGTAGGCTGAGTTTCTCTTCTTGGGCTTACTTTGACATTTCCTTCCCCACCCTCCAAAAAAAAAGAAAAAAAAAAGAAAAAAAACAGCTTCACCATGAAAATGAAGCTGTTTCTCTGTGGTAGTAAAATTGGAACATTTTCTGATTCTTAGGCACATTTTATAGTCATGCTTTGAAATCAAAGTTCATGAGGAAAGATGAGAATTGTACTGTCCTGCATATACTTTTCTCCTCCCTCCCCCAGCATACTTCTTTCAAGATTGCTACTGAATGTCAAATATGCAACGAGTTATCCTCTTCCAGAAGTAAGCAGTTCTAGCATTATATCATCATCATTGCAGGTTATAGCTCTGTAATATCAGGTATGACTGTGATTTAACACTCCACCCCCAAGAAAACTTCAATGAAACAGCTTTGACTGGCTTGGTGTGTTAAAGCCTAACAACAGTAATTAAAGCAATATATGTCCCCTAGAATTTTGTTTTTCCATGGAAGACTTAAAAATCACCGAAAAAACATTTTTTAAAAGTGACCTTAGTTAGCATACATCCACTTCTAGCAATACATTTCTCTGCTCTCATTCAGATCTGAATCACAGTGGCACAGAGCAAACAGCATCAGGTTTATGACTGGGGAGAAATTCACAGTTCAGTGTACTCAGTGCAAACACTGCTCCTTCTGACCGCAATAGATGAACAAAAAAAGTTCTGTTTGTGCTTTTACTGCTGCAAGCAGCAGCAGCAGGACTATTACACACCACGCCAGCAACTAAGGGCATTTCTATTCTGGTACTTTTTTTTCCTCTTCTAACACCAGAATTACAGAGAAACTTATTTCACAGGTTAAATATGTAATTGCAAATTCAGAAAGTATGCCTCTGTTTTTTTTATTTTATTTTATTTTTATTTTTATTTATTTATTTATTTATTTATGGATCTCAATCTCTAATTTAGATAAAGTACACTTCCACAGAAGGGGAAACAAAAATAATAAAAATTTAAAAAGAGAGAGAGAAGGGGGGGAGAGAGGGAGAAAAGCAGCATGGATTTTTTATTAGATGAAGCCAAAGATACCAGGCCAGGCAATTTTTATTTCTACTGTCTGTTCAGCTATGCCTAAGAATCAAATAAATACAGTCTTCAGAAATACCACCTGTTTGATGGGCATCCTGTGAATCTTGATCTGTTGTTTTCAAAACCAGCATGAAACACCTTAGAATTTAGATGATGAATCCAAAGGACCAAACTGCAAAGACAACTGTAAGGAAGCACACAGAGGCAGAGATGTGCACAGGCAATGCGACATGGATAGAAGTGCATACTGCCCCAATCCATTTTCTTGGCACCACTACGTGTGTACGAAGAGCATACATGCTTCCCACCACCACTTCCCCTCCCTGCATAGCAGCACTCTGACACCATCCCTTTCCAACTCCATCCTGCCATTTCTATCCCACAGTGCTACTGCCTCTTTCCCAACACAACCTCCCCTTATACAGGGCTCCCTATACTCTCCAACTCTGTTTGAACAGCAAGCCAAAGTTTCCTACGCATCCCCTCCCTACTGGTTCCCTTCCTCCCTGCCAAAATCTGACAGCTCCTTTTCCCATTCCCTTCTCCTCTATTCACTCTGTCCAGCTTCTCTAGACACTTTTTCACTATGCCTGTGCCAGAAAAAACCCAAGCTCTGCTTCAAACACTTCATGCTCAGGGACTAGCTGCTATGCTAGCATATACATATTATCCTCTCTTTTCTTCTGGGCTCAGCATCTTCTGGTGTCTTCTAAACAGCCTGAGGAGACAAGGGTACAAGTCCCAGCTAATTCTTTTGAGGCTCTTGCAGCACGCGCACACTGCTGGCCCCACGCATCCCTGCTCAGGCCGCCGCTAGTTCCTGTTTGAAGGCAATGCTAGAGCAAGGGTCTGCAACACATCTCTCCCACCTCAGAGGGAAAGCTCCTCTTGGAGAGGGGCTGGGAACCCCAGCTGGTCTCCAAGCCGTCCCTTGTAAAAATGAAGGGCTGCAACTGGCCTTTACTTCATACGGCCAAACAATAAAATATAGCAAGCACCAGCTAACTGGTTGCAAACATTTTTATAAGACTGCACTTCTTAGCATCCTGTGTTTGTTCCAGTACTTCAGTAAGACTCTTGGTAAGACCTAGCTTCTCTGTCACTTAGTCCTAACGCCTCTCATACAAGATGAGAGAAAGAAAAGCCCAGCCTTTTGGTTTTCAGATCTCCCTCTTTCCTTCCCCCCGCCCCCCCCCCCCACCATGCATCTGATTCTAAACTCGCTAAACATGCACATTTAAGCAGCCTGCACATATCAACAATACATCAATCAACAGTTTAACGACAAACATGCATCAGATTACCACGCTGGTAAGAAGAGGTTACAATTCAGAGAAAAGCTTTAACGAACCTTATTATTTCCATCTACAAGGCCCTCTTAGGAAAGAGCAAGTTTTCCCAAACGTATAAACACACATCATGTTCTAGCAGCTCAAGCAAGGGGAAATGGCACTAGATGTTTAAGAGTCTACCAGACGGAGCTAAGACAGGACTCAGAAACCCCTGGGTTTTTCTTGCTATACATATAAAAAAAAGTCCTGCTTAAAAGTCCTGCAATACTTCCATCATACCATCTGTAAGTACATTCATTAAATAATAAAACATTCCAAACTCTTCCATGGGTTGCAGCAAAGTTTTTCAATTTCATCAAGAAGTATTGCAGATAGGGTTTAATAGGTTAAGAAAAATGAGCTCACAGTATTAATAAAAACACCATCACTTTTATACATACTGYACTTCGGTTTTAGTTTAGGGCTGACACACTTTTAGTTCATCAATATTTTATCTGTATGACTATCAGACTCCACTCTTCATGCCCAGTATATGGGCATAAAGGATAAAACACCCCTCTTCTTTTGCCTCTCCCAATGCCCCACACCTGAAGTAAAGATGTGCTGTATCCACAATCAATGAAATTTTCTAGAGTCATTACTTCAGCTCATGCTAAATCTAAGTATCTTTTACAGTCAGAACTTCTCTAATCAGAACTTTTTATATTGCAAATTTAAAAAAAGACACACTCAGAGAATTCTTTAATTCCATTAACTTCTTAGATGACAAAAAACTTAAGACAACACCAAGGCAATGAAATCCTGTTCTAAAACAATTCTGTTTTATTTTTCTAGTTTTAATTTTTAAAGTTGCTGACTTCATTATTGTGATGAAAAGGGTCTCTTCTCAGACTTTAACAAAAAAGGCCCTATTGGGTAAATACATTTTTTGATATCATCAGATGATGTTCATAGTAAATCAGTCATCTTGCCTCTACTATTTAAGACTACTCCAAATCTCAAGATGTTTTCCTTGCTGCTGTTTCAATCTTACAGTCCATGTGAGTGTGCTTAATACTACTAGATGCAGTTTTAAATGGTCTAAAAGTCTGTATAAACTTTCTAAATGCCATTCCCTTAGTTACAAATATTTTCACACTAAAGGAGAAACAACTCTCCACCTGCCTTCATAAAAACAAACAAAAAACAACAACAAAAAAACCCACACTTTTCTCTTAGCTATCCCTAATCATAACTTCAGGTGACTTTTATAACCCCCTTTTATCCAGTGTTATACTATTTTTGTCCTGCAGTACACTCAGAAGCTTTCTCCAGACATTAACCAACAGACCACCCTGCAAGTGATGCATGCAACAGTGCATGTCTACACATTTTTTTGTTGGAAAATTTTCACGCTTAAACTCTACTATAATACTAAAATAATACAAATTTTAAACACATTTTCAGGTTTTAGAAGTCAATATAAAGCATTTAGGTTTCAGYGTAAAATAATGAAAATAAAAGAATTACCATAGTTAATGTTACTAAAGAAACAAATTCTGATTCCTAGTGTAAAACATTTTACAATTACAACTCAGACACAGACTGACCCTTAACTTCCAGCTTTGCAGCTTGGAATTCTGCAGACACCAGCACCTGAAATGTGTACATTAACTTGCAGTTTAATACATTCCGTAGCTCACTGTGTTGTTTCTTGATACAAACTTCTAACAAACACTTAAAAGTATACACAGACATAATACCTAAAGCTTTCTACCAAACTGTACATACAAACAAAATAACTGTATATGCTTCAGAACATTTACCCTTTCCTCAGATGTCCTCATCACATCTTTTTCAGAGGTATTTTACTGGAYGTTCACAGCAATGTGAATACTTAGAGTGATGCCTTGGAGCATTCGGGGAGGAAGAGGGGCACAAAACACAAATTAAAAGCTATTTTTCTACAGCTTTGAACACTTAACCATTTCACCTTCGCTGTGCCCTTTCAACTTCCTCTTCTATCTGACCCTCCTGCAAAACTATAGCTGTTTCTCTGTTCAATTTCCGATACAGCAAATCAAGAATATTACAAAACAAACTAAAACATCAGCTGAATTATGAGTACTTCCTGGGTTACATACTCAAGAATTAACTTTTTCCATTCTGTCACACAGAAGGTACCCAGTCCTCAGGTTAAAAAAGTTTTAAGATGATTAAAACATGTGATGGGAAGGTAAGGTTTTTTCTCCCTCTCTTGTCTCTAAATAGAAAAGAAAAAAAACCTGAAAACATAGCATCTTGTCTGATAGCTTTCTTACATTTTAATTTTTTTAGATGTACTCAAGTATTAAGAAAAAGTTGTAACTCAAAAAAAAAAAAAAAACTCTGATAAGAAAAAACCTAACACCTTCAAACACCTGCAGCTGATCAACTCATAGAAATCTGAAGGCAAAAGATAAAATATATCTTTAGCAGTGATGCCTTTTACACCAATGATTTCTATTTTATGAGAGGAAAACTACTAAAGATTTAATGGTGGCAATTAAAAAAAGCCAAGAGTTTGAATGGCTCAATGGCTGAGTCATACACCTTTTGCCTGTAATAGGCTCCATTACAGCCCTGAGCTCAAGCTGTCGGAAGAGGATTGCAGATGAGTAAGAGGAATTAGTATTTTTAAATATTACTGTAAAGAAAGGTGTCCTTTAAGCATTTGGCAGTTGCAACTCTAACAACAGTACAGTAGCTTGAGCTTATTCAGATTCCTAGCATTAAATAAGAAAATTGGAAAAGAAATTGGCATAAAGCCGTCAGAAATTTAAGTACCACTTCATAGGCATTTCAAACTTCAAATCTTTCAGTACTTTTATGTTTTCTGCTATGTTATTACAACCAAACTTCAGGTTTCATTTATGTTTATGTGAAGAAACATAAGACTGTACAGCTGAAGACTACTTTCAAGAAATTTGTACTTAATCACAGGATGCCTGTAAACAACTAGTGTGATGTAACAGCAAGGAAAAGAAAATGAAACATTAAAATACATCTCAGGCTGATTCCCAGTAAACACAGGGAAGTATTTGTGCCCTACAAATACTGTATACAGTTCTGATCATCCACATAAACAACAATTACAAGTTAAAGCAGATACAGGTAAGTATTATCTTGAGGGAGAAGGCTAGAAGAACTTAGCTTATTTTAGATAGATTGCTATTCATGAAAACATTGGCAGGGCCAAGTACAGGAAAGAAAAAGAATTAAGGTGAAGGGTAAAATTGGCACAAGAACAAATTGGGTATAAGTTTAGGATAGCCAGTCAAATGCATGTTCCAACAATCTAAGTAATCAGATTTGTGTCCAGGTTTCAAAAAGGGGTAATGGACACAAAATCCAGGTGTTGTTTAAACTGAAGATTGAGAAATACTTCTTAAGATGGTACATGTGAAGCTGGCAGCTCAACTCAGTAGCCAAGACAACCTTTGAAAGTAACTAATGATAGTATGAATCAACAGTAAGATATGGTTTAGATAAACAAAAAAAAAAAGAGAGAGAGAGAGAGAGAGAGAACATTTTAACAAATGCAATCTGAAATATGACAAACACTGAATATTTAGGTTCAGAAATGAGTTAAATATGCTTAAAAACACCATTTATGGCTAATTTAGGGGAGATTCTATTAAACAGATCAATATAGCTGGTAAGACAGGCTTTTGGTCACATAAATCTTTTCTTCAGACCTGGAAAACACGATTGGCTGCCCAAGAATATTTTTTATAATTAGGCTGACCAATAAATTTGAAGGGAAAAAAGGATATTATTTCTTCTCATACTCCTTACTCTGCTCATGTTTTTAAATCACAGCTATGATTACTCAAATACCATAAGGAAAAGCCCCCATGATTTTATAACACCTTTCTTTATATTCAAAGTCTTTCTTCATACCATGACATGTTATTCAAAACACACCATTACTTCTTGAAATAAAGGGTTAATTTTTAACCAAAGACTCCACAGCTTGTGGTCTTTTGCAACAGCCTGTCCATTGCCCATCTGTATAACTTTTCTAAAACAATGCAGAAGTCATTTTTATTTTTAGGCACTCTAGATGGTACAGATTTGAGAAAAGCAGAATTAAGCAAATTCTGGTCACCAGTTGTTTATTTACACAGTTATGACACTTAAATATTCATGATATACTTCTAACAAGTGAGTTAATGCAGAAGATACTGGCTTTCAATTGCCATGTATCCAAATGCCATTGTTCTAAATTGCAACAGAAATATAACCAAAAGGCTCTTGATACAGTTTTACTCCTTTCTTTCTAATGTTCTGTTGGAAAGCTTGTTCCTCCTCAAGAACTTAACGCAATTCTCTAACCAAAGAGATCTGAATTAGTGAGCATAAATGTAGGTAGAATCATGTCTTCCTTCAAAAAATTGTTTTCTACAGAAATCACCCCAAAGTTTCCACTTCCAGCAGTCTCCGAAATGCTTTGACAGTTCTCCAGTTAATTTACAGTCTAAATCCCCTCTCTCATCCCACCCATTGGAGGCAATTAGATGACTTACAGGACTGCTTTGCCTTGGTGTAAGTTAGGGCAATTTAGTGTAGAGATACTTAGAAAGGTAGAGAAAAGCAAGAGTTATCTTTTACACCTACTGGTAAATATATGAGAATCTAAGCAGTTAATCACTGAGAGCAACACAATGCACAAGTCACACTTCAATTACTTGATGCAGCCGAGGTTTCACCATAGACCTATATTTACATCTAATATATATAACTTATATATAATATAAAACATACACATATGTATGTATATGCATGTGTGTGTGTATATATATATATATATACACACAAACACACACACACACACATACATACACACACATCTTATGTGTATCATTTTCCACAATATACAATGATTTCATTGCTTTACTAGTGAATAACACAAACATCTACCCGCCTTTTCAGCATCTGCAATGCAAACTACATTCCTGCATTAAAAGCCAAAGTCTTGACCACATCAGGTTCTGCTGGTCAAGATTTCAACAATACTGTTTTTGGCTTTCAAGAAATAAATTTGTGCTTTTTCTAGGGTTGAAACAAGGTAGGTACTTCCACGTGCACATTCCTTTTATATAAGAGTCCCTACAGTTCTGTACAAGAAATTCTGGTTATCCAATAGACATATTTTGTAAAATGTCGCTTAGAAAGTAGGAGGTTACCTTCTGAACTGCTGTGATTATTCTGCATATCCTAAAACACGAAGTAGAACATGCAACACACACCCAAAGGCTTTTAACTTTTGAGTGACGTGCAGACAAATGCACGGCAGAAGTCAGTCTGGCATCTGAGAAAGCATACAAGAGTTCATAAGCAAGTAGTGTTACTTGTCTTTATTTAACGCTTCTGACATCTGCACCCCTCAAAATTTTGGGGAGACTTGGGAAACAGACCAGAGCCTTCCCAGGGCAGTCGGAGCCAAAGGGGTCACAGATTTGTGGCTGAGGCAGAGGGTCTCTGCTGCCTGCCTGCCCCCTGGCTTGTCACTGAACTGCAGATCTCATCCTGTGAAACGGCAAGGGACCAGCTGTGCCTTCCTTACCTACCTGGTCCTAGCTGACCAAAACTAGTCAGAAGTTCTTTGATGGAAGAACTTAACAGACATACTGACTACACAGTACAAAGTACAGCTATCTTTTCCTAGTTGGCTTACTAATATGAATCCGTCAAACAATTCAGGTACCTGGGGGTTTATGCTGTCATCTTCTAAGACAAAAAATCACAGCTTCACAGAAAGTTTCAGTTGTGCCTATTTATCTTCAAATTCAAAAGGTAAATATAAAATTCCTAGTATACATTCTTTTGAATCTTTCCATAGCCCTCCCAAAAAAAGACAAGTGCCAATCTGTGATCCATTACTTCAAGATTAATGAAGAATATCATACTTTGACCAGCCAATACAGAATTCTCCTTCAAGATTCTTTCCTGCATCTTTTCTACACTTTGCTTTACATTAGGGTATATCAGCTGTCATTTCAGACACCAGATTGAACAGATTCACTCTGAAGTGAGATTTATATTACAACATAGAACTCTATGCTATCTTTTTTTAAATTTTATTTTAATTCATAASTTTCTAGTAGTTTTCCAGTGCTGGTATAATTCTCGTTAGAAATTTCCCATATACAAACAGTTGTTTAGCACATGAATTTGCTCTCCCAGGCCAGGCCACTTAGAAGTGGTCCACGGGGGACTTCAGAGGTATACGGACCACAAGATGAAACCACTGACTTAAAGAAGTCTTAATGGATACACGTGAGATACAAAACCAAAAGAGACTGTCAATAATCAATTCTATTTTTCTCTTGGGGTGAAAAGATAGTGTTCTCCAAACAGCCTTTCCATTGAAGTATCTTATTAACTTCAGCATGATAAAGTGGACTTGAAATCACAGACTTCTAAGAAATCCTTTGATGATATGCTGGCCAAACTCCATTTATGTCAAAGATACTTCTCAAGCTCTAGCTCTTTAGCCACAACAACAAATAAAAATAAATAAATAAATAAATAACTTTGAATATGCTATCTAATATTCATTTTATGACATGCAACAGCAAGACTTTTTCCCAGCTCCTGTAGTCATTGAACTAGAACTAACAATTAAAACAGAATTTGCTATTAGAATGATGAGGGAACAAACAGTTTACTTTTCTGTGGACAAATATCTCATTTAGAAGTACCAATTGAAATAATTCTTAATTATGTCTAAAGCAGGTTTTAATACGCAATCAGTTTTAATAACGTTTTTCTATGAAACATTGAACACCTTATCCCTGTTTAAAAGAAAACTAATTAACTCCAGCCTTCTTAGAAAACCTAGAGTAAAATGTAAAAATTTCTATGCACAGTGGGTCTCAAATTATAGCACCCACAGATTCACATTTTGTTTTGAATTAGGTACAACTGGTTATAAAGTGACCCTTTAACTTACCCTCTCTACCACCAAAAATAATGCTTAGCTAGTAACAACAGAGTTCCTGCTTTTTTGATCAAACTTGTTAGGATTATTCTTCATAACCTGCCACCAGCCACATACTGAGTATGCTCTTACTCCCAGCTACGTAACCTTTGCCATTCAGCAGAATGAACCAGCATCAGAAATAGCGGATGGTAAGCTGAGCCTCACTCTTCAGTTTGTCCCTGTTGGGACAGTTTGTGGCTGCTGCTGCACATCTCTTCCCCCATTGTCCTGTGCAGATGCATATTTTCAACCAAATGCAGCCAAGCAAAGTATTTCTGTGTCATATAAGATAGAACATAAGTTCCTGAGCTACACGTTACTGTACATTACAGGATATTACAGGTGAGAGCTTCGGGAACTGCTCTGTTATTCCTTGCCTATCTGTGTGGCAGAACAGCTCACAGACACATGGCACACAAAAATGGTTAAAAAGCAATCTATCCCAGAGGCAAAACTCGCCAAATCCCAGTCTAATGCCTCAGTTGCAGAACTACTTTTTTTCAATAGGTTTTCTTGAAATATTTCAATGGGAGACTTAACAAAGAGAAAGACCTAGCAGTCCTCCAAYATGTAGGCATTTATCTGTATTTCCAATTGATGATCCCTGCCCCAGCAAACACTTGCAAAATCCCTTTAATCAATTGACTGAAGACACATATGGATAGCAGCTATAAAGCCAAAGATTTAAAACAGTTTTAAATGGCTACTATGTTTCACATACAATTGTGCATGTAAATTATGAGGTCAACTTTTTACAGCAAGTATCACTTTAAATTCACATATGAACTGTATAAGCCTCCCACTATATTTAGCAACAATTGGCTGGTACAGAGAGATTTCTTCCAAAAATAAAATAAAGCACTTCAAATCATTCAGCACTCACATGTAAGGAAAATTACAGTATTATCACCATTATCAAAGCCTTGCAGGGCCAAAAAAGATATGAAGTACCAGAACACAAGTGGATGGAGGGCCATCTGGAGAGAGAGAGAGAGAGATGTGAAAGGAGGGTAGAAAAAAAAAAGTTCATATTGATAACTAGGTTTTAGGAAGTATGTTATGAAGCTTGTTACAAGTTCCAACTCTCTTTCTTTCAAAAGAAATAAATGTAAAATCTGTAGGAGCTTCAATGGCACAATTACAGTGGTCATTATGTTCTTCTGGTTCCATAGTTGCATAGACATTAATTACTAGACAATTAAAACCAGTGTTTTTGTAATTACTCTACTATTCAGCTGTTTATTCAGCCTTTTTTTTAAAAAAAAAAGTCTGTTACAAGTAGGTGCACATTCATTTCTGGAACTTTTACGTACAAAAATCCTTTGATAAAAATAAGGTTTTTATATTTAACAAACCATAAATATGAGAGCCCAAATTGTATTAAGTCTTCACTTTTCCCTCCAATGTATTATAACTATATAGCAAAGAGACATTCTGTGTTTTATACCTTACAGAAAGGAAACAGTGCCGCACTGCTAATGGCAAATACTTGCAGTTTTCCAAAAATTAAAGACTAGTAATGACCCATACACAATTACCAAGCTCCAGAAGTTAAGATTTCTTGATGTTTAATTTTCACGTCAGCAATTCATGCAATATGAACCCATTCTCAGAAGATCTTAAGTCCTGTTTGTTTAATACAATACACTGGGCTCCTAAAGTTGGCTAACAAAAAAAGCTGAGGAGAACTAACTATAGGGAAACAGTTGCATCCAGACTTTTGGTACTCATTCAGGAGTTAATAGGTGATGGAGCAACATAACCAAAGCAATAAAGATTCTTCCCAGTCCAACAATGGAAGACAAGAGAGAGATCCACTTGTTTGCCTTTTTCTTGCAGGTCTGGTTTCACGCTTTGGTTGCAGAAGTAGCTCAACCAATCCAACTGCCTCTTCAAGACAGAAATCTCACTCCTTCCTAATACATTTCTTCCATAAGCTATTCTGACAGTTTAGTGAACTGAGAAGTATCTCTCTCTCTCTCTCTCTCTCTCTCTCTCTCTTTTTTTTTTTTTCCTTTCTTTTTTTTTTCAATCCCCCTGGCTTACTTTTCTGGCAGGTTAGTGAGAGTCAGCTCTGCAGAGATCCAACAAGCAGCCCAAGCTAACCCAGGGTAAGTGGTGGGAAGCGGGACTTCCTGCTTGAACAGTTAGATCAGTTGGCTGTCTTGCTGACCTGCATCCTTAAGAGAGAACAACACTGGAACGAATTACAAGTTACAAGAAGAGCAGGAATTTGTTATGTTTTAGAGTATTGGGCATCTGAGTAAGAATCTGAATCATGAGCTGGGTTCTRCATAAATAATTTCTATGCCCTTCATCAGTAAATTCCTCTTTATAAAACAGTGGTGCTATTACTACCAGTATCTCCCAGTAATTGAGCAAATGCTAACCAAGTCTCTGGAAAGTCATCTATCAAGGTTAGCAAAAATGCAGAAAAAATGCTGATTCACAGTTTATCAAATCTGTGTTCAGATCGTCTTATATATCAGTTCTACAACTTCAGAAGGAAAACTTGGAAATACATTTAAGTTTTATTTCTAATTTTACTGCTATTAAATGATTGTGTTAAAGAAAAAAAAATACACCCCACCCCACTCCCAAAACCCCACAATTTACATTCAGTGCTCAAGGAAAAAGTTCATAGATTGAGAAAGATGCTGAAAGTATCAAGGCACACTACACACATCTAATACAATTGTGCAAAGCTCCTTCTGCTAAAAAAGGGATATTCTTTCATCTCTTCAACAACAAAACTGCAAATATCTCAGCCAGAACGGGGGGGGAGGGGGTCTCTTTCCAAGAAAAAAAATATTGATTTGATTTTAGAGGTGTACTTTCTTTTTTATTTTTAAGGAAAATTTTTGAGGAAATTTATTTTTGAGAAAAAAAAGGAACAAAAAGTGAGAGTTAAAAAGAGCTAGGAGACATTAGAGTGTGACCTGTTTTTCACTAATTCAGTAAGACAGGACAAAGTTTTGACTTCTGCTGGAAGTTTTATTTTATCAAAATGTGAGAGAGGTCTCGAGCTGGTTATAGAGATAACCGGTGTGCACTTACAGGTGTCCAAGGAGCCTAAAGCTCCCCGCCTCAGGAAGCRGCAGTGCCCATCTCCTCCCACCAAGCATCCCCACTCCTGCTCCACCAGCCTGGGCGATCATGTGGGCACACGGGGAAGCAATGCCAGGAACTTAACTGACCTAGGAGGGATTTGGCCAGGGCTGCTCCYTTACTAGCATAAGGGTTCACCAAAGGAAGGACCATGAATGTTAGTGCAAGGAAGGGGGTACAATTTTGTATTCACAGACTTCAGCCACCTTTATTTTCCATTATCCCCCCCCTTTWTTTTAAAGCACAGATCAAGGTCTTGATAAGCAGGTGCCTCCAACAGCTAGTGGATGAGAGGAGCTAACTCCCAGAATTTTCTTTATTCCCATTTTAACACATATCACTGCCCATCTCCTCTTTAGTCCTGCTTCTTAACATTGCTCTATCAGATCACTTCAGTGTTTCTTCACACCTCCTTCCTCAAAACACATCTTCCTGCCTACACTTCCTACTTTGCTGCCATGCTAGCTCCTGGGAATCAATTTTTCCATCTTTAAAGTGTGCCTACAACTTGAGAATTAATCAAAATAAAAACTTCAAACTGTACAAATACATTTTTGAATCACAGTGAAAAATCCAAAGGTGCTAATCTTTCTCCTTAGCTACTAAGCTTTAGATCTCTACAGACAAGAGAAGGCACCAGATATTGCTAAAGAAAAACTGAGCAATCTGTTCCCAAAATCCAGACCACACTATCACCTGCAAGATATATATCCACAAAATTAAAAGAACATGGGTATCTAAGTAAAGAAAACTCTCCCAGAGCATATTTGGTGTAGTTCTGATAGTTTGTTCAGATGAGGCCATTCCTTTTTTAGGCAGCATTTTAGCTTCATAGTTGTTTAGTTATCATTTCATGCATCATAATTCAATCTTGAAAATTCAAAAGTTAAAACCACTGGCCCGCTAATTTGAGGGAGAAACTGGCCTTAAAAAAAAAAAAAAAAAATCAGACTTCAAAATGATGTAGTATTCCTTCGTAGAGGAAGCTGATACATTTACTCTTGTGAGAGAGAAAAAAGAGGAAATAGGCAAGTTTGTAACACTAACATTCAAAATACAAGCAAAGGCACCACTAATGAGTAAGCTGAACTAATGAGTTTAAAACAAACGGGTGCCTCAAATTTGACGTTCAAGAGGAGAATGAGAAAACTTCAAAGATTCATCACAAGAGACAGCAAATATTGTCTCATCTAAAACTTACCCTTTATCGTGACTGTCCCTATATTTTTTWAAAAAATTAATAGTAAGCATTTTTCTTTTCATTTGTCCCTGTTCATCATTTCAGTTATGTAGGCTTATGATGGTGATAGAGATGTCAGGGTCTGTATTAGACTATCACCTCTCAGTCATATAAAAAGCTTATCTGAAACAACATAAAACTTATCTGAAGCAATATAAAATATGGGAACACGTTCATTCATGTAAAATAAGATGACCGCCAAATCCCACTGGAAGATGACTATCAACAGATAAAAGTACTGAAGTACTGAACAGCAGTGTATTTTAGTTTTCAGCTAGGCAATTCCTCAGACAACCCTACTGAGTTCAGAAAAACAACATCCAGGTCACAAATATATATGAACTTCAATGGTAGTAGTGCTGAGGAACAAGTCTGGTAACGCTGATGCCTACAAAAGTCAGTATGCTGATGTGGACTTGTATTCTTATGCTAATGCTGCAAACTCGCTTTACCCAAAACTCCAGAACAGGAAAGTTAACAGCACAAATTATTTTCAGTACAGTCAAATCATGACACCTTAAGGGAAAAGGTATTCTTAGTTGCTTGTACCTCCTCAATTCCAATCTGTAAAAAAGGAACAAAAAATCCAGAGAAAACCCACCCAAATACTACACATCTTTGGCCCAGAGGCCTATTCACTCCAGAGTCACTGTAACCCCTTTTTTACAAAAGTACATATAGCCTTTTCAACAGGGATGTGGTAACAAGTCTCTGGATGTCTTAATATTAATTAGTAGACTGGACTCTTATCTATGGAGTTTAGTAACATTAACTTTTGTGTAGTTGGTATTAATTATTATATCCTTTGAGAGAATCAAATATGAACTAGCTCACAGTCGAACCAGATGTCACCATAATACAATATTCTACTTCATAGACATGAAATTACTTCAATACTTTTAAATGAAAGCAGCTTTAATGGTCTACTTTTATATTTGCAAAATTACAGCTAACTACATTGTGTACCTTGCTCAAATACAGAAGTTCTTCAGAGTCTCAACAAAATACCGTGGAGGTTTGTAAACACCTGAAAACGAGTTACAACTACCAACCTTACTTTCATATGAATCCTACGAATTTTCTTCTCAACTTTTCACTCATTGTTCTCTACCACTTCTGATCTGATTTGGGGGTTTTTTTTACATACATTTTTTTTGAAGTAACATACAGTTGTAATCTATCAAAGTTCAGCATTAATGTTTTATTTTTTCTGTTTAGCCTAGCACCTTTAACCACCTTGCCCATATCCACTAGTTTGCTGGTCCAAGAACATCTGGAAAAGGAGACTAGACTTTCCAGGGCCAGCCATGAGATTTTAATGCATAACTTCTGAATCAAAATAAGAAGTAACCAACTAGCAGTGTTCAGAAATTTTTAAAATTCTGGGACTTCTACCTATTTATAGGAAAAAGCTAAACACACAATGGAACAACTAACAGTTTTCTCTGGACCTATGAGGTACTGCTTAAAAATATAAATTTAAGTGAAAAATCTTACCTATTTAAAACGATACTATTTGTTTTTACATAAAATTATAGTACACAGATTGAAAGATAACTAATTATGTGAAGATAGTAAGGACACAGAGTCAGTCTCTTCTTACTATACTCTGTTTTTACTCATTAGAAAAATTAAACCAGGAGACTGTCAACTTCATTTTAGTGTGCAAGTTGACTTAACCCGTACTCTCTGCTAGGTTAGACTATCACTTCAAATCATTTAATTTGATAGTAGTCCGCATACCTCTTCAGTCAGGTACAAGTGAAGCTGAGGCAGCAATACAAAGTTTGAGAACACAGGAAGATCCTGTCACAGGGGTGACTCTGCTGGTGACTCAGCAGGACTTTCCCTGTCTCTTCCCCTCCTAGGGAGCACAGGAAATTTCAAACCAATACACTCATACCAAATAGAGCTAAGAGTGACCCCTCCTTTAGGAGCTAAGGAGGATGCAAGAAAGCATATGCAAATTAAGAAAAAAAAAAAAAAAAAAAAAAAAAAAACACCACGTGTCCACAGATAATCAAGAGAATGTAAAATGAAAAAAAAAAATTTGGCGGTGAACTGGTGACACAAAACAAGTACCTTCTCGGAAAGTGGTTGGACGCCTTAGCCCAGGATTCCTCAACACTGGCAGTGCCCACTGTCAAGTTCCACCATTCAATCTAGCACAAAAGTTTTAAACCATAATTATCCTTTCTTTAATTATTCCCATATTCAACTACAAATAGTGTAGATCAAAACTCAAAACTTAGTCCACATAGTAGCTGTAGGTAAATTAGAAGTTCTGTACAACACTGCCCTCAAGACAGCTTAATTATGACAGAAAAAATTATTACGTTCACTCTATCACTAATAAAATTCCTTGAAAATAGTGATATTTAAGAGTAACTGTATAGAAGCAGACTCCCTAAGGCCTATCTAACATGATGTCTTGACAGTGCCTGTGGAACCAGACAAGAACTAGATGCACATATAGTAGATGTATCCTCATAACAAACTCTCAGCCACTTGTTATTTATGGCACAGATCTGCTGAGCCAAATGTAGTGCCTTCGCATTTAACAAGCACTGATTTTTCTGTACATCTCAGAACTGAGAGATCAGCATCTTAATGGGCTATTCTGAACTCACCACCTGATAATTTGCTGAACATCCTAGAAGTACGAAAACAAGAGACTACAAATGCTTGTTTTGTATTAACCTTTTTCATGCCCTTATACCACTTAAAATTTTACAGGCTTTCTCTGTATCTCTTCCTCCCCTCCTCCCAAATCATCCCTTTTTCTCCCTGTTTTTCAAGTGCTATTGGGGATTTTTTTTTTTTTTGGTTGGTGGTGKGTTGTGGAATTTTGTTTGTTTTGTTTTGTTTGTTTCAGGGCTTGGTGGTTTTTTTTTTTTTGGGGGGGGGAGGGTTGTTTGGAGGAAGGGATGCAGCACTGCACAGCACTTGACTCACAGGCGTACCATGCATATATGTAGCAACATGATAATAATCTGTTTTGCTCTCTACTGCTTCCATAACCATTTATAACGTTTTATTTCTTTGCCTGTCACAGCATATTTTCAGATAGCCATCTAACACCAAGATCCTCTTCCTGAGCAGTGGTAACCAGCTCAGACGCCTTTAGTGTGTATTTCACTGCACAGGCACCATGCCTTGATTTACATAGCTTGTGGCCAAGCAATTGACATTCCTGTTATATTTCTTTCTAATTATTTAGTTTCATTATTGTAAGGTCTTTCTCCATTTTGTGCTTGGCACTCAGCTTCTTTACTCTTTGAATATCTTAATAGCAGTAGACTGTCATCTGTCTCTTTGGTCTTTTCCAGGCCAATTATGAATATGTTAAGAGCATTATGCTCAGCCCAGATCCCTCCACTGTGAAAACAAGTTGACTCCTACTCTCAACTTTGTACCTTGGCCAATCATCTGCCTATGGCAGAGCCTTTCTCCCCATCCCATGGCCACTGAACTCATCTAAAAGCATTGGTGAGGAATTTTTTCAAAACATCTCTTTGAAAATCAGGCACAGTAATTGAATGTCTCAATGTTATAGTCATCCTTATAAAAGGCTACCTATAAAAACGGAATTCAGCATCTCACTACTAACAAGGTCCTAATAACCTTGCTTAGTTCTCTGTTACTAATCTAGACCAGCTGAATTGTCAACCACTAGTTGCATTTCCCAACCAAAATAGTTTCCCATTTTGTACGCAAAAAACAATCCTAAAACTGATGCCACAAATTTCTTTCAAGTTAAAAGCAAAACAACTCCACTTTCCTTCCGAGATATATAAAAGCAAACCAGTAATTTGTTTAACCACAAGTATTACAGCCTTCCCATGATAAGGCTAGCTTCAAATCACTAAAAAATAATTACTAAGATAACTTCTGTTGATTTAAAAGCACAGCGATTTTCATTGCCCTGACTATATTCATTTTTGTTAATTAATTTTATACAAATAAAAACAAACTAGGTATTTAAATAACTGTTCTTTAGGGAACAGTCTTCTGCCAACTAACATGAAGAAAAAACCCAAGACATTGACAGGCAGGATAACTACAAACTCTGTACTCCCATCTTCACAGCAGGGTTTTCACACATCTGCATTTTTCCCCAGAGGGTGGGGAGGTGCTGAGTTTCATCGACTTGAACAATATATATTTCATCCAAACAGTTTTCAAGGGGGAAATACCTGCCTTTCAAGTGTTTCATTACTACAGTCAGGTTTAACACAAACATACTAAATTGCATCTACCGTCTCTCAAACTTATTACTTAATGGGAAGGTATGTAGCAATAACTTGTACCAAATAAAAACTTAACAAAAGTAGACTAACAGAGAAGTTACTTGGCTAGCTACAATTATTTGAATTACTGATTTTAATCAATTAACTTGATTTTTTCATGTGGTTTTCCTTTAATTATTTAGTTTCAACACTTACCATTGTTCAAATTACTCATCTGGAGTTTAAAATTTTGTAATAGATTGCACAGCTCATTTAAAAGTTGAGCTGTCTGTATTTTACCTCCTCAGTGATTAAAGGAAAACGAATGTTCCAAGAACATTTAAAAAGCTTTTCCATTCTACAAGTAAGACCTCCTCCTCCCAAACCATCTGTTGCTGTTAAAAAAAAAAAAAAAAAAAAAAAGTTTACTGAATGATCAGAGGAAAACACTGAATTAACTCCTAATGCAAAACACCACAGTGTAGAGTCCCATGTTTATTACAATGGATCTTAAGTCCTTCCTCCTCACTGCTCATCACCACTAGTAGCGAAAGACATCAGCAATGCCATCTCATTTTATTTTTGTTTCTTTACTATTTTATACATCTTGTGTTACCATTTCTATGATTTTCTTTCAAGTTTTTCCTACTAGACATACTCGCCCTCATCAGCTGGGGTGGGGGGGGAGTAGAAGAGAAAAGAAAAAAAAAAGTCTGCAGTCCTATACCTTTTTTGCTATTTGTCAACCATTTCATGCTAATTTCTCCATGCTGTCATTCCTCCTTTCCCAAATATCTGCTCATTCTCTTGTTTTCTGAAGGCAGTCATGAGTTCTCTCCTTTTTTGTCCCTCTTACCACATAGCTGATAACCCAAGTGGTATTGTCAAGAACTCTTCTCACAGGGAGGAAGCGATGGATTGAACACATGTTCTATGTGCACGCAAAAACTGTAACTTACATTCTCCAAACAAAGCGTGTGCTTGCAGGTGGGGGGAGGGAAGGGGAAAATATATGGAAAAAATCTCACAGTAGTTTGGGGGGTGCAGGGATGGTCTTGAAGACATTCTTTCTTTCTTTAAAGAGTACAGCTTCCTCTTCCCTCCCATAAAGATCCTGTCCTTTCCCTTACCCCAACTTAAGTGTCTGATCTCCCTTCCAGGACTTCAGCACCCTACGGCATATCCGACGCTTCCTCCCTCCTCTCTTGCATGGAGAATGTGGAAACCTCTCCCAGCTGCTGAGCTGCTACATCTACCACTCCTTGTCAGCTGCCTCTCCGCAGTACGTGCATCTGATTCCCAGACCCACCTCATGCTGTGCTGAGCAGCTAACAGAAGCAGCCGGCAGGCAGCACTGGAAGGGGCTGCTGAGCAGCTGCTTTCCACGCAGTCCTGGGACACTGGCTAGGACAGCTGTTTATATGATTTATTAGGCTTATTGTAGCATCATATCATTATGACTGCATTCCAACAATTGTCCCCAAATATTTATGGGGAGAGCTACTTGGCATTAATTACTGACTGGCTTTAAAAAAAAAAAAGAAAAGAAAAAAAAGAAAAGAAAATCGAAATCTCCGATATCCTGGTCACTTATTCATTCAGGACCAAAAACTCTTAAATGACTGACTGACAGAGCCAGAGGCAAGTGATGGCAAACCCAAGGATCCCAAAAGGCATCTTTTCAGCTCAAGCTTAATACACTAACTCATAGTCAAACCTGCTAAGCTACAGAAGGATCAAGGTGCTCTAACATTTCCAGCCTTTAATTAAAAAATATCACAGAAGCAATATATTTTCATTGAAATCCAGTAGATCAGAGACTCAGTAAAATAAAACTTCCATACTATCTGAGATTTATTTTAAGTCTTAGAAGATCTAATCTGAGACTATGATTTCACATATGTTGTCTTCCTTTCATATAAACTGTTGCTCATCACTTAATGCTGAAAAAGTTCACCCTGGAAATTTTTTCACATGTAAAAATTCAGCTTTAACATAGAAAAATAAAACACTCCTATAGTATTTAAAGAAAACCTTCAGTTTGGGTAGAGCAAATCCATAATAAAATTAACTTTTTCCTACAAGTTTGTAAATATGAAAATTATTAGTTTAAATAATCACACATACTTTCCATTTTCCCCTCAAAAGCATCAATACAGTTAAAAAAAATGAAAAGAAACACACAACCATCTTCTGTGCATCCTGTTGCTGTACCAGATTTAGGTATATCCATAGTGTTATCCTGTAAGTACTGTAAGAATATTAGCAAGCTCATTTTATCTTTTGCTTCCGCGTAGCAAGAAATCCTAGTAACAAGTAAAAACAACAAACAGGGAAGTCAAGTAAGAACAACTATTTTTAAAACCATAAATCTTGTGCATACTGGAACATAAAGAATTTTCTGTTCTTTGGAAGTATCTTACCTGAAGGACAGGCACTTTTTGTGGTGTGTTTTGTGGTGACTGGTGAAGCTGTGCCCAAGGCTGATGATGAGGATGTGGGGGTGGCGAAGACTGATGATGTATCCCTGGATGAGGCTGCATGGGAGGACAGGTTGGCATCTGCTGTTGAAAAGACTGCTGCTGACTAGGAAGTTGCTGGCCAGATATTAGTCGTTCTTGTATTGCTTGTGGATCTGCAAGGCCAACACCTGGACAACCATTTGGTCTCATGTGCCCACCCATCTCCCGTGGTGCTGAAGACATACCCATAAACGGACGATTCTGTTGCATGTTTCGGGGACCCATATTCCTTTGTCCAATTCCCATGGCACCAGGGGGCTGGTGTGATGGCTGAGGATGGGGTATATTTGGATAACTGCCAACTTCCATTGGTATTCCAGCGCTACCAGGTCTAACCTGTGGAGGGGGTGTACCTGCTGGATTACTCATTGCTTTCATAGGTGACATGGGAGGTGGAGAGGCATAAGTTCCCTGAGGCTGTGAAGGGTGCATAGTTTGTGTGTTCATTTGGTTAAGTGAGCCACTAGGGTGGATGGGTTGCTGGTGCATTAGTCCTTGACCACTGTTTGATGGAAATCCTACAGCATTTGGGTATCTTGGTACAGACTGATTCATTGGAGTGTTATTTGTAAGGCCTAAATTCTGATTCATCCCTGTATTATTAACTAATCCCTGATTAAGGTTACTGTAAGGATATCGAGAATACTGCCCTGAGTTGTTTATAGTAGGTGAGGGTACCGTCTGGCTCCGAGAACTAAAATTAAGTGTTTGCGGCCTAACAGCACCCTGCTGGGGAGGATTAGGGGAGAATCTGGGACTGTGGGCTACTGATTCTCCATGGAGAGCAGTGGGGGGATGGTGGTGAAATTGCTGGACTGAGTGTCGTAAAGAAGGTGCCATRCTGGGATTCTGCTGGGGCACATGAGACAAGTGGCCAGGTCCTGAGGTGGCAATGAAAGGGTTTCCCTGATTAAGGCCTTCTTGGCCTTGAGAAAACTGGTTCATCCTCTGCTGCTGCGGCTGACCGTGCTGTTGCATTGAAAAATCACCACGAGCCATGTAGTTTCCCATCTGCTGCATGTGCTGAGGATGGCCCTGCCCAGGGGGTCCAGAGGGTGCCTGTGGTGGTTGTGTCGGTTGTGGTTGTTGTTGCTGTTGCTGCTGGTATGGTGCTCTTATCTGGTCTGGCACTTGAACTGCCCGTGGTCCCCACATGGAGCCACTGTCTACAAAGGGTTGCCCATGTCTTTCATTCTGCATACTAGGATAGACTCCCATCTGACCACYAGCACCACTGCCGTGAGGAACCTGAGGAACTGGAGGGTTGTGATACTGTGAATGAGGAGATGCTATACCATTCCCAGGGGCATTGCTTATCATTCTGTTCGGCTGATCCATCAGGTGCATTTTCTGCTGTTCATATTGATTATAGTGATCAAAATGGGTCAACTTTGCTTGATTTTGATTTGCAGGGGGATGATGAAGAGATGACTGTAAAGAGGGAAATCCTTGATCCATGGGCATTTGTTGCCCCATAGGATTTACTGTGTTTTCTGGATATCCACATTCTCCAAGACCTTCCAGTCCTTCACTGAAAATATTCCCATCTTCTCCAAAAAGACTCATCATTCCTGGATCTGCCATCTTTTTTCAGCACAAGCTCCTCAGAGCTACAACTAGAATGCTAGTCTGTGCTTCACCTCAGTGAGGTGTTTTGTCCTCAAAGCCTTTAATCCTCAACTAATCTCCTTCATGTCATTCCATATTTCCTTAATTCTTTTGGACCACGCAGTGTCAGGCAAAGTCTGGTTACTGCTCCTAGAGGAAGTGGGGGAAGGGGAAGAAAAGAAAAGGAAATATTGAAACAAATAACATCAGACAATATAAAGAAAATATACTTGACTATTTTAGACAACATTAGCTAGTCCCAGCCTCTGAAGCACATCTTAAAAATCTATTTTGCTTTAAGAAGGATTCATTAGCTTTAATCAGAAGCTTTATTATGCTACAGAATTAGGAAGCAAGCAAAACACTAGCCTTAACCTTAAATTAATCCATTCACTACACTTCCTAGTGTTCCTTTCTTGGGTGGAATAGAACAAAAGAACACAACATGCAGCAGCAGCAGCTGCCACAGCAGGTAGGCAGATGTACGAATATAGCCAAGCAGCCCATCTGCCGAACTAAAGCCCTGAAAATGCTCTAGTTACCAACAGCATGTCCTTAACCTTATTCCCCTGAGCTGCGTAATCAGATGAGCAAGCACCAGCACCAAGTCCTTTGACAGACTGAAGTTAGTTATATAGACGACAGATTTTTCTGACCCTTTAACACAACAAACTCCAAAACCTAACTTTACATTTAAGTCTTTTTTGCTACACTTTAATTAAATTAAGTTGCAAATTGAAAAACAATAAGCTGCTTCTTTCCATTTAAACAAAACTATACAATAGATTTGAATAAGAAAATCAAATTCAAAGCCTCAATCTAAAATAAGGTAGATTTCTGAATCCGTATCATAATTTTCCTCATGATATTATAAGGGGATACAGTCACTGAAATCCATTTTTCATCTTCACTCAATCACGTTACTAACAATGTAGAMGACCATACTAAASTTTTGTTTGCTCCAGAATTATAAKGTTGGAAACTCACAAAGGAGAACCAGTAATGACAAATGAATTTAGTRAAATATTAACTCTATAAARTACGCACTTGGACTTGAAAAAAGTAATGTACTTGAACAGAATAGTTTCAAAAAAGCTCCAGAATAGCTTTTCAACAGCAAAGAACTGCATATTCTGAAATGGTGCTTTGCCCAGCCCACCATCCTCAAAGAAAACTCCCAAGATTTTATTTGAATCTGCTTATTTTGAACAGAATTAGTCTAATGCTATCTTTCTTTCCTAAGATCTTAAATTTCGATGCTACAGCTTATACCTGAAAATAAACTTTAAGATGACAGTCAAGGAAGTCTGTCCATATAGGCAAAAGAAACAGTTCTTTTTACATCTTTGTCATTATTTGCAACTGTACTTGCAAATACCTACTTGTCTTGATCAGTGATAAAGCAAAATCACTGTCTTCACTTAAAATGCCTGRCATTCTGTATTCAATTTGTCCCAAACAGGTTCTAGGGAGAAGATACCAGCATGTTTGCTACACTTTTTGTAGCCATCATCAAGAGAACCTTCTACAGCATGAAGCAGAGGGTGAGAGGGAAAACACATGCATTTATCACTTCTCTTAAAATAGCATWTGAATGTCACCTTTAAAACTGCACTCTTAAATCTCTTTAGTGCTTGGCTGGGATATTAACGCTTGTATTTCTAAATGACTTGGGGGTAAACTCCTGCTTGTGACACTCATCTCAAATACATATTTCTTTTGACTTAGTTTTCTTTATTATACAGAAACTATCCATAATATTTGCCATCTCAAATCAGTTGCTTTGTTGTTGGAATTTTCTTATGCTCTAAGAAAGAAGGAACCTCCTTCTTTGATTCAAGCTTGCACTACAAGGCTCAGGCCTCCACAGCAGGCCACTCCGTCACGGTGAGAACCCTCCATTTTAAATCACCAATCCCAGATGATTTAAGATCACATGAAGAGTTCTGATACTTCTACCTCCATTAACGCACACTACAATTAGAAGCTGGCAAAAGAAGTATACTGGCAGTCTCCATTAGCAGAACAGCCTTAGAAATGTTAAAAAGCATAGAGCATAAGTATTCTGCTGTTATTACAGTATCAAACTTGAGCCAACCAAAGGATCTGACCCATCAGCTAAATCTAGAATATCCACAGAATTATGAACAGGTAAGAGTTTATTCACTAATTTATTACATAAATCATACCTAAGAGAATCATTTTGAAGACACAAGCATGTACTACCCTCCCCAACGAAGTAATGACACTTTGCAATAAAAACATCCRAAAGCTATATAGTAAAATTCTCACTTTAATTATTACAGACATGACATAGCATCTCCATAAATCAAACACGCATTTGAATCATACTGTTTAGTTTACTGTTCATCAGCTGACAGGCTTCCAATAAAACTGAAGTGAGGGTCAGCTACTAACAACTGTCAACATCAGCTAACAGAATCTGCTACTATACCCATAGAAACAAATGAAAATAAGGTAAGGGTTTTGTTTCACTAAAGACACCTTAATTCCTGCCCAGCTGACTCAAGCTCAGTTTGCAGATTTGAATTAAGTACTGTCACTTAAAGTGAACGAGATGTACTATGAACCTAGAACACTTGTTTTCTGAAGCATACACCTTTTTTAAAAGAAAAAAAAAAGTGATCTCTAGGTTTATGAAGCAGTGTGTTCACAAATAAATGCAACATGCAAAACCCTGTCACTATTTATGATTTTAGGTTTGCATTTTATCTATAATATGAGATCAGTTCACACTTCAGCTGTTTAGCTGTTGCTAAAGCAGTTGGGTTTAAAATACAGCATTGCTTGATAATGTTTCCAAATTATAGCACTATTTCTTCAGTTTTAAGTTCAGCCTTAAGTTTGATGGTAACAACCCTTTACAGWCAGAAGCTGTGCTCCCACCAAATCTTACTCTACCTCCCCAAATAAAAGAGTCACAGCTCTATGATGCAACATATTGCTAACAGAGCACGTTTAGGAATGAAGGACAACAGTGATCAGAATAACAGTCAACTTTTTGCTAAGAGAATAGTTAATGTTGAAATTACCTAGTAAGCTTCTGAACCTTCTATGCTAATAGGATAGATGTCTTCTAGATAGTTAAGCAAGTCATGAGGCTGAGAAGGTAGGGTCACAATTTTCAATTTATAGTGAAACAGTTATTTCTGAAGTAGGGAGCCTTACTATAAGTTATAATAGTTTCTGTGCTTCTTTCATTACAAGCAACGTCACCTTCTCTGCTTAAATCCTCAAGGCTGGTCAAGCTTAAACAAAAGAAATAAAAAAAATCCATGGGAACACACAGACACAGCAATTGCATTAAAGAGTAATTGTAGCTAAGATATTCACATCCCCAGTTCATTTCACACAAAAGCAAAGGTACTAACATCAAGGCTGGATCAGGACTGACAACAGAAAGTTCAGCATAAAGTCTTTTTTTGGCTTAAATACACTAAAAACTCTAAAATTCATGTATCATTTTCTCCATTTTCCCGTATGTCAAAATCAGCTGATATTTATGAAACAGTGACTATTTTTCAGGGATAAAGGAGAGAATACCTGAATCTTGGACAGATTGCTGAGTAAGTTTGTGAATGTACAAAACGATAGCAAGCTTAAGAATAGCAAGCCTTTTCAATCTTAACGAAAATATACATAGATTCTGGTATAAAGTTCTACAGTCTCTCTATTCCCCAAACTGAAAATTTAGACCAGCAAGACTGGACGCAAAGGAGTCTGCGAATAACACTTGCCTAGACAACATATTTCTGCTCAAAGTGATGGTGTGATCCCAACCACCAGGACACAGTCAATTGCTTARTGTCCCTGTTGTCTCAGCAGACAAAGCTTGCATTTACTCTAGTCTACAACGTTCCAGTCTTGATCCACTAGACTCAGATTTTAAATATTAGTTAACCTTTGTCTAGCTTAGTATTTCGGATTGACATGGACCAAGTAGCCTTGATCAGCTCCTCACTTTTTGGAATGGAACATAACTGTTCAACAGTAAGCTACATAAGCTACATTAAGTCTAACCTGACTTTGCACTGCAAAACCTAAAATTTGAACTTCCTTAGTAGTCTTGTTCTCAAAACAGCAGGTATCAACACTCAAGAACAAAAAGCAGCACGGGCAGCAAACAGATTTGTGTGCCCCACACAATGCCATCTTTACATTCTTGTGTTTGGAATAACTTTCTGCAATAAACATGTCACTCAATTCAAGTCTCGCTCCTCCTGAGCAAGAAATTCAGCAGTATTTCTTAACAGCCAAGCAGCAAGTAAACTGAATAAATGGAATCTGGAAATGTAGCTGTTTTCTTTAGGAATGTCCTGGAAATGTTTCTCCAAATTAATTCTCCACTAGAAGGATGTTTGTGTGTGCGCGTGTGTTTTTTTTTTTGTTTTTAATTAGACGTCATACACAGCTGATATTTTCATAAGCATCTTTAGACAACTCTGGAGTACTTGACAGAAAGAAACAAAGCAATTACTTRTATAATGGAATGACACATCTGCAATGCAAATAAAACCTTATTTTGAARCAGTAAGCTAAAATAGGCCTCATGCTAAAAACAAAGTCATGCCAAAGGTCATTTTGAGATTGAAGCCTCAAAATGTAGGATTAAAAATTAGCCTACTAAATCTACATTTGAACATTTTATATATAACTGCTTTTCAAAACTGCTAAGCTCCTACTAGCTGTTAAGGGTAATCATTTAAATATTTGCCACATRGAAATAAGTGACATAAATGACAGTAACCACAGTCATATTTTTCTTTTATGAAAGAAATTGGAGGCAAAATATTCAAAGACTTTATAAACACACGCAACAACCTGACAACATCATGAAAGTTATGCCAAGAAGTTTGTAGAGTAGCAGACAGCTGATCAGTCCTGTCAGCTTATTCACCTACTGAGTGATAAGCACTTTTGATGCAAAGTTATTCAAGTGCTAACTGCAAATGTAGGAACTACACCTAGTCTCCTTGTTTAATGCTTAGTTCTCATGTATATCATAGACAACTTTTCATGTACAGTACATTCCCCCTGCATAGAGACCAACTAAATTAAAGCAGCAGATCTGTAAGCCGATTATAACACAATTTTGACTGCAGCTTCCAATGAAACTTGCTTATCCAAATGCCTAAAAGCCACTTTTTAAAATGTGGAATGTTTTCCTAATATAAACTTCAGACAGTACAGTTGTGTTAGAAATTAAGTTTCTATCAGATCAAAGGATGTTGGGACCCTCCACCCACCCTCCACCCCAGGAAGGCAGAAAAAACTTGCAAGGATGAAAAGAATGATCTCATGCAGTTAAGGAATAGTCTACCTTCTGTGGGAAGAGTCAGCAACTACAGTATAAATATTTTTGAGAAGTTTAACTTTACACCTATTCAGTTAGTTAGCCCTTTGCAGAAGAACCTTCCTTCCAGAAATCTGCAGTGGCAAATTTAAGGCAGTCAATATCTTGTTAAGATTGCTGATAGGGAGAGTGAAAACCTGATCTGCCTTTCCTYAGAAGTCATAGTTCAGCTGACTGCATGTGTGCAAAAACCAACATGAATATTATTCAGTAATGTGTTTTGGGCAAGTAATTCATGCAATGGTAAGCTTCCCATAAAATATTTAAGTAGGAACCAGATTGTATTCTATTTCCTTAATACATCATGTACTTTGGCAAAGAACTGGCTTTTACAGAGGCAACTGAGGGCACAACAGCCTTAGAATATTTGGCAGCTTGTTGCTGTCAAGCAGCTGATGCGAGAATGACCAGCCAGAGTTCAGCCTGTGCCACGCATTTGGAAACAAYATCCTACGTCATTCAAGTTCACAGGGGCTTTGATACAAGAACTACAACAGCATCACCTAGGAGTACTCTGGTGCAAACCCACCGCATCCTCTTGTAACAACATATACTCCCACTCTGAAYGACTTTGCCTCTATATCACTACACCAGCTGGATCGCAAACTGCATTCCCAACAGGAAAACTGCCAGTTTTAAAATCAGCATCCATGATGTTAAGAACAAACACGACCTTTTCTTTCCAGTCCAGAAGGAGAAAAAGGCAAAGTTTCTAGTCATTTATTAAAACTATATATTCAGACATTTCTTATTTGAGGTACAAAGGATTAAGAAAAGTTTTTACGTTTAAGTACACTAGAAATGGGGGGTGGGGGAGAGAGGYAAGTCTACGCCAGGAACACTTCAGTTTTAGCATTATGTAGCTTGGAATTTCAGAGGCCTTTTTTGGTCATCCGACCACCCTCTATCCCAACATAAGTTTAAAATACAGATGTGAGAAGGAGGAAGTTTATCTAAAAATAGTCCTAGATAAGTAAGAGAAACACTTGCAGTCACAAAAATATTTCAGGAATACTTTCGAAAATATTTGATAGCAGTGTTATCTTGCAGTAACTCTGTAAAGAGGAATAGTAACACATTTTACATAGCTCCGTAAATTACAGTTGAGTCTTACGAGTCCAGCCCGTATAGCCAGTATTATTTGGGGGGTTGACGGGACAGCACCGCTTCTTTGCCGTCGGTGCGAAGCATACATTCTGCTAACGTCAGTGCGCGGTTCGGGTTACTGATCTGATATATAGCTATGTGACGATAACAGGAACAAAAAGCCTAAGCAGGGCTGGGGGGGGGAGGTGTCAGAGCGAAGACTTATATTGTTGCCATCAGTCACCACGAAATCTCCTGGCAATTACATTCTCTTATAAAGCTGACACTAAACCAGTGGAGGATTCAAGAGGTGGGGCCAGCGGCGACCTGCTGAGGCGCTGAAAAAACACCAAGCACAACTGATTACTCTTGTTAAGGGCCATGCTTTTTGTGCACCTACTGCAGTTGTCACTGATTAACTAACTGATCTGGCAATTTCCTACATTCTTTTGCATTTAAAAAGGATCTGAGAGGCTGCGAGGCATCCCCTTTCATATTCCAGGAGAAGTTTCAGGCTGCACCCTGTCCCGGCCGTGCTGCCGCTGCGGAGGGGCCCCTGTTCAAACAGGCTCCTCTGCAGCCCTCCTTCCCCCCAGCCCCGGCCTGGCAGGGCTGCAGCTGAAAATAATTTATCTGTTCTCTCCGCGAGAGCCCAGCATATGTGATTGGGAGGGAAACGTATCCATCATGAATAAACTTGAGCACAAAGACAGGCTGAGTGTCACAGGATACAGAAGGGCAGGGGTCACCGCGGTGAGCGGAGGGTTTGCGCAGGGCTCTGCCTTTTAATGCATGGCTGCCTCGTTCATTTTTGGCATGCAAAGCAGCAACGCCAGGCAGGAGCCTTTCGAGCTCGTAGCGTCTCACCCCGAGGAAAGGAGTCCCGGCTGGAGGACAAAAGGCTAAATGACAAAACCGTTGCGGCCGGCGAAATAATCGGGCGGTGAACGAGCAGAATTCAAAGTAAAGCAGCATCTCCTCCCCCCCCCCAGCCCTTTTGCTAAATTGTTGAAAACAGCTCACCGTGTTTACATACAGAAAGCTGGGAACTGTAAAAATTCATGAGGTGGATACTCAGATGTTTCCCAGGGTTTCTAAACATGTGATTTTCACGGAAATGTATTTTTTTTAATCATGGGCAGGTTTTAAGATTTAATCGTGTCCCAAAAGGCTATTTCCAGCTGTAGAATTACAAGCACTTTAAAGTAGCCAGACCCTATATTTTACTTTACCTGTTATAAGGCCAATACAATCATGCTTCATTCATAGTTTATGAAGTCTGAAAAACCACTTGATGAAATTACAGTCTCCCAATACCACACATGGTATATTTGTCCATGTATATTCTATAATCATTTCAATTTATGACTTGTACTTAAGAGTCATTTTCCTGTACATATGTTCTTCATAAATACTGGTAGATCACAGTCTGCATTTGTACAGGAACCACATATCCACACTCATTTTTGTGAGGATAAATACACCTTACATATCCAAAGTGAAAAGCCAGAGTTTTCATTGAACTAAAGAGAACACATTTCAGAATTGCAGAACAAAATGGTAGTTTTCCCTTATGCTCTTTTCAACTGGCAAGATGAATCATCCTGTATCTGAATTCAAGCCCTCAGTGAACTTTCAGTATTGATAATTTTTGCCCAGTACATTTAGCATGTCATCTTGAACCTTTCAGCAAATAATGAATTTGAGTATTACATTGGAGCCTTACAACTTACCACTGTTTTATAATATCAATGCTTTAGAAAGTATTTTAAATTAAGTTACACATCATCTATTGGCTTTTACAAGTCTTACTTTCTGATACTAGAGATCTTTTCTCTAACAGACTAATTATTTAATGTATTTTATAATTTTCAAAGGATTATATAAAAGCAGTGTTATGTTCTTACACTGASCATACTCACTAAGTTATTTCACAAACTTAGAGGTAAGTACATCATAAAGAAAAAAGGTTTCAGAAAGAAAAAAACACTAGAACACTGAAAGACAAAACACAGCTGACAGAGTGATAGACTTAAGAAACCTTCATTTACTGCCTGAACAGGTTAACAAGTCCAATGATGTCCCACAGAACATGGAAGTTGAGGCACAGTGCAGATACTAAAACCCATGTTCCACAACTGCTCTTTGTTGGATGACTCATTTGGGTTATTCAGTTCTCCCCCCAAACCCCTAAACCTGAGATACCTATCTTCATCATCCAACTGTTTTATGAAAAAGGACACTCCAGACTGGTGGTTTATTCTTGGCCTCCRGAATGGAAACAGGCACTTGTGTGTGTTAAGGGTTTTTTATTTATTTATTTATTTATTTTAAACATGGCACCTGGCTTATAGTGATAATCAAGAGATATTTGATTATTCAGAGCACAACATCAGTGACTAAACCAAGCTATTCTCTGCAAGGGGGCGTGCCAAAAGAAAAGAGCTTACTAGTTCACAACAGTTCCCACTGTAAAAATTTATGCAGCATTCAGAAGTAAAGACATTGCCACCTTCAAGTTCACTTATTTCCTACTATCATTTGCTTTGATCCACAGTTGAACACAAGCCAAGTGATGGTTTACTGGTTTGTATACAGAGATGGAAGAAGGWGCCTATGTAGCATGAGCTGTCCTGCAGAAGTCATTAATCAGAATGGGGACTGCCAGAACACCCTCATCAGGTGTCTTGACATACTTCCATGTAGTCCTTTCAGGTAGGACTGAGCTCCAGTGTTTTTCCTCTATAAAAACCATTGAAGTTCAGAAGGGAGACAGCCAAGTTGTCTTATGCAAAACTTTCAACAGGTCTCCTTCAGTTCACGCAATAAAAATAACTGGGCTATTTTCAACTTTGTGTTGTTTAATTCATATGCATGCACTTCTAAAATGACTCCAACGCATTTATGGTTAAACAAAAACAAAAGCCTTCAAGGAAAGAATCTGTAATCTAAAATTTTAGAACTACACTGTCTCACTTCCCTTTAAATCAACATTCTGAAGAACYTGGAAGTAGTTTGCAAGTCAAAGATAATTACTGATCCAGAGCCACAGTCATGCAAGCTATTGCAAGCAGTGAAAGCAGCTGACATTCATCTACCATGAAATCTTTTACACCCCGCAGGAAAGTTCTTGAGCTACCTTCAATTCCTCAAGAGTTTTTCAGAGACCTATGAGGAACATACAAGAATAGTGCTGCATCTCTATTCATGGATGATGTGAAAGGAAATTTTTAGTCATCTGAAAACAAACTTGGAAACCGGTTCTATTTTACAGTAGGTAGCTCTACCTTCTCTCCAAAAGCAGGGCAAATTCAATTTTATGACCAAAAACGCCATTCTTACTGTTTATAATGATTTCCATTTGGTTTAAATTTGCCTTTCAAGCTATGGATCTTAAACCTGCTGTGCTATCCACACAATATTAAGTTTATAAGAGTTCTTAAAAATGAATTCATTGCCATGCTGCTCTCCCTTCAATAAAAACAAAAATATATTTCTACCCACTGAAACCTGTAAGGTATAATATTAAAGAGTTGACTTTTTTTTTTTTAAGTAGGAAAAGCAAGCTAATCAGAGGGGAGAGTCATGTTGACTGAAGAATTAGAATATTATTTTACAAGTCTAAGAAATAGCAAGTTTTTATATATATATAACTTTGGAAGAGTTTAGATTATAAACTGTGTTGGTCAGGCAATTTCTTTTTGTGTTTGTAAATACCTGAAATACAGTGAAATTCTGACCCATAAAGCAACTCCTAAAAAATAAAAGGCAATCAAAAATGCTTGAGGAGCCAAGATCTTTTATCTACAGCCATTAGGACTCCTAATCAAAAGTTACATGAAGGCTGCTACCATACAGATTTGACAGGTTGCAGCTACCTTAGTGCAACAGAGACATATAGACAGCTATTTCACTTACTTTTAGTGGTCCTTTGTCAGGGCAAGACCTCCAAAGCTAGTTTATTATATATTCTACAGTGCAGTGCAGAAATGAGACTAGAAAAATCTTTATTCTCCCAAGGGTTTCAAAGCCCTCCTAGTCAGAGGTAAATAAATACAAACAGCTAACATACATAGCTGGTAAGCAAAGGAATGCAAGCAAATTAATTAGAAAACAAGTACAAAGAACTTTTGAGATACCAATGCTAAAACCTATTTGGAAGTCTTATTTATCTGTACAAAACAATTCATCCAAAACACAACAGTCAGAGACTAAAAGCATGCTCTAAAGGTCCCTGGTTCAAGCCCAGGCTTCAGCAAGGGCGGTCCTTGTTGCTCCTTCTCTGGAGATATTCAAAGCCCGCCTGGATGCAACCCTGTGCAACATGCTCTAGGTGACCCTGCTTGAGCAGGGCGGTTGGACTAGATGATCTTTGGAGGTCCCTTCCAACTTTATCGATTCTATGATTCTATTCTATGAACCCCTACACTGTGTTTTACTTGAGAAGCAAACAGTAAATGGCATCATTAGAGGACCCTTCGTACGTCAAGAAGTGGCCCATCTTTCTAAGTTAGCATGCAAAGTCTTGCATCACCTGGAACCCATAGTGCACAGCTGAGGGAAAAACACAGCTGAGGCTTTGCTAGAGAACAACTGATTTAGTAGACATAGGAGTTAGCATCAGATTAGTTAAGAAATAGCAATCCTTTGGCCAAAAAGCACCGTGCATGTACATATTATATATAGTTTCAGATCAAATCATATTTGCTTATACAGCCYACTTTTTACACTGCCTTTTAAATTACTTGTGCAATATCTAATCACAAAGCACCATCCASAAGTCTGAAGTATGTAAGATCATCATTCTTCCTTTCCTGCTCTATTCAGCACTCAAAATCCATGTGTTTTCTGTGTTTTCAGACCATAGTGATCTCAACTTAGTCATGAAATAAAAACGAGAAGATCAGCTCAGAAAAGCACATGCTATGTCCTCATCTGAGACTCCAGCTTCAAAGCAAAGCAAGCAATGAAACATCTCATCTTAGTAATATCCTGTCATCACAATCAGATCCTGCTGGATACCATGTACCAGTGCTCTGCGTGCCAAGTTTGTATGACATCAACTGATTGAGGAAAAAATTCTATTTGAGAAACTTGTGTCTTAACACTAAAATACATGAAGACCTAATTGAATTAATTGATTTAAACTAGGCTGACATAGGTCCTTGTAAAAACTGTTAAGGGTGCTTTTCTTGTTCAGAGTTCCATCATACCCAGTTCTCACTTCTTGCTAAGTGTAACAGATGCTACGAAAAAGACATAACACCAATTGCACCTACCCTACCTCCACAGCACCCAACACATTTTGCATAGCTCTGCACATTACTCAGAAACCCAAAAGGGATAAGAATTAAGCAAGGGGAATACTTGGACCAGCTTAATGAAGAGATGTGTGTAATACAGTAACAACAGCAACAGCTGTCAACTGGATTTGTTAATCAGGATTGTCTAGAGTCCCAGCTTGCTGCAGAGTATCCACGTAAGCCAGCCGCCAATTTCCCTTTCAAAAGCACACCTCACTGGTCAGTCTTGCCTGTCACTGCAAGCTGGCATTGCAGCACAGGCTACATTCTGACCTTACTTGAAAACTCTTCTAACCAAAACCAGTAAGTATTTATTTAAACTTTTTGGTGCCTTTTTTTTTTTTTTTTTTTCCCTTGGGAGAAGACTGCATTTATGTTTGATTTCTGGCTATTTAGAAAGTAACTTTCCAGTTTGGGGGTGGAAGGGTGCAGCGCTACATCATGGTTTTGCTGAATAAATTCTAAGCCTCAGCCTTGGCCACATTGTCTTTATCTATTATCAATTCAGAGAATATTGATACTTATCAAAAACATAGATGGACTCAGACTTATTTTTTGATTATTCAATACCCAGATTTTTTAGACAGCTGCATAAACAGAAGCCACAACTAGTTGTTAGTAACACCAAACAGTAAATAGTGGCCATATGCTAGCAACTCTTCTAGGCAACTCCAAATAAAATGCATTTTCTTTAAAAGGGATGGAAGATGTTATGACAAGATTTTTTATCTATATTTGAATATATTTTTAGTTAAGAGTAACTGAAGTATCTGCTTAAAAATTAACCAAAAACAGTACTTCATCATTATCTGTCTGTTTAAAGGGGACTATTCCCTTATTCTTTACTTTTTTTTTTTTAAAGGATCTCAAAATTGTAAGCAGCACCACATACAGAAGGGTTTATTACATTTTTCACAACATAGTCTGTTTCTTAGGCAAAAGTAGTGAGTTAGAGATATTCTACTATAATAAACATGTAATTCAATTTAGTACCTTTAAACCAGGAGACTCAGCTCTATGCAATCAATCAGCTCTACAAATAGCCTTAGTGGATGATCTGGGAGTTTGAGATTATCAATATGACCATGGCATGCTACTTAACCTGAAAATGTACAGTTAATTTTTCATGTATCACACCCCTCCCCTATGTCTTCTCTATAGCAAGGACAAAACTGAGCTTCTTTTCACCTGCTAAAGCACTGAATGAAGTAACAGTATCAAAACTGGAATAAACTTGCAGTTAAGGTCTAGAGCAGTACTCAAACTCTTTTATTTCCTGAGCTAAAGCCAACCAAAACAAGTTTGAAAAAGACTTTCACTTGAGAAGCAAGGAGAAAGTATACATCAACAAAGCAGCGATGCAAGGGACATCTACAAGATGGAAATCTATGTAGCTTCTCTATTTCAAACCTATGACAGCAATATAGTCCAATCATTTATATTGCTGCTTTTTAATTTTGTTAGAAGTGTCCATCTGTTACTTTACAGAAGATATACCACCCTTTAAGACAACTTTACAAATGAAGCAGGGCTATAGAACACATTCTGAAATCTTCCTCTTCAAACCTGTAAAAAGATCTCATTTTTTTGCAACAAACTTTACATTTCACTAGAGCCAAAAGACCGTCCAGTTTGTTTCCCCTCCACTTTTTTTTTTTAACCTAGACACCTGCAGTTTTGACTCAAATTCAAATTAGAATAATCACTAATTCCATCATTTAATTTAACTTCCAATTTCTGCCACACCATATACTAGCTGCTTAATCCTAAAGCCTTTTAGCTAGACAGACCAGCATATCCAAACATAACTTATTAAAGCATCAATAGACACTCACTCACTCCACTACTGCTCCCAAACATCAAAATCAGAAGCTGGTCTTCCCTTAACCCTGATTTTGTATCTTTTCTAGTAAAGCTCTGATCATTAAGATTCAAGGGGGGCAGGGGGCAGAGAGAGAGAAAAGCTTCTTTCCAAATCATTGCAGAGCCACTTACCAGACATCTCCATAACCATCTCGTTGTTCAGCTGGACTGCTAATCTATAAACAGCACTGTGGTTGCTCATGGCTCCACACGCAAATCAGACACTGAGTCACAGGGCTCCATCACTAAAAACATTCCTATTTCATTGAGTCGGCCTCTCAATTACTGTTTCATTCACTCCACTTTTTCAAGAAGGCAACACATCCCATTTGCACAGAGCTTCTCTTTTCAGTTCTCTCTGTAGAGCAGTATGTGACAAGTCATGCACAGAAAGCCGCCTAGAAGTAAAACATGCTCTGACAACGTCACATACCTATCTTCCAAAAAGACAAAAGTTGCTCATATCAGCCATTCTACAATATTCCATTTCTGCAAAATCCAATCTGCCAATACCAAGCTAATACATGCATGATCCCCATTTAGAAATCTGTGATTAAGCCATACACACAGGATAAAACTGAATTCTGTTTTAGCTGGTACTTTGGAGGTTTAATCAGAGAAATACACATAAACCTTGCTTTCAGAAGAATGAGCATTAGCACTTTTAATGTGCTCAGGGACTTCAAGTTGAATCTACAAATCACTTAAAAAATCACTTTACAGTAATTTTCAACTGGTTGCTTAACACCCATCTCCTAAGTGACTATCATCAAAACACAACCATAACACTAGTGATGAATAAATATTAAAAAGCCTTCTGTGAGATCACAGAAGTCCTCAAAAAACAGACAAAGTTGTCAGAGCATGCCTCTCTCACATATGCTAAGCAGTAGTTACATTCTGGAACTAAAAGCACCATTCAGTTACAAAAATGGTGTTAGATATATTTCTCATTTACATATATAAATAGAGTATAGGTGTAAGTAGCCTAAATAGATTTAAAATGTCAACAAATACTTCCAGAAGGAAGATGATGAAATGACGAGAAAAAAAAAAAAGAAAAAAAAAAAAAAAAAGAGTTACTTGCTTACTAGGCCAATACAACTGATGAGTGACGGCACTTAAGACAATTCCAGATACTTTTGGCAGGGATAATTAACAGAAGTTTTGCAGGGCTTCTATCCACTGACAAGTCAGAAGTGGTTACAATTTTTCAAATACAAAACAGGCATTTTGCTGTTCAACTGTTCTGCTTCATAAGAATACACCTCAACTCCACTGCTGCATTGCCATCTTCTCTTCTGCTTTTTGTAACTGACCAGTATCGCTCAAAAGTGAGCRGCAAACCAGCCATCTCTGAAAGGGATAATCTAAGTGACTGCAGGATCAGAGAAGTGTTAAAGACAAGAAGAGCCTAAAATAGCAGTCTGAAGATGGGCAGCAGGCATCTGTCTGCCAAAAGAGTAGATACCTTATGAAGTTCCCCTGTCCTGTGGGCCAAAACAGCAGTGGTCAATCCAGGGCCTGCAGAGCATGGAGCAGCTCACATGTTAGACAGTACACATGTGCTGGTTTCTTAATATCTCCCTCATCTGTGTATTACAGTCGCACATTTGTTTTCACAAAYGAGCCTTCAGCCATTTCTGTCCATTGTCTGCTGCAAGTTAACATTTAACATCACTGCGTAATTCTGAGTTCAGCAAAGAACAAAGCAGAGCACGCATTTGCGGCGGGAGGGATGGGGGGAAAGAGTTGCCATGTAATATAGGCCTACAGTGTTGCTTACGCAATTAAGACGAGTAAATACGCTTGCTATACAGAAAAGAAAATGTATCTAACAAAAGTTTTAAGATATTAGATGTGCATATGTTATATGCCAAGGTTCTGGGAGCAAAGGGAAATAAGCATGCAAGTCATTTTCTCAAAAACCACAACCCCCTAATTCTTAGGTCAGTGCAGTGTCTGGTCCTTAAACATTTTATTCAGCTCACCAGATGAGGAAACAATCACACCAGAAGGCCCTGGAACAGATGGAAAACAGAACAGCTGAAGAGAAGGGAAATGTCTGTGCCGGGGGGGGGTGGGGGGGGGGCACAAAGTCCATCTCCCTCATGCTACAGCCTGCGCACAGCCACTGCGCTGCTGCAAACCACACTGATGGAGCTGCCCAGGGGAAAGTTGAGGGAAGTGGTACATTGCCAGATCATTCAGTATCCGTCCCAGATTTCCAACTGGGAGAATCAAACAGCAATGCTAAGCCATGGAATAGGGACCACCAAGCGCTGACTGCAAAAGAAGCAAAAAAGAATGAGCTTGGTTTTCCCTCCTTTGTGAAAAAAAGAGAGCAGATAAAGAATTGCTAGCTCAAGACAGAAGTGTGAAACTGAAATGGTGAAGAAAGACAAAAAAAACTACAAACACATAACAGAGAAATAGGAAAGGGAACAGTGGGTGAATTAAGATCAAAATTGATCAAAGTCTAAGGAAACAGGCCTCCCCCTCCCCCCAAAAAAGAGGTACTATGGTACAACAGCAGCACAGAAACACAAAACAGTAATACCATTGTTAAGAAGAAAAAAGCAAATATAGAAAGTGAAGAAGAAAAAAATTGAAGAAAAAAATTGACATGGTACAATTATTCCACTAGAGTTTAGATTCACAGCTTTACAACACCTGCACAGTTAATAACTATATTAAGTCATACATGATGTCACCAGTACTTCCTTTCTCCACTGAGTTAACTATCAGGGAAAAACACCTCACAGGGTTTTCATGCTCTTGTAAAGCCTGTCCAAGCTTAAGATGCACATCCTCCGGAATAGTTTGGGAGGCACTCTAGTCCAGAGACAAGAGAGAGGGCCAAGCCAAATTAGGGGAATAAAACCAGTGAGTAGGAATTAGTTTTTTAAAAAGGATGAGTTGAGTGGGGTTTTGTTTTCTGTTAATTCTAGAGGAAGCTCCCTTCTGCAGTCCTTTCGGCTCTTCGGCAGGAGACAAGCAACTAAACTGATCAATGTGTAAGACAGAAGTTCTTATTTCGGAGCAGCAGATTTGAGTGTTAACTTAGATGATGCAAACAAGGTCATTCAATGTTTGTAAAAGGCACACAGAAATACTCGATTACATGTATAGCTGTTCCTTACCTGGCCTGCCATGTAGAATTAGACTTTGAACATTGATTTGCAGCAGCTGTAAGCAAGCGCAACATTGACAGGGCAGCGGAAAGTTTTCCTACAATTTCTGCTCCTTAGTTTTTCCTGTTTCTAACCACAAGATACCTTCATTCTACTGTTTACCCCAGACATCTTAAGAAAATGTTAGGGTGCAGCCTGACGCTAGAGATAAGCCCATCTAACCATTAGTTGCCATTAGAGGTGCGTCAGCACAGGGGCAGATGAGTACAATCAGCACAAGGGAAGAAGTAGAAGTGGGACGACTCCTTTCAAGCAGCACCACCCATTGGATTATACCATTTGTTCAAACTGCCTTCAGGCCACAGCCAGGTGGTTTTCAACAACCTAACTTGAAAAGCACAGCATTAAAAGAAGCCAGGCATGTTTGTTGTATGGAAGGAACACGAGAAACCAGTGTCTGCTGGTATAACTACCAGAGTAGAAAGGAATTTTAATTTGATCAAATATGTGAAAAAATACCTTGCATCTAACTGCTCAGATTTTCAATCAGATCAACACTGAGCACTGCTCAAAGCATGGAAAATCCTGCAGTTACCACCAATTTCTCCTGTCAGGGATGGAAGGGACAATTGCTGACCTCAAGTTATTACAATAGCAATGTACAACTCCAGTTACAGGTGTGCAAATACACTTTTTTTTAAGACAAGTTGTATTTTAGTGTGAGAAAATAAAGGCCATTTGTGAATTTTGTGAATACTAAAAATATTTGTCAAGAGAGTCAAAGAAGCAGGTTTTAGTTAAGGCATTCCAAAAGCAATTAATTCATGGTGCTCGGAGGACCCTTCCTACAGGGGTTCTACCCAAGCACATACACAGTCCATCAATAAATGGATGTGATGGATAAACATGTTACTTAAATATTTCATCTGCATCCATGCAACACCGAGGACATCTTCTGAACACAAGTAGAGTGGTAAAACTTTCTTAGATTGCTCATAGTAGATCTCTTGATCACATTGTACTCGCCTGTAGTCTTTCCTAAATCCCCATACTAAAAGCTATTAGCATAAAATTGTATTATATATATATATATATAAAAATATATATTTTTTTTAAAAAAAAAGCATATTCCCCACAGGAATTTTTAAACATATCCCACTATTTGAAACACTTTTGTTCCAAGAGCTGACCATTACAGACTATTTTCTAGATATGGCAGGACAAATTCCTTCCTGTCTGAGAGTTTCCATGGTAATAAAAGTCCCCTTTAAACACATTCACGGTGGTTTGGGCAGGCCAAACAGGCAGCCTTTGTACTGAAAAGCTCCCTCTTTGTACTCCTCTGTGCTGATCCTGCACAAACTACCGTAAAAGTGTATTTTAGTGGAAGCAGAGTAAAACTAAGGCTCACATCAGTTTCACACGACAACTGTTTATTCCACAGCACAGGCGCAATCCCTCTAGAAGATTCTCTTCCTGAAGAATTTCAAGTGGTTGGAGAAAGCAAACTACAGGGCAGCATACGACACGTTTCAGACTGACCTAAAACATGAAATTTTGCCATTTACACTATAAAAAAAAAAAAAAAAAGAAAAGAAAGGAACAGAAATGACAGTCTTATCCGCCCTTCCCCAACACGTAGCCTCGTTTCTACTTGGGGATGGTATGTTTAAACTAGTGCTTTTATCTAGCTAAGACATCGGGGTAGTCTTAATTGATACTTTTATATCAATATATGTAGACCAGTCCTAAAAAAGGACAGAGAGAATACCTAACATGTGCTCTAACTTCCCAATTTGAGAAATATACAGAAACAAACAAACAAAARTGTTTTGAGAATGTTCAAAGCACCTCCCTTTAAATTTCTATCTATTTGCACTCAGACACCTTAGCATACTAGCACAAATGATCACACTTTAGGTCTTGCTGTGAACAGAAGATTTTTGCATTGGAAGTTTTACATTTCAGTAAATCTCAGTATTTCAGATTTAGAAACGTTCTTTCCAGTATCACTACTTCRGACCTACTGTAGAAGCTGCTTGACCAGCTCTAGAAGTGATGGATTCTCTTTAACAGATTAAACCATTAAGCATAAATATGCAACTCTAATCCAGTAAGAGAACGATTTTAGCTATCCTTTACAATTTCTTTTGCTAACCTTTGAAAATTTGTATGCATATTTCATTTTGGAAGAGCAAGTCTCAGCTTCATGATAAAGTTTGTTTGCTAGAGTTTTCAAACCACGTAGCTTCAGAGATCTCTAAAAGACTTTAACATGCAGCTCACAGTTCCCAAGCCAATCTTTCTCTGCTTACAATAAAATAAGATAGAACAAAAGTTTAAGTATCTAATTTACACATCATTTCCTCAGTGCTACAGATAAAACTTATTAGAAACTTGGGCAAAATACAGTCACTTTGGTCCAGGCWATCTAGAAAGTATGCAAAAGAGGAAGCAAGATCTGTAGGAATAGGTTTGAGAGAACAACATGTCACATCTCTCACCTCAACAGTTCCAAAAAAAACAACCATACACCTTTCTCAACCATACTGTGTGAGATGTATGATCATGGCTGAGGATTTTGGCTCTCTCCAAGAACTGAATCAGTTTGTATGGAAAGCATTACCCAAAAGAATGGAGAGAGGGGAGGGGAAAAAAAAATCAGTCTTGTGATCACTTTCATAAGCGTAAGAATGAAAATACATAATCATTCTCAGATCTAACTTAGAGATATTTAGAGATATTTAGGTTTCCTCTTTGGCAATAGAGGAAATAGCCTTAAAATTACATCACATTTACAATTGTGGGAGGCAGTCTGATTGATAACATTTAATACAGACAGACTACATAGAAAGGAGAAGTTTGAAAAAGGCTTGTTATGCAGAATTATTTGGATCCATAAAAGCAAGCTATAGCTATAACTTTCTGGAGAAGCTTTTTGGTACGCAGATTTTGCAGAAGAAGGTAAGAACAGAAGATAGCAAAGTATTCATGGAAAAAAAAATCCTAAAATAACAGATCTATTAGGTCACTCTTACTACTTGTAGCTAGAAAATTATATTTTGGCTTATGCAAAAGATAACCACTTTTTTTTAAATAAAAAAAATTAAACTCAGGAAAAGGAACTGAACAGAATTTGTTTTGGTTGCTAGCAAAACCTGGTCTATCGCTTTCATTGAAACTAGTCCAATTTAAACAAACATCAGTGTAACATTCCACATTTCTCATCTTAACAAATCTTATTAAGAATATTTTCCGCAAACACATGGTATTGCTCAATTAACAGAGAAAATTCCTTATACGGTCCTTCAGTATTATTTGCAGTAAATCTGTCCAGTTCAGCAAACTAACTGAATCTCTGTCCTTATACAGATGCAGCCCATTAGATGATTTCCATTGTAGGTTATAATATTTGTGAGTATATTTAAATCGCCCTCAAATTATGCTTTATCAAGCTATCATGCTGATTGCAAGATAACTGAACATAATCAGGAAAAGGTAAACTGCAGCCTCAATTTCTTAGGCATCCACTTCTGAAAAAAAAAATCACAGTCATCAAATGACAGAGATTTCATTACCACCCTGTTCTGACAGAAACTAATATTAATTATTATTTGAATTAACCTTTGAGCCATAGTTTTCATCAGTACTCAGTAAAGACATGGACAATTTCTAATTACATTCTACTCTCATTATAAGTCACCAGGCTGTAAAGCTGTATCTGACAAGATTGCTATACTTGGCCTTGAAAGGCTTTGGACTTCACTATAAATCTTTCAGAAACACCTAAGAACTCRCTGAACACAAGAGCTATCACACAGGATGCTTCTCCAACAACTTAGAAGTGTTTTTAAAGGGATATTAACTGTGATATCACAAAACTGCATTACTTTTAGAGAAGAAAAATAAATTACTAGTGACTTTATCAGCCAGCATCATAATATAAACGGATGTTTTACCAAAGGTACATGCAATGTATCCACTCAGTCTATCAAGTGCAATTATGCAATGATGATTAACTGAATCATAATTATACACAATAAAGAGTATAAAATGAAAATGAAATATTTATAGACTTGCCAAAAATCCTATTCTTAAGCCTAAGGCAAATACCTGCATCATAAGCTTCACTTATTATAGAAGAGTGATAAAATTTAACCACTAAAGAATTAATAGTTCTTTAGTGGCAAACATGGATTTTCAGGTTCATAAAATAATTACAAATAACTTCCAACTAACAAAAATTAGTGCAGTGGGTCATCTTTACTGCTTTACCCCACAACATCACTTCACTGCATTGAGTTAGCTAGCCAACAGAAAGTGAGATATATACATGGATATAAGGAAAGTGAATGCCATTCTCTTAAATGACCAACTTAAAGAAATTGAGTGATTTCTGGCTATCTGAGCTGAGCCCTTTTTTCAACAGCTCAACAAAGCTCACATCTAACTCTAAACACTCAGTCTCTAAGTAAAGGACGGTTTTATTTGAAGAAACACCAAAGGCTGGAATCTATCAAGTTTCAAAATCAAAATTTTACTTAGCAGCTGACTCATCGCACATTTCAAGATATTAGGAAGATATTTCAAGACATTATTTTTAACTTCCTATCATTAAAAATGCCTGTATCTTAAAACAGAAGCCTCAATATAAAATTTGCTTAATTMCAGTGACTTGAAAACAAGATTTTCATATTATAGAAACCTAATCTAGGTTAAACAGCTCTTGAACCTAGAACTATAAACAATGCACAATAGATAAAAGTTAAATTGGGGGGATGGAGAAGGGGAGAAGACAGACAGACGTTTTTCCTTTATAGACCGCTGTCATGAACGCTATATAGGAGTTATATAGGAGTTACCAAGTTACTAATTTTACAAACATATTCAAGAGAAATTGCAATACAAAGAAGTCCAAAATAAAGCTAGGAAGTATTAACACAGAAAATGCCAGCTGTGCATGTATTTTAATGTTTTACAGACTTCATATTAAGTAATGCATAACAGTTTTGTAACAGGGTAGGGTAAATAGTGGTCCATGACATGAATAGCTGGACATCATCAGGCTTATTGAAAGAGAGACTGTGCTAACAGATTTCAGATCACTGGATTTTTTTGTTTGTTTTTTTTTTGTTTGTTTTTTGGAAAGGCCAGAGATGATGGATGGGGTTTCAATTTAAAGGAGTGCAAAGTACTTGCCAGATTAGCATCACTAGTGTTGCCAACTTCAAGAATATATGAGTTTTAGCATAGAACCTGTATTTTTCCTTCAAAGTCAGACAACAAGGACTACTAGTCTTAATGTAGAATATGTAACCCATATTCTTAAACTGTCTAGATCATTTACCTCAAGGTCCCTGCTTGCTCACTCTCTCAAAAAAAAAGCAAAAATTAGCCATACCGATGCGTGTTTGGAGGATGGGGGAGGCGAGAAAGAGGTAGAAGTCAAATGCTTTTCAGAAGTTGTTCCAAATTCGCATCTTCTTATTACAGTGCTATCTGGCTGAATATTTAGAAAAGCAGCTTCCCTTTTACACATAACTAATGCTTTAAATGGCTAGATTTGTCTTTCGTACCTCCAGATAAAAAGCACCTAACTGGTACTTGGAACTACTTCGTAGACAGCAGAAAGCTCCAAGATATTCTTCAGAGCTTTCCCTCTGAAGCTTAATACAATCCACTGAATGATACTGGATACAGCGAATAGTAAGTTTAAAAGCTAAAATCAAGTCTGACAGTTTAAACTATTTTGAAATTTCAGCCTTAAGCCTCTTTGCATAGGCCTCATCTTCCCCAAAGAGATAACTTATGTTGAAGTGCTCACCTGCAGTAATAATCTTCTGTATATATTCAAGGCAGAACAAAACTACTGGCTCCAGGTTACATCAGCAGAGGAAAGAAAAAAAGACAACACTGGAACTGGAAGATGCACCAGACTTTAGGTGCAACGGAGGAAAGAAAGAAAGAAAAACCTCCCCAAACCCTACCACCCTACCCACCATTAAGTGGAGGCCCTCCTGCATGAGTCACTGGTCCAAGGCTGAAACAGCTGGCAGCAACAGACCCATAAGGAGAAGATAAAGAAGGGAAAGAAGAGAAGGAAGGAAAACAGCAGCATTCTTAACCATGCAAAAGATGTGCTTAAACAGAAACATATAATTTCTTTCTTTCCACTAGTTCTCACCTATATCATTAAGAAGAAAATAAATCTGAGCGATGAACAAATTTAAATGAGCTTGTGCTCCAATCACATATGCCTGCCTGATTCATATGAATTATTATACCAGGGGAAAACAGGGTAAGAGAACCACAGGATGGGATGGGGAACCTAAAGCACATGATTTCATTTCACATCTCCTGCTACCAGGGATGCCTTTCCACTTCAGATGTTACTAACAAGGTCAACACCAAAGTTACCTGAAAGATTTATTTGGCCACCAAAAGGCTGACCTGCCTTGAAGTTTGATATCTTTTGTGAAATTCAAACTTAAAATGCTGAACTCCTAATATTGTTTAAAATAAAGAAACCCAACATACAGTCGTCTCAATTTTCAGCAGTTCAAAGCTACAACTTAATGAGTAATTGTCTTTTGTATCACAGTACACCAGCTACTTAGAGGTCTTTGTTAAGAATGCACTTGATAGAGCACAGGCCAGCCCAAAAAGGCATTGCCTTATTTATGGGAGGGAGAGGGGGAATATATAGTTTTTATACATACATACATATATATACGCATGCCTTTTCTAAGGATCACAGAAACAGAGAAGCACCTATAATCCATAGCTTTGTTGGTGCTACTAAGATCTACTTCCTCCTCCCAATGCCACTTTCAAAATCACATGTTTGAGGAGGCTGGGGGGAAAGCAGCTTTAAGAGGGGGGAAGGAGGAAATAACAACATCACAGCAGCTCTATCACTCATAGACCACGATAAGAATTTCTCTAAACATCTTTGTGCCATTTTTCATATTAAATTTGCTAATGCCACTTTTAAACAAGCCTATAAACAAAGCCTTCTAATAAATCAGCCTCCATTTAAACCTGGGAATTAAATGACTGATAGCTTGTGACCTTCCAATAAGAGGGATATATTCTACTAATGCAGAACAACTATGCAGCTTCTGGGCAAACAAAATCCAGATTTCCCCTCTGTTCTTCATGAAAGTTATTTGAGAGGAAAAGTTCAAAATGTATAGTTTTGGAAGAGCTATAACAACAGCAAGAACATCCTTCATTCCTTCACTCATGGCATCTTCACTAAATGAAGATGCAGACTAAGATGAAGACTAAGAGAATTTACCATCTTCCAACACTAGGCAGGGTGAGTTTTAAAACATCCTTACTTCAAATTGTTACCAACTTCTACTCCACAATTAGACACAAATTTGTCTATTTTCTCCATGGTGTTTTGCTATTATTCTTTTATCCAACCCCCCATCCCCATCCCTGATTCAAATTCTTTTAAGTTATTTCTTAAAGCAGAATCCAACAGTCTATTATACAGAGCTTCTTTCCCTGTTACCCTCAACTAATCCAATTTACCTGCAGAGACATGAATTTCCATTTAAATTATTTTAGAAACCAAAACCAGCTGATGGGTTTTGTACATACGGCATGCTATCTAGAAATRGAAGCAAATTTCATGAGAAAGTATAAAAACTAACTTAAAGTACAGCCATGACTCCTCAACAGCTGGAACGGGCACAGGCCTCTCACAACACCTGTATTCTTGGCAGAAAGAAGTGAAAGAATTTTGTGAGCTCTCCCTTAAAATTCCATTTATTTCTGAACATTATGAACTCATAATTGCTACCCTTCAGAGCATCCATTTTGAGAAAAGCAATTGCTTCTTCTTTATAAAATTGGTTCATCTACTTTCATGACTAAGGGGTCTCAAATATTTCATAATCTTTATACATATTTTCCATTACTGAAGTGTAAAACTCCCCAAAATTCAGTTATGTTTATGCTGAGATACTGTAGGCATACATATTTCAGTCTGCTTTGAAAGTCTAAGTAACTTCCAGGAATGCCTCTTCTTCAACAGAAATTATCAAATGAAACACAGAAATAACAGTTGATGCTTCTGACTTTGTATTTACAGACTGATCTTAATTACTTTCCAAGTACTTTTCAGCCAAGTAAAACAGTAAAACAACATTCTCAGAAAAACAGTATGAAGTGGTTATTATTTGTGCAAACTTTTTCTAAATATGGTAGTCACATCTACAGATGAATAAACTCTCACTTTCCACCACTGCGTCAGATATCAAAAGTTTTTTTTCTTTCTTTTTCTTTTCTTTCTCTCTCTCTTTTTTTTTTTTTTTTAAGAGAGTGGTACTGTAACATTTCACGTACTATGATGAAACAGGGAGACCTCACTACTAAACAATTAAATAATGTACTACACTAGAGTTTTCACATAGGAAGCCAAAAAAAAAAGAAAAATCAAAGTTATAATTCCCATGATAACTACAGCTTGATTATATTACTGTTTTATACTCTGTATTAGGACAAATGTGTCAATTTACAATTGATGGGACATGATAACAGAAAGACAGTCACATACTTTTTCCCATTCTTAAATAAGCTAGAGGCATTCAAATCACTTTCCATGCCACCTGTACAGGTTAGCAAGTACYCGGTTTGCTGGGGAAGATATGTAACAAGAGGAAAATGGGGCATCAAAGTACATAAAAAGTATAGTTTTTAGGCAACTTCTTTCAAGTTATGGTGATGTATTTAAGGCTATACCTGCACATTTTAACCAGATTACAGACTACTTCAACATCCAACTAAACAGATGATACTAAATTCAGATTTTCCCATGTCAGATTCAACTTTGCTATAGCTTGACTCACTGCTGATGCTAATAAAGTCCATTAAACATATTTCAAGTTTAGCATCCCTGAAGAAGCAACAGCAACAAAAATGCAATGCAAGACTATTTACTTCCAAAGACAAAATACATAAAAACAAGAAGTTTAATAAGAGAAACAAAAAGAGACAGTCAGACAAATAAATAATAAAAAACATTATATTGAAAACTCAGAGACACCAGAAAGAGCAAAAAGTTTACCACAATTAAACCACAAGTCAGGGAAGCTATCAGAAATAAGAACACATTTTTCAACAAGAGGGGAAAATAGGAAATAAACAGATAAAATAATTGGCAAGTTAAACTTTAAACAGAAAGCATGTTCACAAAAAGACAAAGTAATAAAAAAAGTTCTTCTTCTGACACATGCCAGGTGCATGAAGCCTGGCAGAGAATCCACTGGGCTAACAGATAGCCAAGATAGAAACAAACGCTTAGAGAAAATAAGGTCTAAACAAAACACAAAAATTGAGTCGTTTCCCTCTTCAGTCACTGGAGAAGCTAAGGGAGGCTTTTATATTGGAGCTTTTCCTTAAATGAAAGCCTTGAGAGGTAGTTTTGGATCAGACCAAAGCAAACAGTAACAATTTACCAGAGCAAGATGATATTCACCCAAGAATTCTAAAAAGCTCAAGGAGAAAATGGACAATCTATCCATTATACTGCGGAAGAGCCTGCTAGCAGACACTGCCTTGGGGTCCATGGCACATCAGTTCTTAGAGCTGGTTGCAAGGAGACTCTGGAGCATGACGCCAGCAAGTCTAATGTCTCAGCAGTGCAAATAAGCAGAACCCCCCCCCCAAACACACACACACCAGGCATGTGGATAAATACAGATCACAAAAGTCATGTCACTCTCCCGCCTTTAAAAAGTCCTGTCTCACTAATGCACGTAAATTTTTCTTGAAAGAATTAGTAAGCAAGTGGTTGAAGTCCAAGCTGATTTGGATTTCCAAAATACATGCCAGCTTCTGAACAAAAGATCCTTTCCTGCACCAAAGGATCTTAAAGAAATGAAGTTGTTAGAGAAGATGGAAGGTCTTTGCATGGACAGGTAATTGGTCCAAATCAGGAAACAAATGTCAGGAAAGACTGACCTGTTTTCTCAGGTGAAGATCAGCTGACTCTTTTCTAGCTCTATGCAAATTCATAACCTATGTTATTTAACATACACATAAATGATCTAGAAAAAGCAGGTGAGTCTTCAAGTGAGAGTCTGCTGTTGACACTAACGTGTTCACTTTGCTAAAAATGAAAGCCTGCTATGCAGAAGCAGACCTTCATTATAACCAATGAAGGTGTAACAAAATGCAGATGAAATTCAGTGTGGGTAAATAGAATGCAGTGCACCTGAGAAAAACACAATCCGAGTGTTTTACATACACTTTACTGAGCTCTGACCTGGTTATCTCATTCTCATTCTTAAGAATGAGATCTGGGAGCTAGAATAGACAGATCTAGGAAGATAGCATTTGACAAAAGAGTAAACTGAATGCTAAGAGTATTGGGGGGGGCCACACAGAGAATTATAACAGAGATCATCATTATGTTACCGTGCTAGTCTATGAGGTGCCCGTATCCTTATGCAGTTCCAGTGCCTTCCCTACCCATCTCTGCTGCAGGAGTAAATTTACTGAAGGTCCAAAGGGGGATGACAAGCATTTGAACACTCTTCTGGTCCCTTCCAACCTTACTATCCTATGATCTTCTCCAAACTGGAGGAGGGACAGCTGAGGAGACAACTTAAGGCAGTCCACAAAATCACGAGCAGCATGGAGAAGATAAGTAGTCAACAACTGTTCGCTTTTTCTTTTAACAAGGAAACTAGAGAACATCAAACAAAACTAGCAGGTGGTAGGTTCAAGATAAACCAAATAAAAGGAAGCAGTTCTTCATACAATGTGTACTTAAGCTGCAGAACTCATTGCCACAGACCCAATGGAAGCTATGAGTTTACACAGAACAAGAAAAGACTAGATGAATTAATGCAAGAAAAATTCATTAAGTATTACTTATCACTTTTTCCAAGGAATGAGATGCAAAACTGGGGAGACAGCAGGACTATCCCAGGGACATAGAAATAAGAGAGGTTGCTCTGTTTCTGCTGTCTCTGGATGGCCTCCACCAGTCACACTGTCGGACAAGATTCTGAATTAGGCAGAGCTTTAGTCTCAACTGGTACAGCTATTCTCATGTACTGAAAAGTCAGGAACATGGCTTTAATAGCTCTTGAGAAATACATGATTTTAATAATGCACTATTTTCATCATTTCACTTTCYTTCCTAAGGAAACTTTATTTCAATCCATATTATCAAGAATAAAAGCAAGATTGTAATGTTCAAGAGCACCACGGCACATATGAGACAAGAACACCCAAAATAAAGAATATCCTTTCTCACTGCAATTCTACCATTTTTCTGTTWWWAAAAAAAAATACCCGAAGAGAGAGGTGGGAAACAAAATAAGCCTTTTATAATCTGGTTTTAACCCCTTGGGGAAGAAAGGCTGGATAAGTGCTGTAATAGAAAAAGCTAGCAATACTAAATTTTGTAACACAAGCAGCAATTTTCTGTATGCTATTCAATACCTACAGTGGTTAAGTACGATTTGAGAATAACTCAAACCAAATTTGTGTTATACACTGAAATTTTAAGAATGTTGAAGCTGTATTAAAAACATTTTTTCAAGTCTGAAGAAAAAAGACTTAAAAATTACATTAAGTGTTAAAAAAAATAAGATAGTCATACTTTTCCTGTTTAAACGGCAGCTGTAAGAGACAATATCAACGTAAAGCACTGGCTTGATGTTTTACTACAGTTATAAAAAGGTACTTAAAATAACTACAACATATTTAGGTTAAGCACTTAAAGGAATTACTGAAAGACTGAATTCAACCTTCAGCTCCAAACCACATGTCACTGTGCAACACCTTAGTTACTGAAAAACAAAAACAACAAAACCCTCTTATCTATAAAATGGGAATTATGCTTGTCTCCTAAGTAAGAGATACAATTTTTTGCCCCTAGTAAATACAAAAGACATGGTGATTGCTGTAAGAAGCAATGGAAGAACTTGCTTCTTCACAGCTTACAGCCCACCTCCTCTAATACAGAAAAAGCCGCTGCAGCTCTATGCTGAGCATGGCCCAAGCCTGAAGACAGTGGCATGTGCCCAGTGCAGAATAAGCCTAAAGCTCCATCAAACACTAGGCAGCACATGCCAATGGTACGTCTTCAAAGACTTGTAACAATCAGATTTTTTGAAAGTACAGTAAGTCTCACCATAACCCCAAGATTACAGCCAAAAAAATCACGTATCTGTGGTTAGAATCACCTAGCTCTTCAAAGAGATTATTTGGTCATTGTTCAGTTTAGTCAAATTAAATACTTGACTTGAAATGGGGAGTGCACAGAAAAAGTGAGTCAAAATGGCTAATAATGTGGCATAACAGAAAGTACACAAGCTAAACTATTTTCACCTCCAGAACTAAGCTCAACATATAATTATAGACTATTTGGCACTGTTTATTCGGGAAACAGCACAGGACAGGTGGGAAACTTATAGAACCTAAACTCAAGAGAAAATATATTTTGTTCAGGATACATTAGAGTATACTCTTAAGACAAATATTTAAAGAAAAAAGATGTAAATTCTAAAAAATGCAGGCTATTCAGACACAGAATCTGAATACTTAATGTTTTTTAAAAAATGTTAAATATCAGACTAATTCTGCTTTTAATGATACTGTTTATCTACTTCATGGGAGTAGTGAGAGTGAGAGTGAGACAAAATTACTTCATGGGAGTGAGACAAAATTAACACTTTGTAAAGAACCAAGATAACTTCATGAGAGCTATTAGGTAAATAGCAACTATTATAAATCCCAGTATAGCAGACCTCAAAACACCTCATTATGAGCCTAGTATACCAGTTTGGGATAGCACTGAAGTTCCTGGCTTTCAACCATCTGCTCAGTCCATCAGATTTGGAAGAAAGAAAAGAAAAAAAAAATCCTAACACTCAGAGTTACACATACTGAACAGGTATTTTGTCTTGTATCAGTTCAGTGCATGGTTCAAACAAACATCATCAAATTAATTCACTGGAAGTGATTGTACTTTTTCTTATGGTACAACAGAACCATGTACCAATTTATATCCAGAACTCCTCCCCACCTTTCTTCTAAGTTTCGTGCTATTGCATACAGCACCATACAATATCAACCAGTCAGTATCAGCAAGCAGAAAAATATCACTTTTTTTTTTGAGGCTACAGTGTTTCTCAATTCCTCTCAAGTATTTCCTGTTCCAGTGCCTATCACTACTGACACCTCCAAATTTAATCCACTGGAATAAGCAGCCTTTAAATTAAGGTGTTATAAGGTCATATAGCAAGCAAGATGATCGGATTAAAGAGGAAGTGGAGTTAAGTTAATACTGAGTCACTATTTTAAGTTCTATGCTCAAGACAAAACAGCATGATAGCCTTTCAAGTGTAAACCAATCTTCGACCATGAAGGCTAAGAACTTTTCTATTTAAAAAAGTTTTGTTTCTTTTTAAATCTGAACATGAAATGCAGGACAAAAATTCATCAGATAGACAAGATCTGGTCCCAGAGACAGATGTTTTACAGCTGTGCTTTGGGCTTCCTAAAGCCCATTAGAGCTAGCACATACAATTCTTAATGTAAACAAGCTGCTTTTAGCAACTACAATATTCACTCTGAACACACACAATGCTAGTCAGAGCCACCACTACTCATACTGATTTCAGAAAAAAAAAAAAAAACTTGTAATAATCACAGTGTCTCGACTTAGAATTTGAAAGTCCCCTCTCCTTCTCTTTCTGCCATCCCTTAAGCCTTCCTGAAAGGGAATTTTCCAGATATAAAACCTGTGGAGATGAATCTAAGTGAGGCACCCACATTTGCTTTTTTAATTATTATTATTAAAAGAAAACTATGGTAAGCATTTACCCTCCATGAGATCACATAAAATTGCCCAAGTCTTGAGAAAGACAGGAAGGAAAGAGTAAAATTCCATTCCTTTACCTCCTGAGAAGTTCCCTTCCGTAATACTGYAAGCAGTTTACACAAAACAACTAGGGTTCTTCAGAAAACAATTTCTCACGTTCCATTCCTGCGACTCTGAATGGGTTATCTTAAAGCATTAGGTATCCTGAGCATGATACAGAAACAAAACTCCTGAAGGTAGTTTTCTGTAAGGTGTCCATTCCTATCTGAACAGTATAGTATAAACTGCCTATTTCTTTCTCTGGAAAACAGCAATAGCATAGCATTACTAACAGCAACTAAGCAGCATGTTATTTTATTTCCAATGTAAATTCTTTTGACCAATTTTAACCAAATAAGAATGATCAGACTGGGGCTAAATTACACATGTTCATTTCAGTATGAGGTATCTTTAGATTATGATAGACAGTAACTCAGTCTTATCCATCTGCTAACTGAGACCAAAAAACTCATACAATCTCAAACTAACATAGGAATATTCTAGATACTTGGGATAAAAATCTGAATAATTCAATTCACTGAACTAAATGTTAATTTGATAAAATTTCACACATACAAATTGACTCAGAAGGTTAAGGAACCCAATGGAGAACTCGAAGCTTACCAAAAAAGTAGAACAGAACCATCTACTTTCTTGTGAATAAATTGTTTTAAAGATGAAATACTTAAAATTTGAGATCTCAGACAAGCCATTTGTGCATCAGCAAATCTTTAAGGTTTTTATTCTTCAAGAGGAAAACTGTGATTTCTGGGCAGAAGTTTATTACTTCTGACTAACTGTTCATAGCATGTAATCCATACCATTGCTAAAATAAACACATTTTCATACCAGTTTGAGATCAAGTCTGCATATTTTTCTTCGGGTGTCCTTTGTTTCACAACTGATTATTTGAATTCTGTTTCTCCAGTGAAGGTTCCCAGGCAGCTGATCCAATCCACTTGCTCACTTTCATCAAAAGAAAAAGGCTTGCTCTTCTCCAAGTCCCAGTCCATCCCCCACCTCCCCCCCCCCAGTACCAGCTCTGGTGTTCATCACATCCTTTTATGAGCCAGATTGATTCATTACAACAGCAAAATGCTCTCCATCTTATTGAATTATTTTTCTGCCATTTTAGTGAACTAAAGTGGTGCACAGACAGATTTCACCAGCACTGCTGCTACAGTAAAGGTGCAGAACCGTGCAGGTGGGAACAAGGCTGCAGAGTGAGAAAGGCAGACTGCAAATTTCTTTCAGAAATTAGCTCACTGCCTTTCATCAAACTATACTCTGACTTACACATGACTGCATGGGCAACAAGACACTTGGTAGCCTTCAACTATCTTAAGAGCTAAAAAATAATTTATTGTACTAAAAATGTAGTTATTACATATTCCTTATACAAACTTAAGTACAGCTGAAAAAAACTAAAGTTCTTACAAAGATAACAGTAAGACAAGGATAACTCAATTAGAAGAGCAGGATAAAGAAAGCTTTGCACTTTCATTCAAGTTTTTTTCCTTAAAAAAAGGAAAAAAAGATACAGTATACCACACTGTGAAAGTGACCATTATTTTAAAAGTTTTAATAGAGAAAAGATACAACAAGCATTTCTGATAAGGAGAATATGGTAAGAACTTTTAATACAAAGGAGAAATCTTTTCTCCAGAAAAGATCCCCTGTATCAAAGTAAACATATTATACAAGTTGATATACCTGTTTTCATAAAATCCAAGAGAAGGAATCGGAAGAGAGGCAGTAAAGCCAACAAGTTGTGAGCTGTGTTACCACAGGCCAGTGACAGTTTGCTCTAGATGCCCAGTGCTAGGTTTTATGACCAGTGATTTCTGTCAACAAATGGACCTGCCTTGTTCCAGGATGGACTGCCTACCACGGATGTGCCATTTCACTTGAGCAGCAAGAAGCGAACGTGTAGCAAACATTGTTCCCACAGCTGAATTGAATCGATTACAGAGCAAATGGGACAGCTCAGCTGCCAGAATCCTTAAATTGCAATTCACCCAAAGTTCACAGCATACCTGGAGATACCTCAATAGAGAAAGAACTCATTTCAGCATGCACTTAAAAGRTGTCTTTCTCCACATCATCACCTACATTTGCCATCATTATACTGTATCAAATTAGACAAGGGATTTTCAGCCTTCCTAACCTTACCAGCTGCCTACTAAAAACCTTTATGTTGGACAGCCACAAAAACACACCACGCATCTCAAAGTGCTACAGAGAGCTCTGAGAATAGGCCACAAAACAAGTCAGCAGCAGATCCCCGGAAGTCCCACTGGGAGATAAGATCAGGCATGCAGCTGGCATCCCAGATGACCCTGCAATGACTGCTTCCAGGAGCCCCTACTAGCTCACTTCCTCCCACAGAAAAATTCTTATTACCCAACCATCCCCACAGTGCACAGTCCAGGTGCACTGCTAGGCATGTGACAATCTCAGCAGGGAAACTGCATGTGAACCACTCACAAACCAAAGGTTCACCACCTTTCATCTAGAGGCAGGCGTTCTAGTTTTTTTTTTTTGGTGGGAGTTGGAGAGAGAATTAGTGGTGACAAGAGAAACAGAAACACCAGGGAGAGATACTGAATCTTAAAATACCTTTACTGTTTTAGGGAAATTTCACATGAAAACAGTGTTGAAAGCAATTCCTTTCATTTGTATTTCAGCCAGCTGCCATCTTCTTGGCAGCCAAGGTTTTCTTTTTTAAAACCTCAAAACCATGTAAGCACTTGGGGGATTTTTAGTTTATTTCCTGGAGAACTAGTTATCTAAGAGCTCAGTCACCATAAATATAACACTTCTTTGAATATAACCATAATAAATGAAAAGACACACAAACACTTTTACCCCCTTTCCACCAGTTGTCTTTTTTCCTGGCTTCAGTGTAAGATCTAACGCCCTTGACTATGACAGCTATGTACTACAGTAGTTACTAGATGCACATTGGAAGGTGTTTCTATTCTAGTGCTGTTTTTAAGAAGCTAATTCTTCCAACAGCCGTGCCATTTCTAGGAAACAACTCCTTCCTTCTGCATGGCTGCCACAAAGTTCAAATCCTGGCCTTGCTTAGAAAAAAAATACATTTACTGAGAGTTACTGGCATGAGTAAGGTAGCATGGCTGGAGATTACTGCAGAACTGTAGTGATGTAGAAATGCAGGTGGAACTGATGCAATTTTTTTTCCAGCAACCTCTTACAAGGTTACAATGGAATTAAGGTAAACTCTGATAGAGTTACAATGGAATTAAAGAGTCATGTAACTTTCATACACTTATTCCTTTACAGAAGAACCAAAACTAACATACACCTTTGCAGGCAGAAAAAAAAAAAAAAAGGAAGGAAAGCGAAGCTGAAGCCTACTTGTTCACTTCCCCTCCAAAGAGGCAAAAATGACTAAATTAAGAGGAAGAATAAGGTTGTACACTATTCCACATAGTTAAGTGAATGCAAAGCACAGCAGACACCTCATAACAGTACTGATAAATAAAGTGAATTACTTAGCAAGTCTTTCACAGATCTGCCTCCCGAGGCAGTCAAGAAACCTCTATTTAACTCACTTTCTGAATGATTCCTTCCTAAATCAAGAGAGATATTAAACTGCTCACTATAAACTCCCAGTTTAATTCTTCACAGTTAAAACTACTTGAGGCAAATATTACAGTTTTAACAAGAATCTCCTCATCAAGATTTAAAGGAATCTCTGAACTCACATGAGCAAAGGCTAAAATGACATAAAGCCTTCATTTAAGCCATCTTGACACAACCATAGGACCCTGTGAAGTCTGCAAGAAATGTGGACCAAAATTCGGTACCTATCCCAGGAACCAGAAACATAGGCCAAGCACCTCTCGAGTCAACAGTCTTAGAAGACCCATCTGCTTTTTGCCTAGCAATAAACAACCAAATCCAACAACTAGCTACTCTAGTTCCAAAAGAGCAAGAACTAGAGCACATCCTAAAAAAGCCACATGAACTGTATAGACACATGCCAAAAAAATAGGACAAAAATTTTTAAATAGTTCTGGTTATTTAGGTATTTCCACTCACATATAAACAACAGAACAATGTATAGTCAAATTCGGAAGCAAAACAGCTAAGCTAATTGGAATGCCAGAATTCTGGTCTTCAGATATGCTCTTCTACCAGGAATACGTAAGATTTTGAAAACACTTGCTATGCCCTAAACCCCTAATTAAGATGCATCCTTGAAACTTACTAGTCTCTCACCTATGTGCAATTTTATCTCAGCCTTATCATAGCAATATTTGAACATCTGTTACCTCATTGTTACCTTCCTTCCTTTAATCCTCCTTCCACCGAACATTAATCCTCCTTCCATTGAGCATTAACAAAAATAATAATAATGTCAGTCATATATCCTTCCTGGTTGTCTGTAAAGAATATTAGTTTATAATTTTGAGATGAAAATAAGACAAGAAAGTCTGAGCTATTCTGGAAACAGACTCTGTCAAGCAACATTTCAGCACTCGATTTTGATCTCTACATGGACCAACAAAAATAGTCTTTCTGAAGCAAGGAATATTTTCATATAATAAGCTATCATCAGCTTGGACTTCCCACTTACTAGCTCACCCAAGTTACTAATACCAAAGATTTTAACAGAACTTCTCATTTCCTCCCATATAAGAGTTTGCTTAGTATTTCTCCCAGGACAGCACTACTCCAGTGCTCTCTGATCAAGGCTTTATTGTTTTTTTCTCTTTTTGTCCTATCACAGAATCTCTGAATTTCTAAAATTCTAGCTTTCAATTCAACTTTAAATAGTTTTGCCTTGAATTCTCTCTCAAAAAAATGCCCAGTATTCCTTAACACCTAAAAATTACCTTTTAATAAATCCCGTTTACTTGGTTAATAAATCCACAGCCTTCCTATTTTAAGATCCAGGACAAAAGTACCTTTAATAAAGTCTTCCTTGGACTTGATCCAGATTCTGATCTACTTTACCACTGGTCACATTGTCTTCATTCTCCCAACCTTCTCCACTCCTTTGAGAAATTTCACAATTCCTTATGCGAGCTCCTCCCTGCCCCTTCCCCCCCCTCCAAATTTCATTGTCTGGAAGGAGGCATCCTACAACTGTCAGCTCCATTTTATGGGAAGTGAAACATGACTAGACTGTCCCTCACTCCCAATTACTTCACACAGAGAGCAAGAAGAAATACTTATTACAGCTCTATTCCTTAATCACTAGACAACTTGGGAAGGCAGTTTTCCCGAAAAACAAAATTTGAGGGAAAGCTTTGAAATGACCAAGAGACACTCCAAAACCTCATGAAGACCCTTCAGAAAGTTGCCAGTAAGCTGCAACACCCATGCCAAAGCTGACCCATTTTGGCACTCTAGTGGTCACGTATAAATTGCCCCTTGCCAGGCAGCACTTAGATCCTAATAACACGAGATTTCATCAGGCTTTGGTGCAGCCAGTGAACTCCTTCCATATTGACAAAAAGATCCTTTATGCTTTGGGTAGAAAGCAAAATTATTAGAAGTTGAACTGCATGTTTATTTTGCAACATATCCTAATTACTTAAGACTAGCAAGAAAATGCAACCCTGCTCAGCAAACAAAGAGGACTATAAATTGAAAAGATTAAAACCCTGGTAGGAGAGGCAGAGCCTGAAGACAAAAAAAAAAAAAAAMCTATGAGAAAGCTAAGGGGGTGGGGGAGTAGATTAGAACAGAAAGAGGGGAAAATAAAAGGTTTAGATTTTAGAGCAGGACTGTTTTTCCTGAATTAAAAAAAAAATAAATAAAGAACACACTTTTTGTACATTTGATATACTTGTCCATTAAAAGAAATGACACTTACTTTGTGGACAGACAGCAAAACAAACAGTAGGGTAGGCCATTTATTCTAAAACTGCCAAGAAGAAATTTTGCAGTCAGCTACCTGTTGAAGTTGTAGCAGAAAACAGAGTTCAGCTGAATAGCTTACAAAGTGACTCGATATTAGAAGTACAGCATTTCCAAATTATTCAGCACTGAATTCTCCAGCACGCTAGCTATTCATAGGCAGGTAAGTTGCTGTCCTGTTTGCTGCGATTACCAGTCCATACTTAAATGAACTCTGAACAGAATAACCTCTAGGATCAAGATTATATATGTGAAATTTAATTTTCCCCTCAGAACCATTAGGAAGGAGGCAGACATTTTGGCTGCAATGACTTTTTCCAGACAATTGATTCTTGAAGTTATTTATTCCCCACCATTCCCCTCAAGGCCCTCTCGTCACAGCAATTGTCTATGTCAGAGGAAGGTTGGATGCAGCTCCCATGAAAGCAAGCAAAACCACACCCAAAATAGCTATATAGGTCACTACAAAGCAAAGTGATCCCTACATCACGCCAGAAAGGACTTGTGGTTAGCTCCTATATGCCAATAAGGTTTCCAAATAGTGTCATGATACTGTATTAATACAGTAGCTTATTTGATAATTAACACTCTTCACTGAATTTTAACTTTGAAATTAGGATGAGCATTAACTATTATCACCAGTTTTTAAAAGAAGAATGCATTTAGCAAAAGGACTCCAAAATAATCAGGATGCTTAGAAACAGCTACTGAGCAGCATTAATGAAATTAGAAAACCCAACAGCACGAAGATCATCGGTTTTGACTTGGCTTCTTCTAGGTGCATGTTTACATCTTTGAAAAGTTACAGTGTTAGAAGCCAAGAGCTAATCAGCTTCTGTATGCTTAAGAATATACTTAAGAGCTTTGTTTTCATATTCAGGCACTCGGAATGTGTCCTCTAGGTCACAGACTCTTTCTTACTTTTTCTGTCTTCCAACTTTTTCTTCCAAATAAGAATTTTGATGCATAATTATGATGTGCTATTTCCAGAGCCACTGATCCCTAGTGAGATAAAAAGCACTAAAGTTAAAGTTAGATTCTATAGATGGAAAGAAATCAAGAGGAAGAGCTCTTTCATCAGGTTTTAATATTTTGTCAGAATCCTAATAAAAGCATAAATTGTACTGGAAGTTTTCATTTGCTTTCGCACTGGTGCCCAAAAATATAGAAAATATTTGATATTTTCTCCAGAAATTCCAATCCAGTTTGCATTTGTGTAAACAATTTATTTATAGACATAAAAATAATGAGAAGTGATRGAAGTTAGCATCTGTCATAAAGATGAAGATAAATAAATGTAGTAAACTATTATATTAACTTTTCTGCTGGAAAAATCAGATCTAAAACCTTATTTACATACMAAARKYCCMWTTKKTWAAAAAAAGTTTATTTACTAAAACTTGCAGAATATTCTCATGTAAACAGGAAACATACAAGTAACATTAAAGTGTCATCCATGTTACCTATAGGCATCAGTTAAGCAGATCATAAGTCTGAGCAGTTGGCAATTTGTTCACAGCAGCCAAAAATGAAAGGGGTTTGGAAGTCAGGATTTTAACTGGGGGGGGGNGGGGGGAAGAGAGGGAAAGAGTCATGCAGTTGTCCATATCCTGCCTAGCCAGACAATTTTACTTGAATAGTGATAATGCCTCATTCACAAAATCAAATACCAACCAGCACATTGTAAAAGCTTTCCATCTAAAAATTAATTCAAAAATATAACAAACTGGAAATAAAAGATAGAGAGATAGAGATAAAGTATAAAACTTAAGGCAAGATACACGTTTATTTCCATTCTCTTTCTTTTTATTTACGTCTTTTCCTCCTTCTCCTATCTAAACAACTCTTATGTATCATGCCATATTCTAAAGGTATAAAAACAAAACAAAAACCAAACACCCAGACACTATAGGATGCTACAGACAGAGCAAACCATATAGAGTCTCAGTATACCATTTCAGAAGCTCTTTGAAAACCTGCAAAATTCCTATTACTCACGCATTTCACCTTTATAGAAACTCATCTTTGGAGTTTTTGTTTGTTTGTTTTAAACCCATGCTGTATTCTTATGTAGAAAATTCTTAAGTAAAGGGCCTAGGCCACTTCCTGCTTGAACAGCTCACGTTTGCAGCAACACGCTTTACACAAACTACAGAGCTTGGTTAGAACCTCACTCTGCAGAAGGGTACAACATGCCCAGTGAAATCAAAATGTGACCTATACTACCTCCATACCTAGCAGCAGATATATTCTTCAAAACACCTACGTGAAGTTTTTTCAATCTTGTTATCAGTCGGTTTCATATTTACTTGCAAACAGTTTGTTTTGCATGGTCTAAAATCCTAATATTATTTGAACATAACACAGAAATATTGTGAAACTTCCACAAAAAAAAATAGAATAAAAAACCAGAAATAACTCTCCTGAAAATGCTACAATATTGCTAACTGACCCCTCTACATACCATGAGAAGTCCTCACAGTGCTCTTTTGAACTAATCCTTCACATTTCCACATTAACCAATTCTAAAGGAAAGTGGTGACAACTCCGATCTTCTAGCGTTGTATAGATCTCTGCTTTCATTGAATAGTATTCCCTTATTTTTCATTTTGACTARTATTTTTACATTACACTATGCTCTGGTAATAGTTAGATCAATCCCTTTAGGAAAATATTGTTTTTATCAAAACTTTGCTTAATTACTGAAGAAGACAGACAATTATTTTGGAATTCAAATCTGAGCATGTTTTTTTCACTTTTTAAATAATCTAAATGGGATTTACAAGCAATAACAGAAACATCATTATATTGTTAAATATTTCATAAGATATTTGGTCAGATAGTGATTCTCTAATACTAATCAGATAATCATAATTCAGTTAAAATTGCAATCATAAGCATTTATCACTCAGAGTCTACTGTAGAGATTTCAAAATTATCTTTATATAATTCTTACAAAAAAGCTTAAAGAAATATAAACTAATCAGTTCAAGTTAACTGAAAAGCAGGACAGACCTTGTGCAAGTGTGTGGCATTTTCCAATGCCATGGTAAGGGAAATTTTGTTTTGTAAAACTGTTTCAAACATGAAAGAATGTCTCATACAAAAAATAATTACTTTTTCCAAGCACTTGTGGTTTTTTCTTACAGAAGTTAAACAACATACTATCAAAAGGATCTGTGAAACACTGCGTACATTTATAATACCAAGCAAGAGAAAACAAGTAATATTCCCACTTTTAGTAGCTAGAGACAGAAAATGTTAAGAATGTAATTGTTCTAATCACCTGTTACAAACCTCAGAAACAAATGGTTATTTCTCCCCTACTGCATCTTATTTTAAAAAGCATTACTAGAATTTTTCCACTATTATTAAGAACACAGACCCTATAGAAGAAGCCCTCTCAAACTGTCTCCTCACTGTTAAGTTTGTCAGTAACCCTGTTGTCTAGAATGTGTTTTAAGTAAAGTAACGTGATTCTTTTTAATGAAAAAAATGTGTTGGAAACTTTCAGGATAGAAACTAGAGAGCTTAGAAGTTCCTCTCTTAGCAGTGCCTAGCAATGCAAAGGAGAGTTCTGCAAACGTGCCCCAAGCATCCAGCTACATTTAGCTTTCAGCCTTTTTATTATCATTGTCAATGAATGGGCCCCAGTCAAATTAAAGCTGCCATTTTAGGTTAAAGACTAGAGAGCCTCTGTTGTGCAACAGCGAGACAAAAACACTCCAAGCGACAGATGCAGCATTCTCATTGGAAAATAATGGATTTCAACTTTTTAAAAAAGAAAAAATACTGATCATGCTTTTTAATATAAATTATATATTGATACTCACACATTACCGCAAACTAACAGGATTTATAATTGGGATAAATCAGCTACCCATGCTGCTAAGGTCATAGTCATTAAGATTTTTTTGCCGTCGTTAGAATGGATGATCTGTGAGGAAATGAACAGAAACATTTTTTGTTCAACTTGCTTGTTTGTATCTCTCTGCTAGTCCCATATACTACGAGGAAAGGAAAAAAATAGAAGGAAAAAAAAAAAAAATCCTTTTCTTTCTTAGTCAAATTTGTCAAATACAAA
>NW_028186523.1:2154927-2166326 GCF_003343005.1 Rhea americana
GGGGGGGGGGAACCGCCGCCGCCCGGCGCGAGGGCTGCGGCAGGGTCACGCGAGTCCTCGATTTGGGGTGAACTTTATCCCGAGCCGATCGAGTCTGCAAAATAAAACAGCCGCTAAACGGTCTGTCTTCCAAAGTGTCCTTTATTCCCAAGGGAGGGGGGTTCTGATTTGTTTTGTTTTTTTAATACATGTTTGCATTAGTTTGATGATACTGAAAAGACTGTGGAGGCCAATTTCATATTTGTAAGTTATAAGTTTAAATTCGTGATACAAACTGAAACAAACTCATTCCAGAAGTAAATTATACACCCCCCTCCCCCCAAAAAGATGATTACCAGTAGCCTGCTTAACAATCTTTCCTGAATTGCGCTGGAAACTAAATAAGCATCTTAAAAGTATGAAGAGATTGCAGTGTAACTCTATTATAAAGATACTCAGCGTTACAGGAATTTTAAGCAATTTGCCTGACCAGATAACTTTCTGCCGTGGCTGCCTGTGGCAGGTCGCAGAGGGGAAAAAGGAGTCATGTGCTGAGTGGGTGTACCTCCCCCTCGCCCTGCTCCCGCAGCGCCTTTTAGGGGACTGTTCGCTACACCCACAAACACGTTCTTTTATGGGAAAGAGTTGGAGTAACAGAGAACTTCGTAGGATCTCTCACAGTTTTTCCACTATACCCCTTAACGCACACACGCCTGTACGTACGTTACTAAGCCAAGGAGCTGGCCCCACGCAGTGCGAGTGTCAACAGCTCCTCTCGCATCTTGGGTTATTTGCTCCACTGATCCAGGTGTCCAGGCTGCTGCTGCAGCCTTAAGGGCTCCTGCAGGCACAAGAAGTATTTTAGGCTTCTCTGGGGAAAGCCTGAAAGTCAGACTACTATATCGTGTAGTTCCCCTCGGACCTATTCAATCTCTGTCTTCTTGGATTTATGGGGAAAGCACCTTTATGGGAGAGGGGGCAGTTTGTGGACATAGAGACATCACTGCTTCTCATGCTGCAGGGTCCACACAGTCACCCAGAGACGTGACCAGCAATCACAGGAGATGACACTGGCCCATGCTTTCAACTGTAAAAGGTGTTGAAAACCTGATAGCACATGATGGCGCTGTATAATACATTCCCTGTTCTTCACAGAGGTCTACCAAAAGTTAAAAATAGCAAGTGGAAACAGCATTTAAAATACTCCAAAGCAGTTTTCAGTGCACATGCCCTGAGTATGCTTCTACCAAATTTGCTGGGTTTACAATCATTCTATTTTAAAAATATATTTGTCTACTTTATGAAAAAGCTGCACAGATGCATCCTCCCAACTTACTAAGTGTAATCAAATCAGTTTCAGTTTTCTCTTGCAGTGTGTTGACAAATCAGAGAGAGAGAGAGTAAATAGCCTAAAAAGAAATAGTTACTTACCTGAAATGCTGCTTTTCTGCACATACCATTTAACTGCATTCCTAATCTGGCAGCCAAGCACCTTAGCAAAGCATGAGTCAATCGGGAACTCCCCTTGCTTTCAAAGATTTAACTTCTCCAAGATTTAGGGGCAAGAGAAACTCATTCTGAGACCAACTGTCAGCAGCCTCACTGCTCCCCCTAGAAACTTGTTTCAGTTTCCTGTTTAGCAGAAATCAGAGATTGCAAAGCTTCTGAGCATAAAAATAAAAATAAATAAATAAGTAAATAAGTTTAAAGAATATCACTGTGATAGGACAAGACAATCTAAGAAATGCAGCATTTCTTTAAATTAGGGTATTTTACCCTCTCACCAACAAGAGGAGTCAGTCAAATGTTACATCCCGAGAAAAAAAACTCAGTGTCTTTAGTACGTGCCCTTTTTCTGAAGGCACAGATCCTCAGCTCCTATAAATTATGTCTCTTTAGGCTGTGGCCTATCAAATCAGCTGAATTACAACTCAGGTAATAAAATTTTGAAGGGATTCTCCAAACATTTTCCAACATTAGTAGAAACAGAATCTGTAAATGGCACTTTCACAAAACCAGCAGAATTATGGCAGCTCTCCAACTTCTCATCCACAGTAGGAAATAGAGTTAGGAAAAGTATCGCACAGGTTTCAACACTCAAAGGTAGAACATAGTCCTTATGTAACACATGTTAACACAAATGCATACTCTGCAGTAGGACCAGGATGAAGGAAATACATTATTGCATAGCTGCTACAGAGCAAAAAAAAGTTTGAAACTTTAACTTGTGTTTGAGCTAAAGTGGTAAATAGAAAGTTGTAACATCCCACGTTATCAACGAGCACTTTGAAGCTCAATAGGAGAGTAACAAATCAGCAACATGGAAGTCTTCATGATTAGCCTTATTGGCAACAGCTTATTAAAATATCCAAGAGATGACAGGGGTGAAAATTCACTTGTAATCACCTAACCCTTTGTATGCTGTTGGAACTAAGTAATCCGCCTGATGCAGGGAGCCATTTGGCTAGCAGATTAGAAAGAACTTGCATTAATGGCAGAGAATTTCAACAGCAGTTGCAAAGCAAGGGTATGTGTACCAACAAAACCCAAGTGAATTGCTACACTTTAGGTAACTAGGTAAACTTTCAAGGTGGGGATAGTTTGTACAAAGCTGAGCAAGTCACTGTGTATGACAGGCATAATTACTCAGAGATAAGTTAATGTACTTCATAAGAAATACGGCACAGAGATTAGTGACTAGCATTTAAAACATCAGTATTACAAAATGCAAATGATTTACTATCACATTAAAATATAAAGGAAGGTTATTCAGCAGACTTTGAAGAACCAGCATCTGCTTTAAAAGGCAGGTATAGTGAAATACGATACTGAGGTCTAGACATTGTCACATCAGAAAAGGCCAGAATGACATCTTACACCATTGATGAACAGAGCCCCGGAAGGTGCTGGGCACAGCTAGGCCTTAAGGTCACAAGGCCCCAGTAGCATACACCTCATTCTTGACAACACGGYCCAGGCGTTTTGCTTGTTTGAGAGCTGCTAATGCTAAGGACTGTGCATGACGAGCCCAGAGCAATGCTGCTTAAAAAAGGCTCTGTAAATACTTCTGCCTCCTCACATCCTAAATGCGGCGATGGTCCAAACAGCTCATCGATTCCAGCAGAAAGTACCTGTGCCAGCTCCATAACCCCCAGCAGCTTCTTCCAAACGGCTGCTTTGCTTTGGTGAAGGAACATGTAGTTCCCAGGGAAATTCTGTACAGATATACCTCAAATTGCAGGAACAAGTCATCTCACAGCCTCTCTTTCACYTTTCTTTCTATGTGTGCAAGGAGAGATACAAAGCTGAATCTTTGACTCCTGATTCAGCAGTGCTTTGCAGTGCTTGGTATTCAGGATGTCATTCCACAGCCTCAAATAATCCAAGGCATTATATTTTGTCCCATGATTGGTGGGAAGTGGCTCCTAAATTGCATGACCCCAAAACACACTCACATGTTTTTTCATCTCTGAATGTTATTTCAGCCAAATGCAGAAGGGAAGAAAATTAAAGACAATGGTTTCTTTTTCTTTCACAACTGAAAGTTTTACTCAAAGTTTATCAAAAATAAGGCAGCAATGGAAACACACAAGACTGAGAAAGTAATGTGGCCAAAGACACAGATGATGATAATGATATGCCACATGCTAAAGAAAAACAATATTCCCTTTTCTGGAAGAAAGTGTTACTTTCTTGTAACATACTTACAGCACGTTGAAATACTGAAAGCACATGGACAGTGGTTAGTATCAGGAAGCAATGGATTTGTCTTAGAGTTAACAATGTTAACAACTTCAGCTGAAAAATTAAAAGCATTAGAAATACATGTGCTACAAGGAGCCACCCTGTGGCACCAGCAAGCTAAGAAGCTAAGGGAACAGAGTGCAAGGCAGTTTTTTTTTTTTTTTTTTTTTTTTTTTTTTTGGAACTGAAGCCAGCAGGAGTGACGGGAGCTGGAACTGGCCCAAACAGCCACATCTCTGGCAGGGAACTCCTTAACTGAGGAACTGAACCAGAAGAGCAGAGCAGAGGGGCAGCAGGCTCTGGCAGTCTATGTCCAAATGCCACTCACCTGCCAGGCCTTATATGGTCAAAACTCTTTGAGGGACGTAAGCGTTCCTAGTTGACTCACACCAGGGAATTCAAGAACACAAAAAAGTGTAATATTATTCTAAAGATTTGTTCTGTTTTCTGATACAGTAATGCTAGCTCTCAGAGGAAGGATAGCAAAACATACCTCTCTCTCAATGCTAACTAGAGCATCCAACTGAAGATTTTAAAGGAGAAATCCGTAGAAGTGCCCTCTGACATGGCATGTTAAGGCTCATCGATACRCAGGCAACCTGTCTACACCTGCCATTGAGTCTCTCAGAAGTAATCCAAAAGTAGACTAATCATAATCTGGATGGCTGGAAGGCAACACTAACTGAAATGCCAGCAGTACAGAGGTGATAAACAATTGTTCTCCTCTCAAACAGATTCACCACTAAATTTTCCAAAAGAAGTGAGATTATTTAGATTTTTTTTAATCTAAATTCCTATATTAAACAAATTAGACTGCTCACCTCAATTCTCCAGTTGGAGACAAGACACAAGGTTAGTCAGGCCACCTCTTTAATCAAGAATGACAGTGAGTTCTTGTAAAAAAAGGAACAATACTAGGAAACCGACTTACACCACAACAAATCCTGCTTGTGAGGATGTCTGCTCTTGGACATCCACATGAACCAACTGCTTCACAGTTTTGTTTTCACCCTGCAGAAGCAGCAATTAAAGACTCTCATTTCCATCTCTGCTCAGCAGAACATGCCTCTTCTTATAYGGAGAGACACGGTTATCACAATGCTGACAATTTCTGACCTTTGTCCTTAATAAATGGAGCACATCATATCTACGAATGAAGTCACACACCCGACAAAAGCATCAGCTGACATAAAAACACAGCAACTCATCTGCTTAGCAACACAAGCTGCCACAGACATCACTTCCTTCTTAAATACAAAGTTCACTTCAAGGGCTCCACCCTGACTCAGAGCCGCCTATAAAATTGGATCTGACTAGCTGAGAGATCACGTCTCCTTTCTGTGAGTAGGACTTTCCACAGCAACTATATTTCATTGGAACTTCCTATCTCAGCCTGGGGGAGGAGGGAGCAACGGGGAAGGTGCTCATGAGTGTGGGAAACACCGCTTAAGTCACAGAGTTCACCTGCCAAGGAAGTGAGAGTTTGACATGCACATTTTCATTTAGCTTTCCTTCAAGAAAGATTTTTCAGACAAGGTCCTGAAGAACTTGTTCCTTCTATGGATGAGAGAGCAAGAGTTACTTGTCACTGTTACTTTCTGCTTTAAAATACTCAAAAAGTACCCAGAATACATTCAGAAATACCTAAATATGTAGTCACTAATTATTTTAAAATGGGGAGGAGGGGTTAAAACATACAGCCAAACGCACAATAATAGTATCTTTGAAAAAAAAATTATAAAATTTTTATTTTTGTTACCTATGTTAACTGAAAAAAAACCCAATTCATTTAAAACTGTGTCTTAAACCCGTTAAAGTAAAAAGGCAGTAAGGAACCCCTCATAYGTGTTAAGATTTATAATTCTTCCAAGTATTTTTTGTAAACACTTCATAAAATTGCTGGTCAACAACAACAACAACAACAAMAAAAGGCTATTCACTCATACATCTAAGTTAGATGTGATTTCTCTCCAATTCTTTTTCTACTCTGAAAGAGAATCAACTAATGAGATGGTAGTTTTCTCATTAAACTCAGGTCCTCTCCCCTCCCTCCTTGGTAAACTTCTAGAGACACAGGGCTGGGAGGGATCTGAAGAGACCATCTGGTCCCAGCYGGCTGCACAAAGATAGGATAAAGTAGTCCCAGACAATCCCCAACAGATGTTTGTAACCTGTTCTTAGAAATCTTCAATGAAGCAGATACCCTAACTTCCCGAGTAGCTTGTTCTTCTATTTCACCATTACAATGACTAGAAAGTTGCTGTTATATCTTCGCCCTCCCTCTCCAATATCCGACTTAAATCATTTAAATTTCTCCCCCGCCACCCTCCTAGTATCCAACCTAAAACATCCTCCCTCTGTACACAGCTGATTTTTCTCGTCTTCCCCTAGTATTCAAGAACAGTTGATCAAATTATTTTAACCTTTTGCACACGGGAAAATTTATCAAATCCCCTCCAAAACTTCTTTTCCAGGCTCACCATAATTATTCTGCTCACCATTTCCTTTCATATTCTACATCTTTTATCTTTGTTGCTTTGCGCTTTTTTTTTCAGCTCAGAACACAAAACCAAACACAATGCTACAGCTGAGGCCTTACCAGCACTTAGCAGTCATCTTTGTACCTTACTCTATGACTTACACATGCCACCTATTGATAAATCCTAAGAGAGCATTGCATTTTACAGGAGTACTGCATTGTCCATTGCCATTTTCTTAGTGATTCTCTACACACCCTACATAACCATCTAGCTTGTTATTCTCTGTTTGTATTTGATTTCTCCTTCCTATGCAAAGAAATTGGTGATTGTTTTAATTGAATTTCACTTTTCCATTTATTAAGTTCATGTTGATTCCTGAACTGATCATCCACGGTGGTCACCATCCTCCCAGCTTGGTGTAATTGAGACATTTCATAAACATGCTGGGCATTGCACCAATCTGTACTATCATTTGTGTTTTCTTACACTGCATTTATCACGGTAGTATCTCAATGCCTTACAGCAGAATAATTGGTGATGCCTCTTCTGTATCTTTCGCTCATTCTCTTGTCCCTTCCCTCTCAAGAAGGGTCTGCAAGGAAAGTTTTGTTTCAGAAGCATTTAGGGACATATATACAACCATTTCACATCGATGCAGACACAGCAAATTATTCCACCAGTTCAGACCCATCCCTGAGAAAATTGTTTCAGAGATAGTTACATTTAAAGTTTATTGTAGAGTCCTACTGTGACAGAGTAGCAAAGTTGTCAGCTGGGGTCTTCATTTCATTGGTACACAGCACTTACAGAGAAGGGCCAAAACTCTGATTATATATATCAATACYCATGGAAACAGCACATTATGGAAGAAAAGATAAGACACATTAGCCTGCATTAATTACTGTGGATACTGGGATATTCCAAAAGTCTGAGATACATTAAGTAAGCATGTAAGGATTTAAACTTACTTGTATGATCTTCATTGTTTTTCACAGTCCAGTCAAATGCATATTCTTTGCACAGCACTTCAYGGCAAGGTGACACTGATGGGGTAGAGTCTCACTGTCAAATTATTTAAAACAACATACAATTCACTGCATTTTACAAATGCTGAATTAAAAAATAAATTTAAGAAAAAATACACCCTGAAAATACCAAATCACAGRTAAAGACACCCCGCCTCAAAACCCATTTTTACAAAAGAGATGAGATGAGAGCATTTGTCATTCAKGTTGCCGTTATTTGGAAGCAGAAGTGCTCAATGCTAGCAAGTGCCAATTATGAATAAATAAATCTGGATTCACAGATCAGTGTTAAAAACACTGCCACCAAACATCTCATTTTGTATCTCTCCATTCTGCATCTTTTCTGTTTGTGTCTTGCACAAATGTCTAGACTTTGTTTTATCCTTAAAGAGCCTCAGCTCTGCAGTATGAAGGGACTCCCCTGGAAACCTGCCAAAAATTCACCTTTCACACGCACAAGTTTGTTTATATTTTGTATATTACAAGCAACTTGCACAATCATATTTACTTGTACATTCTCAGCAGATGAACAGAAATTGCTTATTTCGGTTAAGGCAATAAAACCTCAGGTCTTCATCCTGTGGTTGCAGAGAAGGGAGGTGATGTGCATTGCATTTGTAATGCCACAGGTCACACTTAGAAGGCTGCGCACCAAGTATCCCTGCACTGAATGGCACAACTTTTAAGCAATGGACCAATTGTTTTCTCTCTTAATAAATGCAAGCTAGAACATGTCATATTTTAGCACTGAGAGCACAGACTACAACATTGCTTCTAAGAAGGCAGGATTTCACTTTAAGCTCTTCTGTACCAACTTAGCAGAAAATAAGATGTAAAACAGTGGTTGGAAAGTAAAGACCAAAGATACAGTGTTAGCACTAATATTCATTGTTTCATCTTTGGTGTGGTAAGTTAACAACGTGACTTTTGGGTTCAAACATGGCACATGCAGTCAGTTTTTTTATTTAATAAATAATCTATCACACATTATCTCTGCCTTGCAGTCTACAGGAGAATAAGAAAACTTTACAATGGAGCTTAAAAAAACTTATAGAAGATGGCATCCTTATTCATGCCAACTTCCTAGAAAACAAATTTAATTTTGCATAAGAGTTGCTGGTTTTCTTTAAAGGTACTCTTTAAGTTTACTTACGTTTGGTCTTATATGRGTAGAGTAACTTGACATGCTGCACTATATACTCCCACAAATATTTATATGTTAATAAATCAACATAGAAAAAGGACGGTATTACTTGGTGTAGCTGACTACAACTTTGTTACATTTGTAGCTTAGTCCTAAAGGAAAGCAGTTCTCAGGGCCTTGATGAAAAGGAATTGCAATAGTATAGAGGGAGGAGCAGGAAAAGGCCTACTTCCACTTGGAGTTGCTTTCTATAAGCCTCCTTGCTACCCAACAGGCAATCCCAGTGCTTACAAGCATTGCCCCATGGGAGCCTTTCGGACAAAGACACGAATACATAGTTCAGTCTCGACTAGGGGCGGGGGGAACCTTCAGAGAAGTAGAGAGAGGCATCCTGTGTTCAGTTCAACAAGCTGGAATGACGTTTTTCTGTCACAACCCTTCACAGAGATTTAAGGCTAGCAAGCTGAAGATTTCCAAATACATGAAGCAGTAGCAGTTACCRCAATAAAAAGATCAGTGTATCTAGGCTTTGGATTTTTGTCAGGCAGAAAATACAATTATACATCATAAGTTCTCTAGTACCAGAGATGGCAGTGTGTCTAACACTTTATACTGTTCTCAGTCCTTTTTCATATTTATACCCAGGCATAAGAGCATCACAGGAGTTAGCATTAAAGTCAGTAAGAACTAGAAACAATCTTTTGAAAAGCACTGATCTCCACTACATGAGAARAATAAAAGGACTGAAAAAATTACATGTAATACATATTTTTAAAATCCTCATTGTTCCCTCCTCAAGTTCAAAAGCCACAGAAGTCCATTAATTCAAAATACTAGAAGAATTAAAACCCTATCCTTCACCCCAAATCAGAAGTTTTACTACATCTTCTTTACTTTACTATTTTTTATCTCTTTTAAAATGAAAATGTAGATTCAGTTTTTAGCAGAAGTGAGACTATTGCTTCACCATGATCAGATATAAGGAAAACAAATAAATGAACCTGGGGCCTAATGTTGTCAACATTTGTCCCATACACAGCCYTTTACTCAATACTGCTCAGCAGTAACACACATGGTAGTTTTTGCAGGATCATGGCCTTGTTTTAGTATAACACAATCAAGAAAATTTTTACAAGGTCAGAAAATTGGAATAAGAGGAAACAAAATCCAGGCCAGTTGCGTCTGGAATCAATTAAGCTTATGTGCTTTTCAGATGCTGCTTGTCTTTCTGTTAAACACTATTTCAATGTATRCAGACTATTAGTGTCCACCTAAAAGTATGCATTACACGCAATATTTTTTTCCTTATATTTAAACTACCACCCCAAACAGGAGTACAGRGGGGCTAAAAAAGGATAAGGGAGTTCATCTGTAAGAGTTTTTATGGTTTCAATTTGAGTTTTCAGTTTAGTTATCTGCCCCCTAAACGATGAAGTGCTTAGAATGGTCAAATGTCTAGGCATGCCTGTGGTGTGCTCTACCTGTCCAAGAAAATTAAAACTGAAGGAGATATCCAGGCAAACACACACTATGCCTGCTTTCAAGTTTTCAGCATCTCTTTCAGTTTTAAGATTTAGAGAAAACAGAAAACATTATTTCATTTTTGTAAGATGAAACTTAAACTTCTAAGTGTCATATTTAGTACAGAATCCACTGCAAAAGACTAATGAAAAGATGACTTTAAGGGGAATTTCCATTTTCTCCACAGTTTTTCGCTAGATGAGACCAGTCTGGTTTATACTAAAGTTAAAATCAATGTCGATACAGAAGCCATGGGAGGGGATATACAATCCAGGAAGAATTTTTGTGCATTCACATGTTCTTCTTATTAAAAATTTTGTATTTATACACAAGAAGCTTCTGTAATCGTGTAAGGAACAAAATATTTAACTTTGCTGCTTCTTCTCTTCCCYTCATTTTGCCAAATACAAAAGTAAAGTGAAAGAAAGCATTCTCCCCCTGCAGTAACTAATGTGAGAAGCTGAAATTATTTTGAGGATATCGTTATAAGCAAACAAACAAAAAAGCACGGAATGAGGTTTCAGAACCCCTGCATATCCGGATTTTGGTTCCAAGCAGGTTAGCCACGCCGAGGGCAGGAGCCGTGGCGGGAGCCAGGTGCCACACGGCGCAGGCCGGGCCGGGGGGGCGCGGGCGAGGGGCAGGCCGGGCTGCCCTGCCGCCAGCACAAGCAGCCCGGCCTCCCGCCGCGGGGAATCACTTCGCCGCCGACGCCTCCTCTCCCCGCGCGGCTCCTCGGCCCCGCACAACAGCACAGCTTCGTGTCCGCACAGCAACGGGAGCGCTTGCACCGCTAACCGCGCTGGGTACGGAAAGCATCTGTCGACCAGCGGGGTAAAGACCACGTTAAGGAAGGCGCTACATAAMACGCTTCCTCAGAGCAAGCCAAAAAGCGGCCAGGCTTCGTCGTGCCAAGGGGAACCACGGCTATTCCAACGCACGGGAAGCAGATCCCCCACCCCGAGCGCGGCAAGGGTGGCGGGCACTTGCGCTTTGACCTGGCTTCGTGCCCTTTCCCCCTCAGTCTGGGGAGAATGCCTCGCGTGCATTGATTCTCTCGTTCAAAGGAGACATTCACCCCTGTAAAGACGCCGACTCCTGGAGAGGGAGCCGCGCACGAACGGAACAGCCTGCCGCGCCGCGCTGGCGCGGAGCGCTCGCCCGCAGCACGCCGTCAGGGCGAAACACGGCGCGCGGCTCGCCCGCCGCGGCGCGGCTCCCGGGAAGCCCCGTAACGGTCGCCGCGGCGGGGGGGGCGGGAGACGGACGGCTGGGGCGCCTCGGCGCAGGACCGGAGCGAGCGCTGGGCGCCGGCTGGGCTCCTGAACGAGATTATTCGAGAGGTCGCGGGGGGGGTCGCTTTGTTTTGTTTTGTTTTGTTTGTTTTCGCAGCCGGGGAAGCAGGGTATCGGCTGTCTTCGTGCCACCAGGCTGCTGGACACTGAAAACGGCTCCGCCGCCATGAGCGTCGCCTCGCCTCGCCTCGCCTCACGGACCCCGCCAGCG
>NW_028186523.1:2167050-2172217 GCF_003343005.1 Rhea americana
GGGAGCGGTGCCGCCGTCCCGCTGCGCTGCCAGTTCGTTCCCCGGCTCGGGAAGCGGTGTCAGTACCGGCTTTTCCTCTGCTGCAGCGCGGAAACGATCCTCTTCGCGCTTCTGTGAGCAGCAGTAACCGAGAACGGCTGCAGCCTTGAGGCAGYGCGGAAGGAAAGCTGCTCGTCCTCTTGCACACCCGTCTGGGAAGCCAGCAGGACAGAGCGAAGTTACACTCACCCTGCGCTCACCAACAAAACCCAAAGGAAAAGAGAGAGGGAGCGCAAAACCCCACCACTAGCACGGTGCTTGGCCAAAAATTTGCTAACAAGGAAGTGCATTTCTGTTATGTGTTTGTACAGAAGCCTTGTGCTGCCAGCGGGAGCCCTGGCTGAGCCAGAATAATCGAAGCATTGACGTCTTGCTCTGAGGAGAGCGCGTTCGGTGGCCTTCGTGAAGGCCTATAAACAAGGCAAACCTTCAGCCTTGCAAACCGCCCCGTGCCCAGGGTTCGCACCACCAGCGATGTTTRTTCAGCCCTTCGCAGCCTATCTACCTCAGGCGCAGCTCAGTGAATTTCCTCGCACGTCCTATAGGTGGATTTACGACCGTCTATATATATACACCCACTTATATAGCAACATTGTCGTAAGCAAACATCACTTAACTCCATAGTTCAGCTTCTTTAGGTATTTTCAGTGTGAATTAAATAGTGCAGTAAATACAGCTTCTGAGTAAGGTCAGCTAGTTAGGACAGGTAGATCCCACTTATACCCTTTTGGAGAACTTTCTCTAACCTGTAAAAAAATACTGCTACTACTTTGGCTTTGAGTTGTCTCTGCTCCTTTCTCCTCCCAGCATTATTTCTCTTCATCACAGGGAGAAAAATGGGATCCTGTCCACTAAGTTAACCAAAAAACCTCACTTTCTATTGGTCATGAATAAAGCTCTTCACAAGACCAGAGAGGTGTAAACATACTACTACTTTTCTTGAATCATTCCTCCTAAACAGACTGCGAAAGAAAAGGAAAGGGTGGTGGGAAGTAACAAGGAAGAAAAGCACAGAAGGTATGAAGAAACACAAGAAAGAATACATGAAGTTTTGAAAACTAGGAAAAAAAATAGGTTCAGGTCTGGATAAGAATACAGGGAAAATGTCAAAGTATTATTTTATGATGCATGGTGGTTAATTCTGCAGGCCAATAGAGTGACATAATTGTATAACATTACCTGTGTTAAAGATATCAATCTTTCTAAAATTGCATGGCTTAACAGAAAGACAGGACTATATATGGAATATATTTTACCTCACGAGCTTCCTTCATTCTCCTCCACAGCAATGCTATAGGCAATACCATGTTTTACTCCTTGTGCAGTAGTGTTTTACTTGGGATATTGGAGTTGAACACGAGACAAAGCAAGTTGGCACAACCCATCAACTGGGTTTTTGTATGCCGTGGATGGCTCAGAGACCTTAGTGACCACTATTATTTATTTATTTTATGTGAAAGAACAATTGACCACATGACCATGTATTGTTTAGAAGTTGTCTGTCAAGGACCTGCTCACGTCAGAAACACAAACTCATTTTGGTTTTGATAATCTGTTGGCTTTAAGTACTTTTGACATGAACCTAGCCAACAATCCATGAGTAAGCTTCATTCATCCTCACAAACTAAAACAAGATAGAAGAGACACGCAAAAGTGGTTTTGCTGCCAAATACATGCAAGACTTCGGTGTATCTGTATATAACTGTGCAAATTTTTTTTTTTTTTTTTTTTTTTTTTTTTTTTTTAGAGCAAGCACTCAACAAGTTGATTTGCCTTGCGTCCTCTCCCCCTGTTTCTGTTCGCATCTTTTCTCCTTAAGCCATACTTCCATGTCTTCAAAATCTGGAAGCTGCCTCAACTCTGCTCAGTATTATCAACATACATTTCACAATATTTAATTTAAAAATTAAAGTACCATCATCAAAAAAAGCCACTAACGTGATCTGGCAGCAACACTTTCTAAAACATAGGTGGCAGTGTTCAGCCACCTGGGTAATGTTTTTTAAACTAAAAGCCTCTTTCCCTGCATCTTCTAATGGGAAAAGGCAAACAACTCTACAAGTTTTTGTCTTCCTTGAATATGCTTAGTATTTAACTGTCTAGTAAGTCGTATATACAACTTCAAACAGACTTCCTGCACCTGAAAACATTTTCTCTGCACTGGTCACAATCAAAAAACCTGCTGTTTCCTCAACTATTTGATTTGGACTATGCTAGCCCCAAATTAACAATTATTACAAATACCTCAATCTCTTTTGAGCTATACTCAGGAGCTTTTCTTGCCTTCCAATATTATATATCCAAGTCTAGCAAAAGTAAGTAATTTTTACTTAATAAGTTGTTCTAGATTTCTCTTAAGTGAGGAAGGCCAATGAGATCCTGCTATTTTGCATCAAATTTACTGCAGTCCCACTCATCAAGAAGATTCTGTGCAATATACATATTTAAATCTGTGACTGTAAAAAAGGTATTTGAAAAAAAAATCATATTTTTTCTGGGGAAAAAAACAATATATGTTGATGCATTGGTTCATCTACATTCACACAGTCATGGGCAATTTTACAAGAACTGTAATTTGGGACAGGAGCTCAAATGGATGTACGTATGTTGTAGTAGACGAACCTCTAAAACTTTAAACTAGTTTTTCACTACACCTTATTTCACCTCTAGGTTATTTAGAACCATCTGATGTAGCTGTCAGATTACATCCCTGAATATCAGATGTATGTTCCATTTTATTTGTCAAAACAAATTTTCAGGAATACTCAGCACTGTTATAGGGCAACATACAGTATTGCAGGTTGCAATCAAATGCGTTATTCTTTAAAGTGAGCGCTACACCTGATAACATAGAATAGTGATTTCTTTTCATCAAGAGCTCCCTTAACAATAGTATACCTCTTTAGACTGAGATAAAAGCAATCGCTGAGTGTGCTGGTTTTGCCTTTTCCAGCTTGGACTGCCTGCAGTAAGGCTGCTACAGTAACAGTCACTTTCCTCAAGGCAATCCTAATGCAGGGTGCTCCACCCCCAGCTGCTAAGCAAAGAAAAAATTCTTAGCTTAGCCCCTCCTTTATTGGAAGGGGAATAGGGTAATATGCTGTAATTGGTTTTCCATGTTTGCCAAGGGTCTGTTTCCTCTTATCATCCACAATATTTAACATGGGTCTTGTAATAGTTCCAAAAATAATAAAATCTGCCCCAAGAATAAAAATGACAGATCCACAACATGCGGCTTTTTTGTCGTGGTCTTGGTTTTGTAACATTCTGTTAGTAGTTTTTATTGCCTAATGTTGTGGTTTCTTTCATACGCAGCAGACCCAGTAAAGACATTTCATCAGCTACTTATACAGCAGCAGCCTGGATTATTTACAAATGGAAATTTCAGTACCATAGTAAAATAAATCACCGCTATACACTGTTAAAGTAACATTGTAGTAACACAGCAGGAAAAAAAGACACTAGGAGAGGAACTTTAAGAATACACAAATCTTCACCATGATGTCACACACACACACACACACACACACAAAATCAAGATATGAGACTTGTGGGTTGTCTTTTCTCCCTCATCTCTTCCCATTCAGTAGTGGAAGAGGATTAGAAAGATTTTATCTACATACACAAGCAAAATAGCACACATATAATATGCAAACAGAGCCTATGCAATACTTTCCCCATGATTTTAATTATAAACCAACATAGTCCATTCCTCCTTCTGCCACATCATACTCTCCGTATTGGGCAAATTCCCTGAAGTGTAGGTGCAATTGATGTGGAGCAGTAAAGATGGAGAACAGCACTTTGCTGATTGGATTCCAGTCAGAGTGAGAGAATACCAGAATAGATCAGAAAAAGACAGAAAATATAAGATTTGATTTAGGAGAAAAAAATATAAACAAAAGCTGTAAGACAACCAGTAGTGACAAAATCATCATCTCAGGCTTCAGCATTTGCAAAAGCAATACTCTATTGATAAAAACTTTGTGAAAAGCAGAGATGCTCTAATGCAAAAAAAGTCTTTTTATAATATTCTCACTCAAATTCAGTTTCACTATTACTTAAGAGTCTGTTAAGAGGTTTTTATTTCTTCTCAAGACTGGATTTGGTGCTGTAACACTCAAGAGTTAAACTCTTAGGGCAGAAATAAATTTCCCAACTTAAAGATATGCCATTTAGCCTAAAACTAACCTGTGACCGTCTGGAAACCCTTAAATATATAAATACGTGGTTCAAGGCTCTTCAACTTGTCAACAAAACAATTAACTAAGTATCAGGTATAAGGTAATAGGAAAAATCTCTGGAGCAAGGAATGGAGCACTGCCTACTAGGGAACTGAGAAAGTCTCTCATTATTTTAACTTATCCGTACATGTTTTGGCAGTCATTTACCTTAAGTCAGTTCCGAGTTTGATCTTCCACAAGAATAAATCAGAATGACTGAAGCCAACAAAAACATACATGTATAAAACCTATGGAACTTTAATCTTTTCTAAGTGACTGCTGAAATTCCTGGAGCTTCTAATTTTAAGTAGAAATAAGAGAGACAAGTCTTAAAGTCATGCTTGGAGGATCTGTCACTCCAAATTTATTCTTTCACAAGTTAACTGTATTTTATACCATACAGTAAGTTGGGAGTACTGGGAAACTGCACCTTGGTATGATTTTTCAGCTTTTGCATTACATTAACAGCAGTAAAAGTTGCTGTAGAACAATGACATATTTTAATTCTTTGGTTACAAAAATCAAAAGCAATTGGAATGCAGTATGAAAACTATGCAAGTTGTCACTCTTATACAAGCCAAACTGAAATCTGTAGAAAAGCCTTGTAAAGCACATACTGTCAAATTAAACTGTGCTGCTGGGTTTCATCCATTGTARTATTTAAATTCTAATAGCACAAGATAGGATCAATGGCTTCTCAAAACCCACAAAGATACATATATTTCTATCAGGCATCAAAAAGACTAGGTTTGCACAAAGCTTGTGACAAAAGCTAGTCGGAATGCAAGGAAACTTCAATTTTGTTCTTGTTCCTCTTTGAAAGTACCAGTTATTCATATAATGTACAGCATAAGACTGGCAGGTAATCCAGAACCTACTAGCAGGAGCAAAACCAAAATGCACAC
>NW_028186523.1:2172257-2275917 GCF_003343005.1 Rhea americana
AAAAAAAAAAAAAAAAAAAAAGGCAAACAGATGCCTCTCCTTGCTCTAAGGGTACTGGATTTATGGTCAATTCTGCACCTCCCATGGTGTTCCACACTTTCAGAAAATCAGTGGCTGTCAGAAGCTTTAGTCTAGTATCCCAGCTTGGTAAATCATCATCACTTAAAACAGCATGCATTTTTTTCCCCTCAGAATTAGGGTATAAACTCACCATCTTTGCTCACCTAACAGTGGCAATTTTTATGGCCAAGAGAAATTTACTCACATTTCTGATGTTGCTGAGGCTGCTACAGAAAAGCATGCTTTCTCTCATCTCGTCTCAAGTGACTGAGCTCTGCTACACTGCCCATTCCAAAAATCTTCAAGCAGTAATTCAAGCAGGGAAGCAAGTACTCGTCTGTTCGTTCTCTTTCACGTGAGCACCTCGTTACTATGAAGCAGTTTCACCTCAGCATCACCATAATTTATTCTCAGGGTTTTACCGTCATGCAACACAGTCTTTGAATTTCAGCTGAAGCAGTAAGTGTTTGTTTCATAAATGCAAACATTATATATGAAAGAGCAGTGATTGAAAGAGTGCCCTCTCAAAAACTTAAATAGTTGAAAACAATTACACTGCATTGCTTCTACTGCTCCTGCGTGGGTAAGAAAGATTTACAGTAAGCAAGGGCATAAATATCTTCCCCCATACACAAACAGAAGGTGCCACACATTTTTTAACTTTTATTTAATCTCAGAACCATTGCTATTTTACACTCATGAGACTGAGGTTTATTCACTTTCAATGTTAAAGTTTTGACAATAGGAATGGATAATCCATGTCCCCCAACATTGTGTTGCAGTTGGTATTGGTCCAATAAGACATAAGTTTTGCAGTCATTTTTTTTCCTCTTTAGAGATACATGAAGCATGACCTTGGTTTAGTGTTACCCTTTTATCTGTGATTCATATAAAAATGAAGAGGTGGAAACTCATTTGTTTCCCCCTTTGTAGGAAAAGTGGCATGAGTATTCTGTACTTCAACAAATAAACACTTGAACACAGGATTTTGTTCTATACAGTTGCAACCATTTCATTTGAAGCAGAACAACCCCTCCGCTCTCCCATAATAAGTACCAAAGCATTTCTAGTTTTGATTTTCATCAAGATTTTCAAACTGGCAGATTTTATTTTCACACCCTCTTCACAACAGACAAGATGCTTACCATATATTTAGGATTACAAGTTGCCACTAAAAGAAAACTTTACACAAACACTGTACAATTAGGTTGAAAAACTGCCCTTGCATGAAAAACATACCTAGAAATGAAGTGGTAAACAAGAAAAGAATATTAAAGTTTTAATAATGTGCCATTTTAAATTTATCAACTCCTCCTGTGTTTTTCATTCATACTCTGTTTTTACTGCTAGTATTCATTAAGGCAAACAGCTAATCCATTTCTGAAGAGGTGCTGTGGAAATTGTGGACAAACAGCAAACATTTGGCATTAAAATAGCATGTATGTAGCCTCTAGTAATATACATTAAGCATTTTCTTGGACTTCAGGATAATGACAGGGGAGGATGAACATGCTTATAATGTCAAAAAGGTTTAAAATTTAGCGTCCAAGCAATTTCTAATAATGCTTCTGTAGTTTTCAAGCTCTATGTAGGATAGAATTTATGCAAATGCATTAAAGAATTCTAGCTTGGCAAGTACACCCAAGCAGGTTATTAAACTATATATACAGAAAGTGATAAATATAGAATTAAAAGAGTCCTTCTGCTTCTCTTCATAGCCTTGAAAATTGACAAAAAACTTCAGGACAGCTCTACAATATTAAACATTAGGTAACCACAGGAGCTGGGAAACCTAACTACACAAATTGATTAAAATACTCAGATGACTTTGTAGTGTTTAATACAATTCAGTTCGTAGTCAAGGGCACAAGACAACATTTAACAAAAATAATCACATCAATTGACCTAGAAATCAAATGTAAATAGATATGAATACAATCTTCAAAATCTGTCTTTAAGTGAACATTAACCATTTATTCAAAGTTATACAAGAATTTGAAGGATAAAGTCTTCTTCTGCAACAGGAAACCAACTTACAAGTTTCATGTCTCAGTTGAATTGAAGTGGAGGCGAGCGGGGCAGGTGGGGGCTGGGGGGGGAGGGTGAACGAACAAGTTAGTACGCCCCATCCAGGCAGCTAGAAAGTAAAAATAGGCTCAACAGCAGCCTCCACCAGCTTGTTGTCCTCCCTGATTGCCTGCAAGTGTTGCATTAGTTGCAGCGTGTTGAGGGCCAATTTTTATGCCATTTGCCTAGAACAAAGTTTAAGACATGGTATAATTATTTTAGAACACTAATACACTTGATTTTTTTTTAGAAGGTCATATACCGAGTTATCCTTTCATATGCAATAATGTAGCAAAACTTCTCTTTCTTTTAAAGCAATGCTTTCTTGGCAATGAAATATGATTTAAAAGAAAGATGCTTTCCTTCTCATTTAAATTTCTCTCCACGTTAAACTCTGCACCCTTAACTTCCAGCATGAAAACACAGAGCAAGAACAGTATTTGAATACTACTTTAGATTCGGCTTTAAAAATACATTACATTTACTAGGAACATATAAAACTCCCCTCTTACCAAAACCTCCATTAGTTTAGTATAAAACTTTTCCTCTCTAGACAGCATTTCTTTCTGTGTTGAATCAGCTGTACAGGCTAAGGGCATACAAGTGCTCTGTGTCATCAATAATTTCTATGATCCTGAAAGACATGGCTACTTGCCAAGAACCCACACACAGCGTAGCTCTTTCATTCATCAAAATCACACTTATATCTTAACCCTCACTCCCTCAAGTGGATTTTACCTAAAAATACAGCACTTTGAGAAAAGTAATACAGTAGCTTCAAAAATTAAGCTCTTAAGGAAACTTCGCGTCACAGTAAATCTCAGATTTATAGTGCTTGGCAGTTGTTCTGCAACAGTAGTAGCCTTGGGGTTTCTGGCACTAGCTCAGTATTGACAGCAGCTGATGTGGTTTCTTTTCGCTCTTTGACTCCTCTTTAATAAAAAGCATGCCCTATGGCTCATTGGTTTTGCCCCCTCTGGGCTGGTAGCAACTTCTTGAAGAATCAAGGAGCCAGACTTGGCATAAAGCCAAATAACTAGCACGGACTGTTGGCTCTTGACAGCATATTGCAATCAAAGCTCCATAAGGCACAGTAAAGCAGTCAGCTACTATATGAAACTCGACAGATACAATGAGCATGCCTTTTCAGACACTGATTACTGTCTAATTTGTATTACATTACTGAGTGCATTTTCTTTAACTTCAGAAAAATCCTTAGAGACAAATTTAAGTTTTTCATCACTAAACTGGATTAAAATAGTGTTTCACCAAAGTGCTATATGCATACCAAGTTTTTTAGTCAGGATTAGTGTCTTTGCATGATTACTAATGAAGCCATATTTAGCTACACATTTCCTACTGCAAATACTTCTCAAACTACTGAAATTTCTCGTTACTTCCTCTCTAAAGTCTTCTACCATTAACAGCAATATTTTTACCAGCTTACATTTTTTTATGTCGAGATATAGTAAGAAAGGTGATGCTATTTAATATAGTCCTTGCAAATTTCCTTACTACTGCTCCCTCTCTGAACAACTCTAAGGTCTACCACACTTCAGAGAAGCATCAGACTGACAGTTGTAGACAGAGGATACACCTATTCACAGAACAGATACAGAACAGAGTGTGGCAGTGCAGACTCCACGTGTGGTTTTACTAAGCACCTCAGCAGTGATATTTAGACACACACGGGGGTAAAAATTGCACACCAGAAGTAACTGGCCACTCCACACTAAAATTTAAACCTATTTATGTGGCATTACTTTTTGATATTAGTATTAGCAAATTGAGAACTTACATTCCTAGCCATAGAAAAAGCAAGTTCAAATTCGGTGGTRGCAGATGGAAATATTTGGTAGATTCATGCACCTCCTAACTACTCAAGACTTTCAACAGGACAATTATTTTAAAATTCAAGACAGAAATTATTGGTCTTTGTTTAGACTCTTTCATTACAGAAGTAGGCCTTGCTTCTACCCATTTCACCTCTCCCCTCTTCAAATAACCCAAAGAGACAGGGCATTGTAATCTGTAATTTCAGTAATGTGCACAGGCAAAATGGCTAATCTTTTCTTCCCTACAGAATCCAGCCACCTAAACCAGAAACATTTCAAAAGTCTTTTATGTAACTCTCAAAGCAATCCTTCCCCTGTACTGGACAGCTCATGGAGTGCATCTGGCATATCAACATGGTCCCCCATTTACATAGTGGAAAATTATCTTTGAAAACAGATGACACCATATGGAGGAGTGGATGAAAGTGGATTTTCTTCTCTTTTGGGGATTTATATTATTTTTGTGATGCTTCATGGATGGATAGGGTCACTTATTTTAATCCATTTTTTAATCACAATGGCAGACAATTCCACATAAAAGCGGAATGGACAAGTATTTTACTCTCCAACTTTTTAGGGAAAATGAATTTTGTACATAAAAAAGGTGTTCAGAGTACTGGAAGTACAGAAAGTTACCTCATTATTAATGTCAAAAACTCCTTCCTGGATTTTCTCATAGATCTCCTTTGCGGTGTTAATAAACGCCTAAAGCAGAGGGGGAAAAAAAAAACAGATGAAAAGAAAAATCAACCAGTGGATACGATATCTTTCAATAAGACTTTTCTTCCTGACCTCAGTAGGAACAGGTATGACATCAGCATCCTATAATCTACCCTGAAGTAGCAACAGACCACTTGCTGTTTACAAGAACAGTGGCATTTTCGTAACAATGTATTCTACGATCTGTTGTCCAGTAATTACTGAGAGATAAAAATGGGTTTCAAGATATATAAATTACTTTTAAATTATTTATTTCTGACCCGTATGGATAGATTGTGTGGCAGATGGTTTCCCCTACCCTTAATATCTTTGTAATAGGCCACTCTAGATTAGAGTGCTTAGCAACATAAAACCACAGGGTACTTACAATCATGATGTAAGGATGCTGTCTACTGGATGAAACCTTATGCTATCATGTAATATTCACCTAATTTTAAGAACGTATTCTCTTTGATTAATCTTGTGTATGAAAGGAAATAGACATCTTAATATGGGAAGAAAGAGATTCCAGGTTTTATTATGACTTCTCTGAATTAAAATGATAGATTTTCTGAAAAGATTAACATTCAGGTCTGAAAGAATGAACAATATAAATGTTTTTGGTTAAAGTTTACAGTCAATGATTCCATTTTTCAGCTAGCATTAAACTTTATAGGCCACATAATGTGTAAGATAATGTAAAATTTAAGAGGTGATTCCCACCTGCCTGCTAATAATTACAGTCATTATCAAATACATAGTTCTTTGTGTTTTAAAATACCATCACCGTACAATCATACAAGATATGCTATCTTCTGCACAAGAGTATTACAGCAAACATAGATCTAATTCAAATATAAAAAAAGTAAACAGGGTTCATGGAGAGGAACAAATCATACCTTTCCTCATTTCTACACTGGAAGCATTTGACTGCTGAACTTGCCACCAGAGCTTTGTTTCCTAATTAACAGGACTGATATGTTTTCACCTTTAAAGGCCTTACAGCTCCCCAGAGTAATCAATCTACTGCAGCTCAATTACTGCACCAAGCACACACCACAGTCAGTGAAGGAGACTTGAACGACTGCGGCAGGAGCGGAAAGATATGAATATGCATAAACTCTAAGTGGGTGATCGAATCATCACAGAGGGTCATGAGAATTTGCAGCAAAATAATGAGAAGAATTAATCATTGCAGATTCACAAGGCACTTAGGAAGTGAGTTCGTTTTTCAAACATGTGTTAGAGTTGAGGAGAAGAAATTGGCTTTCAGCCAATTATGAATTGATTCACATTCCTCAGAAATTGAAGTTTTCAATATAAGAAGAAAATGCAAACTTATCTTGGTTTCTGATTACGCACTAATTATTGTAGCAGCCTCATACATGGGACTAATGAAAGGTATAGGTCAAAAACTTCGGAAATTCATACAGCTGGAATCTGTGAAGATACTTGCTTGCTCCCATTTGAGTAGGACATTAAACAGAACTTGAAGTCTTAAAAATGTGTTATGATAACTTCATGTAAACAAGCACTTAACAATTGGCACTTTAACAATTCTAGGATGTGTTGGCTAAGTATGCCTTAGCTCTGAGAATTAATTTCATAGAAATTAAATGAGATGTATTAGAGTTACTTTAGACAAACAAAAATCAGAATTTTACCAGAATACAAATTCCAAACTAACAACCAAGTGGGAAGTTATCTTCTGGATGCTACACTCAAGAACAGATCACTGCAAGAATGTATCTATTCCCCAGAAATAATATGCACTGGAAAACACAGTGTAATTAGTGACACTCAAAACATCCCTTTTCAACATAGTTATTACCCAGGTACAGTACAAATATTAGTCTGCTTTAATATTAAGCATATTGCTTAAGAAATTGTGGATGTGAGAAATCTAAATAGTCTACTTCACTCATTTCTATCATTTCTGTTATCCAGAACACAAAATCTGATTACCAAATTGCCATCAGTGATTGTGGTGCAAATACTAGTATTAAAACACTTTGTACTGGTACTCTGCATGGCAAAATGCCCAGCTGTGGTAGGTCACACATAAATAATTCCTATTTTAAAACACGGTTTCATAACGAGCTAGCATACAAAAAAACCTTGAAGATTTATTTGTTCGTATGGATTCTGAAAAATTAATACTAATCAGCTATGAAAAGAGACTGTAATCCTTGAGATGTCCATTTGTTTCTTGCATCCATTTATTTTAAGTTAGCTTATGTTTCAAAGTGTAAGTGGACTTAAAATAAATGCCTAGGAACCTTACTAAAACACCAATCTAGTCACTTTAAGAACATTATACATATCAGATTTTGGCATCGTACACTAGTGCCCCAATTAGCAAGGACGAGAAGGTGAACTCACTAACTGGCTTATTCTAAAAATCACTATACATTGCATGTTCTATCTCTTATCTGGAACATGCAGTATACTATAAACTCTCAATCTATGGGCAGTTTATCCTGTTTGCAGAATAACTGAGCCATGGTTGCAGACAGAGCTGTTTCCCTTCAAATCCAGTTTGGATTTATTAGACCATGTGCAGTGCTGCAACAACACAGCTGTAGCACTTCATAGGCCAACTTGGATTCAGGTGCAGTTTAGCTATTTCCACACAACACAAGGCTTCAACCACTAGGCCCACACGGACTCAGGCTGGTTGCCTACCAAGCCTACCGGGGTTGTGTCGTACGTTCTGGTAATACTGCTGATGCTGAAGCAATATGCAAAACACACCCAAGCAACTCTACACTAAACCAGCTCAAGTCCATCCAGGTTACTTTCATCACCTCAGGACAGGCAGTACCAGATGCAATCTGCCTTTATACTCAAGTTACCTGGAAGATAAAAAGACCCAATTACACTGTACCTCCATTACTCATAAGAGGAAGAGCCCTTCGCAAAAAGTAGTATGTTAGGTTTCCAAGTATATATATTCTAAACTATGTTCAAAAAAAATCAAAAGGGAAAACACTGTAATTGTAGGAAAATGTCTACATCTGGTATTTAACTCTTGGTTTTAATTTTCCTAAGCATAAAGGCATCAGTGACTTTTGATTTAAGAGACTACTGAATATAGCTATACCACAGCATTAAAAAAAAAAMCTGCAAACAAATTAATCAGTGATTTTTATTATTTAACATATTTTTCTGTTCTGCTCATCTCACAGCTAGGTTCTCAAACAGTGATGATAGTAATGGCCTGCTGAGGTAAATGGCATTACTGCACTTTACAAGCAGGGTAGGCAAGCCTTGCAAGATGTGATCTACCCTCTGTCATGTCTGTGCCAAATGTGAAGTAAATGTAGGGATTTGAGTCACAATCTGCCATTGCCTTTAATGTAACATCACCTCAGATAATCTGCATTAGGAGTTTCCTAGATCACATTGCTTCACGGGAATTAAGAAGTCTCACAATGCTTACCTTGAGAAGAAGAAATACAATACAAAACAAACAAAAAAAAACCAAACAGTGCAGACACTGCATTTAAAATAAAATAATCCTAATATATTGGATAAAATGCAATCAGCTACGACATCTGTTTTACCACACAAAATAAACAAGCAATATAGACTAACTACCCTTGAGACAAAAACAGGAAGAACAAATTCTATTACTGGTAAAAACACCTCAGGAAGTAAGGGGATAACCTACTGCTACTTCTGTCTTATGTAGATTATATGTAGAAGTGGTACTATGCTAAAGGCACTGGAATGCAAGTCACAAAAGCGACATTCAGTTTTCACATGGTGCAGATATGACAAAATGGGCAAATATCCTACACAGTCTTATTTTCCCCATTTGCAAATTGCAACACCACCACTTTATCTCAGAAAGCTATCGCCATGATGAGTGTTTGACGACTTTGCTACAAGCTGAAAACAAAACAAACTTGCAAATGAATCACTGATGCTTTTCCAAACTCAGATTTTGCAAGTGCATCTTTGCTTAAAATCAAAATAAATCAAGTTCAGTTCGTGTAACATGTTGCCCTCTTGTGGTCACATTAAAGTTGAACTTTGCATTTCAAAGCACTAACTGGTTTTAGTTCATTATTTCTGAATACTTTCTGTTGAGGAACATTCTGAGGAGACTTTGAAGGTTACATAGCTGACAAATTCTAAAGCACAATCCTCATCTCCCCGGCCAGACAAGGCCTACAATCTCCTCCATTTTTCCTATCATTTAGCAGCAAAATTCTACACAGTTACATTACTCCAGTAATGAAGGATAGATACATTTGGAAGCACTAACAACATGGTCCACAAATGCATTTAGGTGGTGCACCATTCAGCACCCCAGTGTGAATGGGGCATAAGAGTTGCTGGATGGCGACTTAATACAGAGGGATCCTAAAGCTCTGAGTAGCCAGTAAGACAGTACTTTTTACAAGTGAGTGATCTTTCAGAAAACATCCGAGGACATTAAAGGGGCTACAAAGCAGCTAATTACTAAGCAGTAGGGAAGTACTATAAAACCAACCCATACCACAAGAAGTACTCAAACACATTTGTAGCATCGTATCTAAAGTAAAGGTGAGCAGGCCCAAAACAAAACTTGACAGCAATCTGCATGTACGTAGCCCTTAAAAGTGCAGCCTTTCTGACAAACTTACTGGGAAGTTGCACATTACTGGAGCTTGAAGTGGCCCCAAAAGTGCTACAGCTGCCTTTGAACAGTTACAAAGGATAGATAGAGCGAAGGGAGCCAGAACAAGGGATCCAGGAGAACCTATGGCTGTAGCAGGCAGATACATCTTGGTTTCGATGCTCTTTTATAAAGCCTGAAACCCTCCAGACTAAGACTTGGTATTCTGATTACAAATCAAGAAGCCCCAAAGCCCTAAGAACCAGTGTTCCTTACTGCAGAGTTGGGACAAGRTCTAGGGATTTGCCTCATGGAGGTAAAATGCTGTGAATGCTCAGCAGAGCTCCATGTTCCACCCCTTCTTTCTCCTAGAGCTGAAATTCTCATTAGCTTCACCCCCTCCATCTTCTCACTGAGGAAACTGGCAAAAGCTTCAGTTTCAACAGGCAGCTGAAGGATCAGAGAATTTCTATTTCAAGAAGATTTAACAAATACTGGTTTTAACAAGAGTTAAAACGTATTAACTAAAAACAAAAACAACCTCTCATGAGCTAGAAATTTTGCTTCTTCCACAAACTCTGCTCAGCAGCAATGTATGGAGTAGCAGCCTTGAGTGCTAGCAAAACAGAGTTATTCCAACTTCCCAAACCCAGATAGGTATCTTTACCTCTTTAGAATCAGTGTGTACAGATTCAAACAACGATATTCCAAGGATACAGAGACAACTAGAGTGTGCCACAGAAGACTGTATGGCTACACTGACCTTATGCAGATGATTCAATTCAGCCTTTACGGGTATTAGACACTGTCAAAGCAGAAAACAGCCAGCAAGCTCTGAACTGCATCTTTCTGGTAAGACTACAATTAACAGTCATACACTGTTGTTGAACTAACAGTGAAAAAACCCAAATGTGATAAAAAGTACATCTGTTGTAAATAAAGAGGATAAAATTCTTTAATATTATGTGTAGTTTTAATGCAAGGTGAGAAAGTAACTTGCATTTTGATTAAAACAAGTACAAGCATGCTTATTTTGCTTTGGGATGCTATTTGGAGTGCATTGAAAAAAAAACAAAGCAAAAATACAATTATGTTCTGATAGCTGGTTTTCTATCTTAATGGCTTTAGACCGAGGCTAAAAGGAACCCAAGGAAAAAAAGCCTCTGACAAATATGACACAGCCAAAGAGGTTAGTCAGACTAGCCTTGTGACAGCAGCTAAATAAACCTGTGCCTAAAAAAAATTGCAAATAATCCTTTTATCTTCCTAATGATTCAGAAACTCTTCTTAGTCCACTGTATTCCACACTAAGCATGATGATTTAACTCTGTGGCCACACTGAAGTCTCGGAAACCTTCACACAAGGTACGAAGAAAGAGCCCAACCATACTACCTGCCCCCAACAATCGATTACCTACAGTGCAACAGGGTAAACACTACTGAACAGCCTACTACGAGAYGAACAGCTAACAGGATATTCACTACTGCTAAACGTTCCTGTGAATATTTTCAAATGATCTTAAGATCCAAGCACACACTGAACAGGACAACCCACTGCCCCAGCTAACAACTGACTAAAGGCATTATGCTGTGGAAGAAATCAGAAGGGAGAAATGGTTTAAACAAAGGGAACAGCTAAAACAAAACCCTTAACGACAGAAGTCAGTTTGCTCACATGAAGAAATGCCTACAGACATTCTTTCATTATGTTGAAACACCTAGAGTACTTGTTTATGACACAACCCACAATGCAACAAAGTTGGGTCAGAAACAACGTTGAACGGATTATACTTCATCTCCAGAGACTTACATAGTCTCTCACCACAGGGAAACAAGGTATTTTCAACTAGAGAGATGAAAAAAATCCATTACAAAAAAAAAAAAAAAAAAAAAAATCTCCGCTGGCAATTTATCTCCTGGTACACCATAAGGAGCATGCGCCCATGTACTGTGTTACAATAACACATCTGCATGAAATGTGAGTAGTCTGTAAACTGAATGCCACTGACTAGGACCACAAGAATTTTATATCTATCTGCTTATGCTTSATGACACAGACCTGTTCTGTTGCTTCATCAAGCATCAGAGGTTTGTATTGCCACACTGCCCCTCCTGAATCCACCTAGTAACAAAGCTTTGTATTCAGTGTACAAGAACCACACAATTACTAGTTCTGCTGTTGCAGCTCATTTCAGTCTGGATGCATCCTAGAGACAAAAGTTAAGAAGTACAGACTATATCTTGATCTAGACTGCTGTGGAAATGCTCAGGCAGTAAACAATCTAAGTTTCCCAAGTTAATAGGACATAATTAATCAGTACATAATGGAATTTCCCCACTAAAGTAGCTATTCAGAGAGTGTGGAGTGTGGCTAGATAAAGGAGGGTCTGAGAATAATACAGTAGCTTTTATACAGTTAGTGTGTCATAAATTATCAAAATAGAKGAGATAAAAAGTTACTGGTTGTAGAGTTTATCCCTCAAGGATGTTAACTGTACAGTGATTGAGATTTATGGACAAAGATGTTTCAAAATTAGGTAGTCTTCTATAAACACAAATGACTTGGAAAAGTGATATAAGCAGCCCTGAAAAGCCTGAATTTTAAGTACTGCTATGTTTATTCTCTTCTACAAAGCATTTAATTCAGAACACTTATGAAATTACCTTGTTTTTTCCCCAGGAAGAATGTGCCTCAGAAGGTTTTTAGAATTGACTTGGAAGTTCTCCTCTCTACCTCAGAAACTGCTGATTCAAGAAGCCACTCTAAGGACCAAAGATGGTGAGTTTACCTCACTTTCTACTCTTAGAAACTTTCATGAAAGCATTTCTGTTTTTTTAAAAAAAGTTACTTCTGGAGATTAGCAACTGCAGTAGCCAGATTAGCTCACAACAAGACAGCTTCCAGATACTGATGTGACAGGTACATCAGCTATTACATCTTTTTAAGGTAGTTTTGTAGAGGGCATGTTTGAACAATGTAAGGCGATTATTTCGAAGTCCTAAAGAGTTTTAGTTCTTTTCCCATAAGTACTACCCTCAAATTCAGAAATCAAAGTCTGAGTACAAGCTCGGGGTAGGGGGAGGGAAGGAAGGAGGGAGAAGACCATAAAACACCCTCACAATATTTAATCTACAAAACATGTTTGCCTATAAAAAAAAGAAAATCTTCCTAATTCTACTCTGGACAGATACCTCAAAATTTGATCCAAATATCTTTCTCAAATGGGTAGAAGAACTGTCTGAACTCCATTACTGAGGGGTTTATCTTGCACTTAGGGCAATTCTAGAGAAAATGAAGGATGAATTATACAGTATAAGAAGTTGAACAATGTCATGCAATCATTTGTAAAATTTTCGCAATCATTTGTAAAAAAAGATTAATAACCTGGGATGTATAACTGGGTATGGTCTGCAAGACAAGTAAAGCAATCTGTCTATTCTACATAGCATTCATATCTTAGCCATGGTTCTTTGTCCACCATCCTTCAGGAAGGGTGTGGGGTAAACATAGGCGAGATAYGAAGGAACTCTTAAATGTCCAAAAACATGAACTACAGGCAAAACTTGAAAAAAAAATCCAAAAAACAAAACAAACAAAACATTTACAGTAATTAGAAAAGAATGAAAAATACAACATTATTCAAATACAAAGCAGGCAAACAAGACAATGATTTTTTCAGCAAATCTGTAGAGGAAACAGCAAGAAATTGCACTTGTGAATTGCAGCAACAAAGATTTATTCTAAATATCTGCGGGGAAAGATGGTAACTGTCCTACAATAAAGATATCAAAGCATTACAATAGATTGCCTAGGGAGGTTGTGAAATATTACAGGTCTGTTAAAAAAAAATAAATAAAAAAGGTTAGCCTGACATCTGTCAAGAATACTGAGAACTTCTCTAGCTTTAGACTAGCAAATCTCTTCCAGTCTTATCTTTTAGACTCCGAGACAGACAGATGTACCCTGATTTCCCTTGATTAAAATAATTTTAAAAGAATAAATATTAAATATGCTACTAGGGTCTCAGCAATTTAAGCAGTGCCATATAATTATATACAATGTAGACACTGTCTTTTTAATAATACAAATTTACAGAGTGGATAATTCAAGTTCAGGAATCTAAAACTTAAGAGGAACAGTATCTGCACAAATTACAAACTGCAATTCAAAACAACTGTTTTGCTAAAAGTCAGTGTTAAATGAAGCTACCTCTTCTACATTAGACGCAGTTTTGGCAGATGTCTCCATAAAAATAAGTCCATGCTCTCGTGCAAATGCTTCACCCTCTTCCTTCTTGACTTCTCGTCTAGATTCTAAATCGCTAAGATGGAAAAAAAAAACAAACAACCCAAGTTACCTGTACAGTCCAACTTGTTCGTGTAAATATTATTTTTCAGACACATGCTTATAAGCCAACAGTCCCCCCATTAGGTCTTATATACATATTCATATCTATTTAAGTCTTTACATTAAGCAGAATTACTAGAAAATTACAGTATATGCACTACAAACACTATAAAGGCACAGCATCTCCCTTGTTTGAGCTATCAACCCCAGCTGACAAAGATCTTACCACAGACTTCAGTGAAATGGCTTTCAATTGGATGCAAGTATGTTTATCTAGTTCCCCTGTTAATACTAACTTTAGAAAATGTCATTTTAGGTAACTATCACCCCTTTCAGTAAAATGTTATCTAATTATCCACACTGCAAAAGCTAAACTGATAATCAATTTCTTAATGATATTAAAACTAGTTCATTTTTTCTGCTAAGAAAACATCACACAGTTGGATTTCTGTTCTGATTAAAAAAAGTCCTAAGAACTAAAATAAGGTATTTTAAACTACATTACCTGTTCCCTCCTGACAAGCCAGCATTTACATTTTGAAATTGTAGGCCTGACCTGGCCCTTTAGCGGCAGATGAACAGAAGTGACTGTTACATAATTTCTTGTTTCCTGCTTTCCAAGCAGTCTAGATGAAAGTTAAATATTATATGAAAGAACAAAAAAGCTCTCTTGAACTGGATAACTAAAGACAAATCCACTTCTGTGAACTATATAGACACGTGTTTCACTTTTACTTATTAAAGCTTCTTTACGAACAGTTTCTCTCCTTCCATCTTTGTAAGTACAGTTGTAACTACATTTTGAATAATAATGTTGCATTTAAACTGTGCATATGAAAGTATGTTCTCAGATACACAGTTCCAAATTAAACAGCATGTAAATATATAGGTTTAAATTTCCAGCTAGACTGCCAGTAAAAAGTATCATACTGGCTTCAATGCTGCAATTCTCATAATTATAAATACATCAAAAATAAACCATACTCACTGCTGCAGTTGTTTTTGCAGCAAATCAGATTTTTGTTATTTTTATCACTACATGCTAGTTTAGATGAATTATAGTCAAGATTTTTCASCAAATCATTTGAACATGGGGCATTTGGAGATAAAGATACATGAAAAGTTTTCTTAAAACAATTCTGATGTTCATTATACGCAAGTATTCTCAGTATCTCAGTTTAGGCTTAAGACAAGTTAACAAGGTATTCATTCTGATGTTCCTGAAGCAGCTATCTGACACTACTTTCAAGCTTGAGCAAAGTTTTACTCATTGGTTACTACCACACTACTTTCAATAATATCTTTTAATTTAAAGGCTTGGTTCACTACAGCATTATCTCAGTATTAAAATAGAAATAAACAATTCTTTTGATTTAAGACACTGCAGCCGCATCAAAGGTGCAGTGATAACCCGGTCTAAACTCTATACTGATATCTTAGCATATCTGTATAAGAGCTTTAACTGCTTCTACTAACCACAGTTGTCTTCCTCTCTGCATACATCCCATTCCAATAATTCGAAGCATTTGGTCTTACTAGATCAATATAGCTATGTTTTGTTCTGGAAAGAAGATTAAGTATAGTATTTGTAATGTTTTAATGCCAATACTTCTAATGTTTTCAAAAATCAACTACAATATTTCAGATTATGTTCTCAATGTTCTTCAAATCTAGTAAAAGGTCAGTAGTACAAAAGTATTCCAGGTGCACTTTTTGAACTCTTAAAGTTTATTCCTTCAAAAACCTTATGCTAGTGTGTATGTCCTTTCTTCCACCAGTTTCAAGTAAAATGCCCTACCATATATCCTACAATATACTTTCAGTACAATGCAATGCAGTTAAAGGTATTTCCTCCCCATCTTCCTCTTCAAGATTTGAAAACAATGCTTTTTAAAGAACCACTTTGAAGAAATTTTCTTCCTGCAGCATCATAATCTCTAATTAGAGATGCATAATTTAGCTATACTCATTGTTTAAATAAACTTCAGTTGCAACTGGGATAATTATTGAGCTAGCTGCAGTTAAGTATATTATAACATGCAATCATGACTGCATCAGCAGAATGCAAGATATTAAAAATTTACAGCTCAGTTTAATAGCTAAGAATAACCAGGAACTGTTACAGATGTCTTAACTAAGCGTGCAAGCTTATGTAGTACTTATCTCAAGTACATAGTACATATTTGTGTACACCATGCATATTTCTGTTTCTATCACTGCTGTATTTTCACTTAAATAAGCATTAAAAGTTAGTCTTTGACATCATAGGCTTACCAAAATTTCATTTAATGAGATTACATTTTTATATTAATTTTTAAAGATTATACTTATATACCTCCACTAAAAAGTTTGTCTGTCATTTCCAGACTATGTAAGTGTGGGCAAGCTTCATAATTATGTAAAGCTTAACATTGTTGTGATGTTTAAAAGACAAGGTGATATTTTTTTTTCACGGGGAGGGGAGGGCAGGGAAAGGCAGAAAAGATGAATAGGCCAGACTAGTGAAACCAGACCGTCATTACCACAAGGCTGTTTCTCAGTAGGATCTCAGAAATGATCTTGCAGTTCATTAAATTTTAAGGGAAAAGCCTACACACTTATTTTAACAGCATCTTTACCTTCCAGAATTGCTGAGGCATGGAGACAAGCTGAGGTCAATTAGGAAAAGGCAAGTGTAGCATAACTAACAAGTTATTAAATTCTGAGATCACGCTTTTGATATTTAAAAAAAAAAAAAAAAAAAAAAAATTCCAATGAAAAAATCTAGACATGATTCTACAGTTCTCTAAATCAAGACCTAGAAAACTACAAATGTTTAATGTATTCAATAATCTATTTTTATGAAAAACTTCAACACTGTTCAAACATTACAATTCTTCCCTGTTGATGTTGAGAGTTTCCAACTGTCCACGTGATAAAAACAGCAAATAGTAAATCACTTAAAAATTTAGTAACAAACTTCCAAAATATGTTAATTGAATTTTCAGCACCTAACATATCTAATAGCAGCCTGAATTCACCAGGAAATGGTAAAATCTTTGTAACCATTAGAAAAAGCATTCATTCCCTGTCCACCCCCAGCTAAAACATAAAACACAAAGCAGACTTAGAATTCATAAACATCTCACGTAATCATAAAGATGCACTTGTTCCATTTAACAAATGCAACAAATGTTTCTGAAGCGAATCCTGCAGTATGGACTGCACCTTGTTTAGTGACGTCTTCTCTGCTATGATTCTAAACTGATCAATTYTTTTCTGGTTTAAGAACACCTAAAATTAACAGCTTGTGTTTCCTTTAAAAGGGAGAGATCTAGGTGCTTCTAAAGGATGATTCAAGGTGTTAAAAAAAGGTCAGTGAGAAAAATAATTCACATAATTCTTCATTCTATGCATTGTGACCAACCCTGTTAAAATAAAATTACTTCTGAAAAACATGCATAGAACGTAAGGTAAACATGTGCCACACGCTCTATTAGACTAATTTGAAAAGGAGAGGTTTTAGATTCACTGTGGAACTATATTCAGTGATTGAAAGTTATTTACAGCTAGTATAATTCTTACAAATAAGAACACACAAAAAGGGAAATCCAAACAAACAAGTTATAAAGCTTTTCCACCTACATATTGATTGAAATTTACCTTTTATTTCCAATAAGCATTATGACCATGTTGGAATTGGAATGCTGACGAGCATCTTCTAACCAAGTTGTCAGGTGATTGAAAGTGTCCCTCCTAAGCATGGACAAGAATGAAAATTATAAGCAGTATTTCGAGAAATCATTTTCCCTAATACTATTACTTTTACCTTCCTTAAAAGTATATTGGATTATTAATAAATCTTTTGCCCTAACACTCATATTAAGCCTTAGTTATGTTTAGATTATATTCTGTTACTTATTAACAGATATAAAGGATTAAATTCCTGACCTACTAAAACTGATCAGTTAGATTCTACAGACTTAGAAGAACCAAATTTCACTCCAAGTTTAAGTAACATAGCAGCTAGCTTCCTACAGGTAACTATTTAATTGCTCATTGATGTAATACTAARAAGCTAGCAGAAATGGATTTTAACTGAATATGTGCACTGGTGTCCGTTCACACACTTGACAAAACTTCAGAGAAGATAATCAGCAATAAAGAATATCATAATATTATAATAAGTATTGCTTTTTTACAGTCTGCTAATCACCATTTTAAATCCAAATCAAAGTTATTTACATGGTTATTTATACTCCAGCTTTCCTTCTGCCTCCTGGAACTTACTGAACAAAATTTATAGAGGGATGGACTCACAAATAAAAGGGAGGAAAGCTCTAGTTAGCCTCTCTATTTGAGGGGTAAAAGCTCATGATCCCTTTGTCTGATAGAGAACAAGCAAACAAGGTGCACTAAGTATTTACGAACTCTGCCAACAAAAACTGAAACATGTTCTCTACAGAGTAGAGATAATTCTTATAGCCATAAAATTCTGTATTTTTATACGCATATAAAAATCTACTGAACAAGTTTAAAAGTAGAAAGTTCAAAACATACACAATCATTCGAACAATAATGTATTCACACAGTAATGTTTGTTCTACTATAGGCAAAAAAAGTTTATATTCATTTTCTTGGAGTTTATAAAACGCATAATTAATTTAGCAGCAGTCTTTGCAAGAAAAGATATGAGACTAGCATTTTACAGATTTTACTGTGTACAGTAAATCTTAAACATAGCATGTGATTATTATAAGTGTAAGAATATGCAATAAGAATAAAAGTTTCATTTGCTGCAGGCCAATTTAGAAAGAATAAGTTTCTTTCTGGCATTTGTTTTTAAAAATAAATTGAGGAGGGAAGGAAGAAACATTTAAAAATAAATCTCTACTAAAAGTTGCTGCATAAACCAGCAGCAGACTGAGCTCTATAAACATGAGAAATTATAAACCCTAAGAGGAATTCAGCATCTATACTTACTGGTTTTCTTAAGCCAATAGTCATGACCAGTCTAGTTAAAAAATAATAACAATACTAATAATAATATCATTCCATAGTTTTGCAGATAATATGACACATAGTGATTTTATTCAAGACAGTAGGAAAACTTTAGTCACTTCTGTACACCTGCTAAAGAAACCTTACTAGAAGAATGGTATTCTYGTAACTTAATAACTTCATGGCAACAGTAAAAGTTTTCTAGTATTTTTATATAATCAGACTTTGATGCCATATTATTTCCTTCTTTTGCAGAGTGGCTCTTCAGTAAAAAGTCTGCAAACAGCTAAAGAGAAATTACACTTCATGCTAACAAAAACATAAGAAAGGAATTCATTAAATATTTTAAGGCCTTTTCTCAATTAAGGTAATGGATATTCATGGTCAAATAGTTTATGAAAATATTTTGTTACATTCTTCCTGAGTTTACATACACTCAGTCAGTATACAGAGAAAATTAAAGAGTACACAATCAACCTGGATCATATCTTGACAGTGAGCACTTAAAGTAGGTGTTACAACATTAAACTGACAAATATCTATACAAAAAGTCATGCTAATCTAGATATCATAATATGCCATAGTGCAATTCTACAAAGACATATAATTTTAATCTAGTTATACCTTCCTCTGTATTCTCACCTTGTAATGTCATAAACTAGTAAAGCCCCTGCTGCCCCTCTGTAGTAAGACCTTGTGATGGAACGGAAGGACTCCTGCCCTGCCTGTAGAAGACAAGGTTTCATTATTTCATGTCAAATGTGTTTTTTTGTACTGAAAACCACAAACTTACTTTAGAGTATTTTTGCAGGGAGGATTGTGGAAGTGAAATCAGAGAGGAATTGGGGACAAAAAGTCTTTAACACTGGCAAAAGAAGGCACATGAGGAGAAGACACCAGCATAGTGCTGTTTTTTCTTAAAAAAAAAAAAATCGGAACAAGACCTCTAAACCTTTTTTGGCAATCCCTGACAACCCAATTTACTGAATGGCTTCACAATACATGAATCATTATTAGAGCATAGAATGGACTCCTAGCAACTAAGCTCTGAAGACAAATTTGAAAGGAAGCAAATAACCCAGAGCTTCACATTTGAATTCAATAACCCGCTCCCTGGGGCAGCTGTTGACACTAGAATAAATAAAGCCCATTGTAAATAAATGATGAATGACATCTTTACGCCCACCATCTGCTGGTGTAAAGGTTGTTGGAAGGCCAAGGATGCAGATTTTATCCGTTATATCATAAACTGCAGCCAGCTTTCAACAGTCTTCACATGGAATTCTTTCAGTAATCATTTTATTACAAAGAAACAGAAAATGGTTCCGAATTCAATTTTAAACAATTCTGCTCCACCAGTTAATGAATTTCCTCTGTACTTGATAAATAATGCTTGTCAAATGGCTACAGGATGCAAGAGTCATCTTCATAACCATTGGTGAAAAACTTCATAGATGTATCTTACACAAATTAGACAGTTCTTATAGAGAAGTATTCTTTAAAAAAATGCAGCACTTACAGGAATGTGCTTCAGTTTATATTCTAATCACATTCAACTCTTCTGTGGTTCTGTTTTGAACCCTCTTTACTCAGTCCAAGATATATACTATCAACACGCAGTAGTCAAACCAAAACCATTTCTGCATTTATAAAAGCATTTTTACACTGCAATTAAGAACATAGTTTCCATGAGTAGAAACAGCTAAATGGACTGAGCAATAGCCCTTTTCCCTCCTGGCAGAAGAAGGTACCCCTGAAAAATAATTATTAGTAGTTGTAGACCCATGCTCATCTTTTTCCAAACTGCTAGCACCTCACAGTTGCTAGAACAAAAGCAGTGTTTATTTCCAGTGTTCATTACTAACGGGTATTTAAACTTAATTCAAAGATACCACAGAATATGACTGAGAAATAGTAATATTAATGTGTAATAAGATAGCCATCCGCACAACTATAAAATGACCCTGTTCTAAAACCATGAAAAATGAGAATATTTATTAAATACAAGCTATGCTTCAGCTAAAGCTACAAAATTAGGGTACAGAAAACTTCTCATTCACTGTACTTTTCTTACTAAAAAATCTTCTTGAATCAACAAGAACTTGTTCTAGATTCTGCTATTATTTAAAAAGCTCACTAGTACGATGCGTTTTGACACAGTCAGTGTTCAGAAAGCATCCTTGTCTTCCAGAACAACCAGTTACTTACACTTAAGAGAACACTTTATGCCTTAGTCACTTCAGTGGAAAGCCACAAGAGAYGGAAAATATCTTTAGTAGTTTCTCAATGCAATTAGAATACACTAGCATATACACTTGGCCAAGAATCCAAAAACTTCATACAAAACTATATAAATGTATGTATATAAAGTAACGCATGTATATAAAATAACAGAATACAGGCAATCTGCTGGGCAGCAGCAAAAAACAGTAAAAGCAAACATTTAGGTCAGTACTTGGAACTCTATTCAGAAGTTTCATAAAGGTCTAGAATTTCTCTTGGTGTGGCAACTAGTTCAAGTAAATAATTTTATAACTTTACATGATAAAATATGTAAAATGTTTTTTCTTAACTATAAAATAGATGAGTTACTGTTCCCAGACTATTCAATGTATCCACTGAAATCACACTTTAAGTGGGCTTCAGCTACCACATGAAGATTGCCTGTTTCACATTCGAAAGTTCCACTATGATGCAAAGTTCCCCCCTAAAGTAAATTAATTGTAGTCAACCAAAATTGTCAGAGACCCCACCAGTCCTTACAGAACCGTTACAATTGCGAGTTCTTACAGGAATCACTTCCTTATAAATTCAGTACCCAAATCCTGGAAATACTAGAATGTTTTTAATTGTCTCATCTCTCCACGATGGAATTTCTTAAATGTCATTGCTTCCCAAGGTAGAGGCAGGAGAAAGCACAGAAAATGTTTCCCCTTCTTTCCTACAGAGGACAACTTTTTGTATGTCAATAATGAATTTGTCCCTACATATACTGATGCACAATACAAACCRAAGCCCCTTTCATTCTAAATAAAATGAATTAAGAGTTTCTGCAAAGAAATTCCATTTTACTGTATTTTTTATATATTATATATATATATATAAAAATAATGCATATTTTATACAATATACAAAATAAAATGTCTTACATTTATATCATTTACAATCTGTTTTACCAGTTTAGTATGAACCTAAATAAGAGATCTGTAAGGTCAAAATAGATGCCTTAAGCACGTAAAAGAGWAGCAGATGGAACTAGTAGTGTGGAATCTTTAAAATAAAATCAGAAACAGGCTTGATACAGCAAAACAGTTCTTTACCCTTATTCTAAGTGGAATTAACAGTCTTCTTACCATCTCTTCTGTGTTCTCCCAAAATTCATTTTTTTTCTTTCATATTAAAGTTTTTCTGATGCAGTAGTTTAATTTTTCAGTAATGTATCCCAGAGACTTGAAGGGAGGTGGGGAAGGGGGAAGGTAGAAGGCAGGAGTCACTATATGAATGTCAACAAGGTATTTCTTAAGGCCATATTACATCTAGTACAGACAACACAAGCGTTTACTCTGAGGACACATCAGGATATAGCTACTTTCAGTATTACTACACAACATACTATAAGAAGCAGGAATAAGAAAGGTAACTCTGACAACAGATAGGAGATGACAGCTATTTTACGTACTGAAATTCTAGCTCAKTCAAGGTAGCCTACAGGAATCAATAAATACTACTGAACATGCCTAAACAAGCATCCTCTCTTCAGAGAAAAGGGTGCAGGCTCAGAAATGAGTAGTTCACTAAATCATGAAAAAAGTAAGGCGGGCCTCTGATAAACAAGTGATGTTTTAAGTGTTAAGTAACACGCCTTTTCCGATCGTCTCCTAGACGATCAGCTTTTAGAATTTGTATTTAGAAGCTTTTATAATTCATATCACAGCTTAGCAAAGGAAGTTTCTGAAATAAGAAATTTACAGAATCATAGCTGTAGAAGTTACAAATCTTCAAAACAGAACAAAAAGTTTCATCCCTGCTTGAAGGATGTGGACCACAAGGAAGCCACGTAACTGTGACAATTGACACAACACAGTTGTAGCACATCAAGAAGTTAAGCGTTAAAGAAACTTTTAGGCTTAGGAGAAGTTCACAACTCTTCAGGGTACAAACATACATACCTCTTATGAGCCTTATTTTGATGTTAGGCGTAATGTAACTGATACTGTTAATTTTTGTCACCTTCCTGCAAACCCTCACCTTTCCTACTGGAAATCTTAACAGCATTGGAAAACGAGTATACTAGCCACAGAGTTTTCAAGTCTTTGCTATCAAAAAGGATTCCTTGTAAGATCCTTTAACTGCAGACTCTTTGAATCTATAGACTACGTAAAAGACTGAAAAAAGAAGAGCTATTATCTACTACAAGAAAGTAGTTAGATAACTAAATGAAATCAACAACAACAACATGTCTCTCTAGAAAACAACCCGTTAATTTTTTTGAATCCTTCATTCTTAATGCTAAAGTATTTKGTAAAGTTTCTTCAAGAAGGATGTTATTTCGGTATGTCACAGCATATTGTCTATGTCCCAGCTGACTAATATTTCTTATTAGGAGAAAACTATGTATTATATGTCCACTTGAAAAATTAAAATTTACAATGTCTCACAGCTAGTAACTTTAGACTCCTTTGCTTTTGGAAAGTGCTACTTTGTGTGATGTTCAAACACACTGACAGAATGCTTCATTCACATTTGGAATTAATATTCTTTTAAACTAGTTTATACTTTCCAAAGCTGTACAGACAGCTAAAAGACATCCAAGAAACAACCAGTTCACACAACAAGTATCAAACTACTTATGACAACTGCCAGTTGAGAACTACTCCACAAAGTTGATCACTGGAACAAAATGTTCCAGATGGAGAGAAGAGCAATACATACCCATGAATACAGTTTTGAAAGTTAAAAATAAGTTTAAGTACTTTAATCACATGACAACTTATTTATATAAATACGTAGTCTGTCATGTGGTCGTGTCTCTGTTCCACAATAAAAAAGAATTTTCTAGAGATTTACTAACAAGTAATTCAAGGAATACTTACAAAAATAAAGATCTATTCTACAGACCTGCCACTTTCCAGCAGAGATGTTCCATAACAAGATCCTTCTGTAGATAAGATTGAACTAAATGATACTTCTGAAGATGAATCCATAGTAACTTAAGAAACTGTCAGAATTTATGCAGAAAATTCAGCCAAGTAACATGTGTTTCAGAATTACCCTGTCAGCATTCTAGTAAGTGTTGAGATTTCTAGAGGACTAAAGATACCAAAAGGTGAAACTGTGTATGTGTCTAAATAGAAATTGCCTGTACCTATATCACTCCTTTTGATGCTGCTGAATGAATGCAATTTAGATATCCACAGCAATTCCCAACACATTACTGAAACAAGAAGTTCCAGCTATCCATTACTAGAAATACTCTAAAGAATTGTTTAAGTTTACAGATATTTTTCAAACCTTAGGCTTTTAATAACTCTTCTCACTGAAACTCAAAGCTCCATTAATGACAAAAGAAAGGAATTGCTGTCCTTCCAACTAACGGCCTTTTGAGCCTTTGTATTATTGTGGAAAGCCACAGATGAACTGAAGGGAAAACCATTACCAATAAGAAAATAAGATATCAACAATAAATATACACGGTTATTGTAATATGCTTATGGTATTTCAAACATTGAGAACATTAAGCTAGATGGTATCTCAAATTACCTTGATTTCCTACAGTGCTGAAACGGATGTGAACAGTAACTTAACAGTAGGCACTAAAGTTCAGATGATGGCCCTGTTAGACCTACGTTCTGATAAGAATAAGTACTAAATGGACAGATTCTCCCCATCCATGAATCTAGAAATAAATTAGTGTTGCTATACAGCAGCCAGCACTGCCTGTGAGTTAATGGTTAAACTACTTTCATGAACTAAAATTGATTCTCTGCAAGTTCTTGATATTACTTTACAGCAGTAAAGAGTGCAAGCCATTGAGACTGAGCAGTCATCACTTAAGTTTTAAGATTTAGCCATGTTCTTAAAAATATAATGGCTCAAGAATCAAATCACTAACAATTCAGTAGGATTCACTAACTGCACATGAACATGAATATATGCTCTGACTACCAAAGCAAATAACAAGTGTCACAGAGAAAGCAATTAATAAAGAATCATTATCATCAGTTTTATTAAGATGAATATTCATGTCACATACCAAGAGAATTTTATTCGGTTTTACTAATCCAAAGTGTTTGCAAATACCTTAAGAGTAACACACTTCTCCAAGTATTGGTATATTCAGGATATTTAAAAATGGCTGGATAACTCACACTGCAGATTTAGGGCAAAGAAAAACATGCTCTTAACATGTAATCTTGCAGAAAGGAAAAAAAGCCCCACACTTTTTTGTGCAAGTGCTCACCTATTAGCAAACACTGCCAATTCAATTAGAAATCCACCTGCATGTAAGCCAAGAAACTACTTGAAATTTGCTTATAAAACAAACAAGTAAAAAGATATGGTTTCACTTACTTGCTTAAYAGAAACTTTAGAGGCAGGATTATTGGGTTTTGGGGGTTTTTCTGTTGTTTGTTTGTTTAATGTATGCTCCCTAGAAATAATCTGTTGTTTACAACTGCTATTTTCTGATTAGGTTTTTCTCTTCAAGAGGAAAATTAAAATAAGAACGTTATTCCTTAACATGCATGAAGCAGACACAAAGGCAAGAGGTAGAATGTTATTGAAACATAATAATGAATAGAAAGAAATAATTTGTCATAGATCTCCATGAAATGGGGAAAAACAAGGTATTACAAATTTACTGTATTTAAACACAGCAAAATTCTCAGTCATACCAATACAGTCTGCAGAAGATTTAGTATTATATAGTATCATTATTGATCTCTTTTCCACCCACAGAGTTCCATAGAACTTCAAATTCCTTCTTTCAACTACTGCTATTTTTACCTGTCAACAATGGCTTTTTAGTAACAGTAAATACAATACAGAAATATCCCCCTCTCAACCACAAAATGAAGGATATTGASTCAGACTGGTAACAAGCCCTGTATCTCTCTGCAACAACGATGTTTTTCTGAGGAGAAATGATTTTATAATTCTCAGTGTTACACTGTCACAGGACAAACAACCTCCATCTGCACAGCCTGTTTAAACCCACAAAGCTTAACAGCTCCCAGAACTGTCATTTTGTTCTTTACCAACTTCTGCAGATCACTGCTGGTTCCCTAAAAAGGAAAGTTATTTTGGCAACTGGTGCTACCTTAAATATCCTACCCTTCCACAAAATAGGAGTTGAATGCCTCATAGCAGCAATTACCAGTTAACCATCTTTGATGAAAGTGTTTCTCAGTCTGCTAGCTTACTAAAAGTCATTAAAAAGATAACAAAACTACAGGAAATAAAATAATCTAGAGACTAAGACAGACAAGGCATACAAACAATTTAGCCCTACATCACTACCCTTGATGATCTAAATGTATTGGAAAGGAAAAATTCAAATCAAGGACTCAAAGACCAAAAAACCTTGACATGTCATAGACATAGCACATAGTACTCAGCAACAGGAGGTCCTGGAGCAGTTATAGACAGGAGAGAACAAGAGGGGACACTTTTTGCTGGTGTAGACGTTGGAACAGACAGAGCTGCAGGTGAATAGTTGACAGTAAGTATGCAATATCCAACCGCACACCTTTCCTAGGTTCTTACTTCAGACTAGTTCTAGACTATCAGCCCACAGGACAAGATACTGAACTACAACTGCTAATGGGACATGTGTACTCCTTGAGCATATCTTCTGGCTTAGATAGACACAGAAGGAATTCTGTTAGTGGTCMCACATGAAAACCAAGGAGTAGTAAGCACAACTAATTTCTCTAATACACTCCTGRACCAAAATAAAACTTTAATTTCATGTTTATTACTAAATATTCCTGAGTTCTGATACTCAGAACAAGGGAGCAAGTAAATAGATGTCACAGCCATGAACTAGCATCAGCTGCCCCGTAAACTAACACTCTCCCACAGTAAAGCAGGCTACAGCTTCCGTATATTCCCACTATCACTATGTACAGCCCTCTCTGGAGCTGCACTGATCTCCTTAAGACAGTATAAATTAATTACCCTACCACAGAAGTACCTGGTCAGAATTTTTTAAATTAAATATTGACTCGCTTAAGAAAGCAAGTCCTTATTCATTGTTAACCATCAAACAAATTTTATTTCTTAGGTCTCTGCTCAAGATTCTTGTACATTGATGAATTAGGTGGATACGGAAGACTACTACTAAGTTAGAGATGTGCTGGTGCTGTAACTCAGCAGGCACTGACTGAACACAAACGCTTCAAGTATTTTCTTAGTAATATGCAATTGCAAAATGAACCTTTTCTTATCAGATAAATATCGTAACAACTTTTAAATACAGCAGTAGCACTGGTAACAGCTAGCAGTTTTTGCTCGTAGAAAAAGAAATTCAGGAAATGCTCAACCCAGAAACACAATACAGACTCAGTAACCTCGGTCATTATTGACATATTTATGCACCTCAGCAGTCATAAGCAAAAAACATTCTTGAAAATACCTCGTATTTCTTATCTTTCTATTGCTTCAAGATCTTTGTATGGCCAGAATTAAGCCATCTGAATTTAGATAAGCTTACAAACCGGGATCGGATTAGACTAGAAATCTCCCATGTTTTAAAATTCAGCCTGCATACAGTTAAAATTTTAACTGCAGCCTACGATCATTTATCACTTACAATTTATAAATTATTAGTAACTATGACATAGACAATGTATTGAGAACGTATGAAAGCTTTCAATGAATATTTTTTTATTTATAGACAACACAGTAAAGAATTTAGCTAGATATAAACACTGCCYAGGAAGAATTTATAGTCAAAGGCAATTCCATGGAAACTTTGGCTATTGGACACTTTGCAGGCAAGTATGAAGCCAAAGAGACTATGAAGAGCTACTGAGTTGCAGGCACTAAGAAAAATAAAATCTACTAAAAAACAGCTGAAGTTCATTTCTATTCAAGGAGTAAATAACACATGAACAAAGTCAGTTTGAAAGACAATGAAAGACAGTGCCTGCACTAGCAGTAACATTAGTAATTTTGTCTTAAAAAAAAATCTGTCCAAATTTTAGGAAGCAAAGACCAGAGTAGATTTGTCCTCACGTGGTCATGCGAGAAGTTTGCTCCTGAAACTTCTATTCATGCAGAGATTTGCTTGACTATTTAATTTTCAAGTGATCAGCTGTCTTGGCAGTCAGCAAGCCATAGTTACAATGGGACAAATGCCTAAAGCAGGAAAAGCCTAATGCAAGCACAGTCTGACCATACTCTTCTACACCTTTTCATGGCAAACTTCCAAAGTGCTAGATGCCATTTCAATGATACACTAGCATGATACACTAGCTCTCAAGTTAGCCAAAATGCTGCATTTGTTTAAATATACATAGCTATATATAAATATATATCCCTCTATTGATTGGCTATACCAAAAAGTGCACAAACGTGATGCTACAGCTGTTTCTTTGTCAGTTTCTAGAGGTATCCTAAAACGCTTTCGGAGAAGGAACCAGAAAGTGCCGCCTTAGGGAACAGTTAAGCACCTGAGAAAGGCACAGCTATCTACATGGGCATCTTAAAGCTGTTGYGTAAGAAGTGCAGACCATGAAGCAGGCACACCCAGGTAAAGCAACTGACAGGGCTGGAGGGAGAAAGCTGACTTGATAACGTTAAAATGTTCTGAATCTGAACTAGAAGAGTCAAAGTCTTTGCCTTCTTTGCTGTGCTTTTGCAAACTTCATGCATTTACCAACCCCTTTTTGTTTGTCTGTATAGTGAACTTGAGTTCTTCAGTCTTCTGTGAAAAAAGTGAAATGAGCAATATCTTTACTTTTACATCAGAAGTGCAAACTTTTCTCCTCTAGAAAACTCTTAATTCAGTARGAGATTAAAGCCAGCACACAAATCACAATTTCCCACAAGGAAGTTGAATTAAGCAGATCTTGCACAAGTGAACAGAAAGAGACTACTTAGCTGAAATATAAATAATCTCAATAATACAGAAAAAACTTTTAGAGAAAAAAAAAGAACAGCATGAATTTCAGCCTTAGAAATTTGAAAAAGTTATTGGAGGAAGTTGAGCTACAATGTAAATGGCAGAAATTTCCACCATTTTAAGAGTACATCCCAGCAAAGAAAGGGAATTTTAGCAAATTTTTAGGGAAACTAAAGAAAGCAATAAGACTAAGAACAGTCTCACACAGGAGAGTGATCATAGAGAACTTTACTAGAACAATAAATAAGAAGTTAGCGGAGCCACATGCTTAAATAGTTTCCACATTTTATTACTTACCGTATCCCATATCTGAAGCTTTATTTGTTTTCCATCAATAGTTATCATTCGAGCCCCAAATTCTACACCTGAACAGATTTTACAAAAGATTACATTATTAGTATATATCAAAAAGAAGTGTCCACCACTATAAAAGCAAGTAAACAAGTTAAAGTTAACATTGTGAAGGACAGTTTCCTGTGGATATAATTTGCTTTTGTTAATTTTCTAGCTGCTTCAGAGTTGGAAATTTTTCCAGAAGAAAGAAAATCTTAACTTTTCAACTGCTTTAAAAATGCATTAACTAGAGGAAAGTGTAAAAGAGGTGTTTCGCATAACATTTTCCAAAAAAATTTAATCGCTCTAGCTAAAAGGGAGAAAAAGAACACATCTGTTCGGGCACAAACCGAAAACTGAGTAGAGTCGAACTCACTTTAACATCCTGCTAACACTAGATTGCTGAAGGCAATCTGGAAGATTTAAGTCTAGACTTACTATTCAGCAAAATATGCTATTAAATTGAGCAAACACCAACTTCAACAGGATAATTTATTAATTAATACTCCATCTGCWTTTACAAAAAAAATCCTTTCCAAATTCCAGCTAGTTAAAGATCAAAAGTAGTAACTCAGAACAAATTTGTTTCTGATAAGCAAAATTAATTTCTTCAGTGGAAAAATTCACTCTTTTGAATTCATCTTTTAATGCAGCTTTAAGATCATTAACAGTAATTAAGCATAAATTTCAGGCTATTACTAAAGCAAGTTAAAATCTAAAAATGCCTAGAGACAGTAGATCTATTTATAAAGTTATCAAGTTTCAATTACTTTTTGTTTCACGTGCTATTATTTCTGGAGAAAAGAAAAGAAAGTTGGTAGCTTAAGTTTTGCCTTACATTGCTYACTGTCTAGATTTAGATAGGAGTCTTCTAAATAATTAGCCCTGATTTTGAAATATACCAAACCTCTCCTCAAAAGCTTGTTTAGGTTTTGGAGGGCACTATTGCATTTGGCAAAGCTAATGATTTTCCARGGAGGGGAGGGGAACCCACTGAAAACATTTTCTACCACACATGATATTGGAACCAAGTGTAAGCTGTGCGCCAAAGAATACTGTATTCTCTTAAGTGCCCAAATAACTTGCAGTAACTATATGCAAAAACAGAAAGAAAACTGCTGGTGGTGGTAGGGGCAGAGGCGGAGGAGGAGGAAGATAGGAGGGAGCATGTAAATAACAATATTGTTAAGTTGATTGCAAAGCCTGAGGAAGGTCCTTGRACTACTAAAAGCACACTACACTGCAGCTACTACTTGATCTCAAAATGTAGATCTGGAACTGCCAATTTAAAACCAGCAATGACCCAGGTGTTTAGTTTCTACACATATCCTTATAGAAAGSATGAAAGAATATTTAACTCACTCCATCAAAATTTCTGCTGTGAGAAAACTGAGTTTGAAACAAAGAACAGTTTTCTGCCAAATTTATTAACTTAAAGAAGGAATAGAAGCTGTTCAGATTTGGAGTACGGATATGTACTAAGCATAATGGGAAAGCAAACAGAAGTCTACTCCAATTCACAAAGGAAAACTAAATTGAGGTAATTGTTACACTGCAAGTTCTTAAGCTAGAGTATGCTTCTACAGTTATGCACAACTCTGTGTGTAGTTTCAAGGCAGATAAAATCTACTTTCATGTATTGTATTTTTTTAATCTCAGCATCATTAAAGTTTCTCCCTGAATTTCAGATTTGACATTTTAGACTAGCTATACTAAAATTTGAGGCTGAATTTTGCAAAACCCTAGATGGTATGATTTTTCCCCACATATCCAGTTTTGGTTTCCCTTCTTCCAAGCTGCTTGCAGCAGGGAAAGAAGCTGCATTCCCATTTGTTAAAATGGTTGTACTATACTGAAAAAAGTTAGGCAGTGTAACGTAAGTTTTTCTTAATCTGCAAGTTCTAAGGAGTTAGAACAACATCAGCTGGAACTGCATTAGGAAAGCATCAACTCATCCAATCTTGTGCTGCATGGAAATTCATATGCGTTTGAACCCACCTTCCATATGTACCTCCGTCCTTCTAATTCAGCTGGGCTAACTGAAAGCAGCATTCTCCCAGCCAAAATCAGATGCATACACTATCAATTAAGTGCAGGCTGCTTCCAGTCTGTTCATTCTTCCCCTTTTCATGCAGCCTGCTGGACTCCATTCTTACATCTCTATTACACTGCTATCTAGGTTCACCTCTGCATCCCACTAGCTTTGATATCTGYTTCGAGATCTTAGCTAGCTATTTGCCCAGCACAGAACTGCCACTATAGCCATCCTGCTAGGTGAAGCCACTTCCTATGTCAAACTAGCAAGTTGCTGAGAAGCAGGAATATGCGACAGTGCTGCCAAAGGCATGAATGATATACAAGGTGTGATCTATCAGCCAGTAAGGAAAGATGGCAATAAGTCATGCCTCCACAGAGAACTCAAGCTTTTTATTCAACCAGCCTACCCGTTGCAAAAACCTCAGGAATATTTGAAAACTGATGTGAGCCTAATAATTTGAATCGTATCAGGCAGCTAGACAACAAGCTGTGCAAGGCTTCCAAAACTAGAAATAAAAGYCATAATGAAACCACTTGGTACATTCTGCTACATGAAGAATGTTTGTATTTCAAGTGTCCATTTTGTACTTCTATACACAGGAAGCCTACCTATTCCAAGGCACAAACTGAGAATACAGAATATGGATACATTTGTACAAGGCTCAGCATGGTAAGAAAGATAGTCTAGTAAGTGCCTTGAAACAAACATGAGGAGTTTGAAGATCCTCTAAGTTTTATTAGAGAGTTGCATCTGCTATGCTTAATAGCAAAACTGATCAGAAGACTAACCCTGTTCACAAAAAAATTTATTCACACAGTACTATTTTATGTGGAAAGATAAACAAAGTTCATAGCATCTACTGTAGCCAGATTACAGGCAATGTATTCTTTCATAATTAATTAAATTTCCCCAGTACCAATATGAAATCATATCTCATATCACATTCTCATCCAATTGAGGAGTCAGAAAAAAAAAAAAAAATCCCTTCCAGGCAGCAAACACCTCCATGCTCCAGTCCTTTCTCCATCAAGAAGTTAGTTTTCCCAAATAGTAAGTTTGTTTATTCATCTTCTAAGTTACCTTTTCTTCAGTTTTATCTGCTACTTGTCTTTAGGGTTAGGTTAACATTCTATTCTCTAACAAAAAGTCTGCCTTTGTATTACTAGCAACGTACTTCAAGATTGACCAATTCTGTTTCCGTGTCCAACTTTTAACTTTTCTGAAGAAATAGKTGAGACAACCTGAACCAATTTAAACAATTTAATAGCTATGTTACCTTCCCAGTGARAAGCAGGACTCCCATTTAGCTTCATTAGCTAACAAACATTGATCACATAAAAAAATCACTGATGCTTTAATACAGCACAAATCCTACAGCAGCTCAGCACAAGAAACTCAAATGAATGCTGAGATATCCTAGCTACTTACCACCCTAAAAAACAACCAAACAAACCTTAAGCATTTTTTAAAACAGCAGATTAGTATTGAGGAGACAAAAGAGACCTACCAATAGTAAGATCATGGACTGGTTGAAACCGCTTGTCTGTAAACTGTAACAATAAACATGATTTCCCAACACCTAAAAAAAAAAAAGAAAAAGAAAAAAAGGTTTTAAGTAAATTCAAAAAATATCTGTTAAGAACCAACAAAAATTAATTGAAGTAAATGGTGTATATTTTTTAAAATCCATTACTAGGACTTAAAATACCAGATCTCACTCTGAAGTGTATATATCTTTTTCAGAATGTAACAGCCTTTAAATTTCCAGAAATACTGAAGTTTAAGCAGTTATTATTCAGAAATACAATAAAATTAGTTCTTTAAAAAAGTATTTCTGACTTTAAAACTAATGAAGACCAATTTCCTAACACACTCTCAAGCTACTATTCTACATCTTCTCACAACAGTAACTACAGGTCTTACTTCTCGCCATAGTTCTGCGTCAGTTTCACCTCCTGCTTCAGTATCTTAAGATTTCTTCCAAGCTAGCTAGATTCTCAATAGAACCTCACTCCACTATCTCCTAATTTATCAACACAGGAAACAACAGTATATATGCAGCTGCTTAGAACTATACGCACGCTACTGACTATTGGCTGCCCAATAGGTATCAGACAGGCCAAGTGGAATTGGCAACAGATGATTTCACACTATAGCCAGACAGATAACCATTTGGGTCAGAAATCAGGATATCTCAATGGGACAATTCTTGTAAGAACTACTTTACATTACAAAAACACTGCCCAGTAGATAAGCAATTCCTTCTGTACATGGAAGCACAGAAAAGCAAAAGTTAATGCAGCTGACAGGGGTACTCAGACTAACTAGATTTGTAAACATCTACTTTTTACAWTTTTTATAATATCTACAATAATACTGCCCTGTTCTTTTACTTGGAAGGATCATAATTCCAGTCTCAGTCTATCAAATTTCWCATTTTTGGCCTTTTAAAATCTCTGCAGTCATATGTTTGGTTTGCATACACTTAAACTCTCTGAACACAGTATCACAAAACCTATGATCCTGTGACGTCCAAACTCCTGTGCTCTGCTTTATCCACAGAGCAAGATGAGCCTATTTTAGCCACATTAGGAGCCAGGCAACAATTGGTCTCAAATGACATATGTGGTAATAAAAGACAGCAAGTAAAGGCATAAAAACAACCATATTGCAGCTCACAAGATGAGTACACCAGAGACTTGAATATAGTGATGACGATCTTTCACTTTTCCAAGTGTTCAACTTCTCAAAGTTTGACTGTTTCATGAGGAAACAAGGCSTATACAACTATAACCACTGTCCATCTGGTCTTGAAAACTAAGACCAGCAGCCAGTTTCAATCAATTTTAACAGAAATGGGAGATTTGCCTTTGATTTTGTCACAAAATGAGCTGTAATAAAATGATGATACTCTGAAATTAATGCCCCAAATGATGCAAAAAATCCAGCAGTCTAAGTTAATTGCTGTTGCTGCTCTCCTACTCTTCCCTGCAGCATGTTCATGCTCCTTTTTCCCATACTGCTTCAGAACTCATCTGACTAAGCTATTTCAGTTGTCTGCTGGGTTAGCACACTAACTGAACAAGAGTGACAAAGCATGCAGAAACAGCTTAATGTAGGGTCAGACAAGCCTCAGAGCTAGTTCAAAAAGAGGGAACAGAAATGCAGCAGCCAGCAGATCAGCAGCTTAGACTGGCATGGCACTACAGCCTGAGGCAAAGTTTGCAGCATCAGTCTTAACAGTTCTCTTTCTGCAGCTCTCTGGCTTATGACAGTAAGCTATCAGTTCACAAGCACGTAGGAAGCAGGTATACATTATGCTTCATCTAGCCTCCCAACAAAACTAGTGGAGCTAATTTCTGGAGCTCAAGAGAAAACTGTTCTGGCATAGACACAGCCAGTAACCTGTGTCATAAACAGGAACCAAGTATGAACTCCTGAGCAGTTTACCACTTCATGACATACACAGATGCTGCAAAGATCAGCTAACAGTTGTGTGGCAGCCAATTACATTGCATACAAATAGTATACAGTAACTATACTGAATAAATTCTAAGAACAAAGTGACTACTTACTGGATACTTCATTCACTTACGACTGTAAATGAGGCAGAATCCCTGGGAAAAGTAGTTGAGCATGTCTTATGGATAGCCACCAATTGTAGAAAACAAAAGGGGCAGATTTATAGTTGCACAGCCAACTTTAAAATTAAGTATTTACCAACTGATTCTCCTTTTTATTGCCACAATCAAGTGATACATAGCTTCAGCAATATCTTCCCCAGAGGAGCAAAAAATATTTAATATCTTAAAAAAAACAGGAACCGAGTACAGCTTGGACATACTTAGCCAACAAATACAGCAAACAAAAGCTCTTGCTTAGGWATAAATTGAAGCAATGGATTACATGCTCAGAAGGGAGCAGAATGCTTCTTTGCAAGTGCCTGTTCCAGGATTATTAGTAGCCAAACAGTGACAAAAAGTAAACTAGAATTCATGCTACAGCAGTGTTTTATCCTCAGATCCTGAATTCCAAACACCAGCCTGGGTTAGTTCCAAATGTATCTGTAACACCTTTCTCCTTATCTGGGTGTCGCTCCACAATCAATTTCACTCGGGAAAGCAYTGCCAGGCTTTCCTACTGTCTGCCTTGGCCCAGCCACACTTTAACTGCTCCCTTTCTTACATCAGCACTAGTATCTGTTTCACTGCTCAGCAAGCCAAAATGGGCAAGTGGTAAGACTAACCTCTCCCTTCTTACTCAGAAGGTTATGCAATGAGCCAAATCGAGAAACTGATCCAGCGGAAAACTATAGTCACCCAAAATGCTAGTATGTGCACAAGACTAYGGCTATAAAATACATCTTAGAAGGAAGGATTGTTCTTTTCAGTGGCAGGCTGAACTCACATCAATGCAAAAAGCAGCTCAGGAACCACAGCACAGCATAGCCTACATAAYAGCTTTCATCCAAAAAGCAGATTTGCTTCCTTCTCCCCTTCTAGCTCCTGTGATGTCACTATGAGTAGCATAAGAAAAGAAAAATAAATTCATGAAACCAGTCTAATAAAAAATTAGTTCATTTTTGCTTGATTAGTTGTCAGCTGCAGAGTCTGAGGGGCACTAGAGCCAATCCCAGTGAAACTTCCAGGCTCTCCTAACTGCTAGCAGAGATTTGTCTACTGACAGGCTACAGCCAGAAAGTAGGGATCCATAGCAACTTAAACCAGTTTAACCCAATCTGCAGTTCTGTTCCCTGCACTAATAGTTGTATCAGCTGACGTGTTACTCTGTGGATCACTTCCTGACTTGTTTGCACAAGCACCACTGCTTCCCAAGAAAGGTGAAAGAGGAAACGCATTATAGTAGTAGTCCCAATTTAGATTTACCCTCAGAATTCAGTTTTGATACCCATTTAGATTTACTGCTAGTTGCCTCTGATGGGTAGACTCACTCCTTCCTGCAGAGTTTCACCTTCTTACTCAGCATAGCTCTTGTACTTCTCTGAATGTACCTTTACTTCTCTGAATATATCTTTTTTTCTTTTAGGTTTTAAAAAAAAATTTAAAAAGTCACCTCCATGTGACTCTCTCTGAAGGATCAGACAAGCAATGATGCTGACAGCTCAGAAGCAGAAGTTTGTAGCTAGGACAAGGAGCGACAATCCGGTACACCCAATTTGGCAGCAGCTAACCACTAGACTAGTTGAGCCTTCTCAAAGAACAWTTTTTTCCTTGCTGTTGCTTCAAAAGACAGGGTGAACACCACAGAACTGAAGATCTACTCCACCTTTCCTATCTCACTGCCACCTATCCTCCCAATCAACTCAGTAGAAAATTAACCTAAAAAAGGTTGAGTTGAATCAGCTCATGGAAAAGCATGACAGTCTCCACACATTAAGGGGAGTAAGACCTCCTCCTTTTCTCCTGTAACCAGCTGGTATGTCAACTCAGSTGCTCGTGGAACTAAATCCCTGGTAGAAACTGAGCTTAAACAAGCTGTCTGCTGCTCTTATTTCCCTTTAGAAAATAAAAGMAAGCAGGAAAAAAAGCACCCTTTGAATAAGCTGTAGGTGAACACAGTCTCTAAGAACTTACAAGTCTGAAACAATATAGGTTTTAAAAACAGCTAAGATTTAAACCAGATAAATAATACAAATATCACAAGATACAGACCTTTAATCTGACTGATGAGCTATTTCTAGTTCTTTGTGGTAGACTGCGCAACTTYAGATAGCTTCCAGATGTTTCATGAGCCCAATAAACTTCTTATTATAGGCAGCAACTCATTCCCTCTCTCCTTCCTTTCCATCCACATCATCTTTATGCAACTCAGCAAAGTGCTATATTACCAACCACAGGCCTAGCCATAACAAGACACAACCTAAAGCAGAGATTTTTTTCCTCACCCTTTTTATCAGTCAGCTGTCTGTCAGTCACAATTCTGTCACTAAATGAGAACATTTCAATAAAATTCATAGGCAAGAGAGACTACAAAGTATCAGTCAGCTACCTCTACAATCAGAGGGACCTTCACATATCAATTTAAGAAGGGATAAGAAGAAAAGAAAAATAATCTTTAAAATTCTTCATAATGACTATATAAGGGTGCTACAAAATGACTATAAAACAGTGCTGTAAAAAATGGCTTTTTAACTCTTTTCAAAAATGATTCAGCTTCAATGCTTAGGTTAGATAAATAAATGTATGCTGTTGTAAATAATTTACAGCAAGCCACTGAAAGCACTGCACTAAGCTTTCCTTTCTACATAAAAATTAGTGCATATCTACAAACTGAAAGGAGCTCTTCAGCTCTATCACATTCTATTTAGTATGGCATTATCCAACTGGTAACTCTACATACTCTTAATTCTTAATAATAAAACTTTCTCCAAACAAAATTAAACTACATGAAGCTATAGAAAACTTGTTTATATCCTAGATAATCACAAAAAGCTTAGAAAGTTGCTAGTCATCCACAAAAAAAAATTGCCTTTAAAAAAAATGGGTAAAAAAAAAGTGAGTACTCAGGAACAGTATCATGAGATCTGTTGTGGAGTATCTACATACAGTTCAGTATTTCTAGTTAATATCACATGGTATCTGCCCTTTTAAGGATCAAATTATTACCGAAAGGATCTTCTGTCAAGACCTAAGTAGTATGGATCTAGAACCCTGGTTTCACTCTGAGCAAGTTCTCAACCTATACTAGCACCAGCTCTGGTAAGATGAAAATCTGTTTAGTCAAGAAGTATYGTTACATACTTGTAGAAAATAAGGGCAAGAGGTTCTTGCCATGCATGTTGCTAGCTTATAAGAGCTGTCCCAGAACAGTGTAGTGACACTAGATACATGCCCACAAGAAGGGAAGGAAGAAAAAAAAAWTTTCAACTTCTGAGAATTTCACAGGCAAGTGATACAGTACACTAGACAGCTTACTTTCCTCTAGAAAATAAGGARAGTTAGATCACCAAGCAATTACACTTTGTATCACCATCTTCCCCTAACAGAGATAACACAAAAGAGATAGTTGCTGCTTATAAACTAAGGATATCTGCTGAAATTGGAAGGCAAGTAAAAGCACATTATGCAAGAAGCTCCAAAGRTTGCTGAATTAATACACAGAAGAAAAACTGAAGACATGCCCATGGAAGATGCAGCAACTCTGACCATTTTATTCCACCAGTCAAATTATGTTGATGGAAAGAACTCTGACCATTGCAAAACTGGTATTTCAGCCATATTGAACTGTAACATTCTTTGGAAACTGGTAAACGTACTTGGATATAAGAAAACTCTATTTAACACATATTACAGATTTACTATTATAAATAATATGGGATTGAGTCTGTTATGTTGTTCATAAAGCTGTAGTGCCTGAAGTACTAGTAAAAGAAAAGTCACTGAATGTCAGTGACCAATGAGGCAAGCAATAAAAAAGCGACAAGATCTGTTAAGCAAAATGCAGTCTTGCACAGTCAGTTTCTGTAGTTGTCATTTTAAAATGACTGAGATCATACTGAAGTAGATGAAAGTATCTGGAATCATAATTCAGAATACACATCCAGGTGTCTTGTGTAACTGCAGACTTTGTTGTTGTTTTGTTTATTGCTTGCATAACCCACTTTGTTTTGTGGTGCTGAAAAAGGAAGATGAGCTAAATATCAACATCCTTCCTGGGTTGATGCTGCCTTATTTTTCATCTACAGTTTGTTTATAACTAACTGCTGAGTCACCAAGCAGTTAATCCACTTCCAAAGACTCTAAATCAAGTCCCAAAGATAAATTTCTTGATCATCATCGAAATTACAGGGCATGCAAGACCACTGGCATATCTTCACTGCCTGTAATGCTGCTGTAGACCACCACTGGGACAGAACAGGAGAGTGCCCATACACTCCATTAATTCCCATCAGTACAGCTGCCTGTTTACATCAGTGCAACTGATGCCTAATTTATAACAGTGCAACTGCCTTTGGCAGAGGAATAGTAACACCTAAACCATCACAGTCATTTTGGCAGCAAACTGTGCACAACATAAACTGGCACTTTGGTATTAGCTRTATTAGAATACTTAAAAGGCTCATAGGAGATCTAAATAAAAGCAAAACCAACTTTCCACTACTGGCATATTTAATTCATTTTACCAATGATTGTTGCACAACTTTTAATTAGCTTCCTAGTTGAGGCTGCCAGCAACTTTGAATAAATGCTASATGAAGTTTTTCACTTTTTATAAACTTGTGAGCTGTTTTCTGCTCAGTGTGTTTCTTCTAGATCTTAAAATTTCTGTATTTGGTTCTTAAGAAATGGAAACAACTTCAGAAGTGACACAAATCCATTCTGTATTTCATATTTCAAGTAACTGAAGCAACCTTCAATTAAGATGCAGAAGGTCAAMAGAAACCACTACAGAGAGAATATTTCATTGTAAAAATTTAATCTGTTTATGATCACTGTATGAAAGCAATGTTTGCTGCCCTCTCTCCCACTCTGACAAYTATAGTTTTTAAGATGCACCAGAATACAAGGCCATCTGTTCTGAAGCATTACGACCCTGAATTCTGCGCCACCATTTTGCATCATCCTGGGCAGGAAAAAACTTCTACTTCCCTTGACTCTTAGTGAGGTAATCTCCTGTCCTCTAGTTTTGTTTATGAACTGTCAGTCACCTAAGCACTCTGGAAAAATCTGAAGTCTTATTATCATCTATGATCTATTAATTATTTCAAGATGGTCATAATAACCATGATATATTTTTTAATATTAATTTGTACTACAATTTCTAAAAAAAGTCTGCAGAGTTTAAATGTGGGTTAAAAAAAAATCGTGTAGTAGTTGCAGTCCAGGCTATTTAACAACCACATGTATCATGCAACTGCAGTGTATAATTATAGTACCAAAAACTCCAGCAACAGATAAACTGGTTCATCAATATGAAATATAATTCTGCAGGTATCCCTAGAAAAGCATGTAAAGAGACACTGTGCCATCAAATTTATTAAAGAGGGCATTTATTCAGGTATGAGGAAGACAATGAGAAATATACACAAGCACCGTAGCTAGCTTTGTTATTTACTTTGTCCTGCCAAAACTGTGATTGAAAATACCATCTATACCCACACTATGCCAAGGAAGCATAGAATATGTCAGCAAAAGCGCATCAAACAACAATTCCTGTCAGCATATGGTTATACCTGCAGCATTCTTAAGCAATGTTATTTGCAACACTGTAGTAAATGACAAATAGAAGAGAGCAAGTTTTTAAAAAAGGGACAAGTAAATGGGTGAGGAGCTGGAAGAAGAGACCACAGACGCAGCTTGCAGCATCTGGGAAAGCAGGTAGTCAAAAAATAGCTCCTGTAAATTAGAAGAAAAGAGTCAGGCCTTTTAACTTCCCTTTGACAGCATGTCCTGACATTTAAACAGTTTGCTACTGCACCTCCAGCCCAGGCTGGAAACTACATCCTGGCAGCCCGGTCTAAAGGTACCTGATGGCACTGTCTTTGAATCACTACAAAATTCCTAGGAAGCAAGCAGCACCTCTTAGGCCTCAGTGCTGTAGGGATGTAAATAAGAGACCGCGGCCCAGGCGCGAGTTTTGCATTGACAGCAGCCGCCTCCCTCCCCCCCCATCTCCGCCCCCGCTTTTCACGCTCAGACGCCGCAGCCCGGGACGTGACACAGCCCGGCTCGCCCTGCGGCCTGTCACCTGGGCCCGGAGGCGGCCGTCGGGCCGCCGGGGGCCGCGGCCTGGCGCGGGCCGCAATGCCGCCGAGCGGCAGGCCGAGGCCACGGGCGGGGCCCAGCGCAGAGGCGGGGCAGCCGCCTCCTCGCGCAGAGCCACCACGTCGGCGGAGCCAACACTGCGGAAATGGGAGCGGGGAGCCGGGCCCGCCTGCCCCCGCCTCCTCCTCCTCCTCCTCCTCCGCCCGGGCCCGGGCCCGGCCCGCCGCCCCCGCCGCTCACCTGTGTCCCCGATGATGATGTATTTGAAGAGATACGCGTAGGCCATGGCCGCCCAGTCGCCGCCTCGCCGGCTCCCGCTGGCTCCTCGGTGACGCGCGCGCGCGCTCGCTCTCCCCCCGCCCCCGCTCGCGCTGCGGAGAGTTCGAGACGGTTAACGGCCGCCGGGCGGGGCGCGCGCCGCGCTCCCCCTACCTCCGCCCGCCGCCTCCCGCCCTGCGCGCGCCGCTCTGCGCGGGGGCGCGCTCGCTCCCGCGCCTGGGCCCGCTCTCTGCCCCGCTCCTTCCGCGCCCCACAGCGTCCCGCGGCGGCGGCGGCGGCGGGCAGAGCGCGCGGCGAGAACAATAACAGGCGCCCAGCGGCCCCCAGCCCCGCCGGCAACGTCACGCACCGACCTCCGCGCCCGGCCCCGCCCCCGACCCGGAAGTGCTGAGGTAGCCGCTGCCCGGCGCGGCCGCCGCCCCGCCCCGCCCCGCCCCGAGGGAGGAGGAGGAGGAAGAGCGGGGCCGGGCGGGCCGCTTCTCTGTCCCGTGTGGGTTGCTCTTTTCCTTCGATTTTGTTGTAAAAAGGGCGGTTGTGGCCGCGGGCGGGCTTGATGTTTTTTCCCCTGGAGTAGTTCCACTGCGGCTCCTGCGGGGAGGGAGGCCGCTCAGGAGCCCGGGCCTTGCTCGAAGCCCTCGAGCACCCCGATGTAGCTTTTAGTTTGCATCCACGTCAGATGATGCAGAAGGACTAGAAGGGGCAATAGCAGTTTGTGGGCCAAAGCACTGGTGGGGGTTTCGTTGGGGGGTTCCAGCACCGAGGGTACCTCAGGCCCAGAGATCCAGGAAAGGCTCGGTCCAAGGTTACTGGGCAGCTCTGAGCCAGGGGGGCCTGTAAGCTGAAATGCTAACCAGCAGTTCTGTACAAACTAATTTATTTTCCTCACTAATCAAACTTGAGTTCTGGATTAGAAGGTGTTTTTTCCTTTCTTTGCATTTCTTCATCAAACCAGAAGCAATAAGCCAGGAAGTTATCCTGCATTCAAAGCTGTTAAGATTCCTTAAACATCACATGGAACTGGTGAGTTGCAAGAAGCTTAGGTATGACTTGGTCTAAACGTGTTCCCTAAGAATGCAGTGCACCTGGACCTGTGGCTCTTCAGCAGCCAGAGGTGCTTTGGCTCACGTGTCAGCCCCGTGCCGATGGCTGATGATGGCCCTGTATGGAGCGCAGGGCTGCTTGGCTCTCCAGTCAGGTGCTAAGGTTGATGATGCCCTAGGTTGCCCAACAGCTCTGCTGTTTGTTTACGTTGGTGGAACCACTGAAGAGACACTGTCATTTTCTCCCTGTGAACCCAGAGGGTGACCTTTCTGGCTGTACCAGTCTGACAGCTTTTACCTGTGTGAAGGTTTTTGTATGTGGCACTTCAGGTCAGGAAGCTGGACAACATTGATGTACACTATTTCTAACAGGTGTGTATCTAACTTGCTGGGAACCTTCAATAAGGCTGATTGTGCACTACACCAAAACCTATTTCCATATTTCATGACCTTTCTATTAGAAAGATTTTCCTAAAAATCAAAACTAAGCTTTTTTTTTTTTTTTTTTTTTTTTTTTTAACTGCCCTCTCCTTTGTGAACATGGAAAATGAATGCTTGCCATGAAAGGAAAGGCAGTCCTTTATATATTATGAAAGTTTTATCTACATTACTTTTCCACATGAAAAAAATAATGTTTTCAACCTTCCTTCTTCAATCATTTGTCTCCTCCTTATTTTCCCTCTCCTTTGTACTTCTCCCAGTTTTTCAACATTATTGGTAAGGTGGGAAGTCCTAAATAGGAGGTCTCAACTGTCCATGGCCCCAAAACAAATTCATGTGAGTATCTTCAGTGTTGGATGAACTACAGTCTTCAGCTCCTTGCTGAATGTGATCTTACTTATTTTGCAACATCTGAAGAAGTGTGTTTTTTCATCTAGGTCCTTACGCTGCCACAACACTATCTAGGCAGTTGTTACCCAAATGTCTATACATTTGGCATCTCATTATGAAGCATTGTATTACCTTTTACTAAATTTCAGCCATTTGGATCAGGGCCACTCAGTTCGTCAAGGATATATATATATATGTTTTATTCAATTCCAGCCATTGTTACCCAGGTTGTTCATTGAAAAAAATTAGTAAGTCTTGCCTGGACAGGACAGAGCCCTGGAAAGCCATGTGTGGCATATTGTTTTAGTTTAACCCTTTATAACTGGCTTTTTAGCCATAAGTGTACTTCCTAGTGATTTCTTATATTGCATTTTTCTTAATTTTTTTTAAGAATGTGATGCAGTAGAATGTCAAAGCCTTCCTGAAGTCAAGATAAGTTACACACACTTTTTTCTCTAGGCCATGTAGCTTTCCAGAGAAAGAAACTAGGTTGGTTTGATCATTGTCTATTCTTGAGAAATCCTTCCATTCTATTTATCACTTATTTTTTGCAACCAGTTGAACTTCGTTCATTTTTTTTGAATGAAGCTGATCATGTTGTATAACTTGGCTTTCCTCAGCCAGCAAGTCATATTTGAGCAAAACAAACTGGAACCTGCGTGTGTGAATCTAAAGCATTTCTTATCTTCAAAATCCAGGCATTTTGTCTCCACCTGAATACATGAAGTGGACAAGGTGGTTTGCAAAAAACTTCTCCATCTTTTTTTGGAGGGCCCTACTTTCCCTATAGGCAAAAAAACCCAAACCAAACCAAACAAACAAGAACCACACTTCCTCGTTTTTTTACTTATTAGAAGTGGAGTTCCACTGGAATTTTTCATTAACTAACAATTCCTGTACAGAATGACTTTTCTCAGGAAAACTGATTTTTTGCCTTGTTTTCTGTGAAAACTAGGCTTCTGTTTTCATGTATCTGTGCATACAGGGGCCTGCCTTCATCCTCCCTATCCCAATAAATTTTCATAAAAAAATGGCAACTGGAGGGAGAAGAGAACCATTGCTGAAGGCAAATCTGTAGCTGAAGTCAATTAAAATAACAATACTGAAATGAGTCTTCTAAGTGCTCTGTATGTAGATAAGAACTTTGCACTGCCTTTGATTTGGTGCCCTTCAGCCATGGAGCACAAAGCTACAGGAAACCAGGCATCCTTAGGCCAAAAGTAGACAAGATTTTATGCAGGGTAAGTATAAGTTACTGTCAATAGAGATAGTGGAGCTCTGCACCCAGTAACCTGCTCTTAGTCCTTTGCCTTGTTCTGGCACTGTCTGTGTCATCTGTTTATCAGGGAAATACCATGGCTAAACTTGAAATTTTTCTGTGTTAGCTTTTAGCCAAATGAGTTTCCTGTCCCTGCAAATCCCACAGGTGTATAAACTATAATGCTCCTGCCAACTTTGTCTGATGGATACTCCCTTTACTCAGCCAGTCCTCACTCCTTCAGAGAAGGTCCCATGGTTATGATAGCTAAAGCCCAGTATGGGACATCAGTCATGCAGCCAGGTGTTGACTCACATGAGCCCTCTCCTACCCAGCCCATCTCTCCAGACTGGCAGGAGTAAGGAGAACCATGTGGTCTTCTGTGTCCTTCATCCCCATCTCCACAGCCCTGTAGTTACTCGTGATATGTTCCAGGTCCCTAGTGGTAGTGCCCAGGATCCCTGCGTGCTTGAGCCACAAAGGGTGCTAGTCTGAGCATTGGACAAGCCTTGGCAACCTCTCCACAGAGTCCCAGTGAGTTTCAACTGTGTTTACTTCACTGATGGGATTTGGTTTCTGTGATCTTCTAGGCCGCAAGTTTGACACAAGCAATACTATCTAGAATAATTCTGATCAGAAAAGAGAATTTCCATTTTATAAAATTTCAGTTTACTGTTGGGGAGAAAATACAGGTATTACAGAAGTTTTAGTGAAATGGAAGAATCTCTTTAGCACTGCTGATTAACAGCTTCCTGATTTGATTGACAGCTTTCTGTTGAGAGAGAAATCACCCTTACCTACTTTGGCATCCTGGTGATTCAGAGAGAGAGCCTGCTTGCCTACAACCCACATAGCAGAGAAATGCCCACTTGGCTGACTTACTGGCTGCTTGGCTAGTCAGGAAGTCAGCTATAATTTTGGTCATTGACTGCATAGTGAACAGATAGCCAAATCACTTCTGCTTATCCTGGCATACTTTAAAAGGTTTTGTGTATGTGCATTTGTGGAGTATTTCAGTTGTGATCCTACTACTTGGATGTTGAGGATATCAGTGTTTGGCAGAGATTTGCAAGGCTAACCAACAGAAATTTGTTACTTAAGCTGTGGTAAATAAAAGCTAATTTGTTGCTGGATAAGATGACCGTATGCTTAAGTTATTCCGTTCTATCAGCAGTTCTATCAATTTCAGATTCCTCCGATTGGAGATCAATGCAAAATTGATTTTACTCCAAGTTATGCTTAACATTGGTTTAAATGCTATTAATAGAAGGATACCATGGACTGATTCTCAATTATTAAAAAAAAATATATTTGCCAGTAGATATAATAGAAGCAGTGGTTATTTGATACTGAAACGTAAGGCTTGCAGGGGGTTGCTTTCACCTTTTTTAATGTTATTTTGAATAATATGTTATCTATCAGTGATTTTATGTAACAAGCTCTTTAGAAAGATGATGATATATTTGTCTTAGATGACAGTATTGGAAAGATACTGTGGCAAATTTAATACACTTGGGAAAACTAGAGTTTGCTCTTAGTTCTATATTGGAGGCTTGGGATTTATAGCAAAGCCTTAGACTTTGCAGGGTCTTTATTACTAATATAACTATTTGAGAAAGAGCCATGGAGGCATGCCAAGCTCTAGCTACTCTGCAGAGCAAACAATTACACAAGAATGGGGGAACTGAAACACCAAAGTAGAACCCTAACATGACACTTGAATAGAACCATTTATCTTTAATTATAATTTGCATGATACTATTATTTAACTATTAGAAGTCAGTTATTACCTGCTTTTTGGTTTAGTTTATTTTTTAAAACTTTTTTTTGTACTAACTTATTTATACAGATGTGGAGTATAAACTGTTATTTGCTTGTATCTAGTGTTTATTCAGTCTGTTTGTACTTTTTCTGAATGTTAATTCTGTGCCACACTATGTTATTTGTGAATTTTATTTAGCGAATTTTTTGGAGGTTAGGTTTGTATTTTACTATGTAAGAAGTCAATGTATAGTATTTTATTTTATATAAATGTCAAGAATGAAACCTTGCCTCATGAGAACATACAGAGCAGATCATAGAATCATAGAATCAGTAAGGTTGGAAGGGACCTCTGGAGATCACCTAGTCCAACCTCCCTGCTCAAGCAGGGTCACCCACAGCATGTTAGACAGGGTTGCATCCAGGCGGACCTTGAAGATCTCCAGAGAAGGAGGCTCCACAACCTCTCTGGCCAACCTGGTCCAGTGCTCCGTCACTCTCACAGGGAAGAAATTCCCCCTCACGTTCAGGCAGAACTTCCTGTGCTTCAATTTCTGTCCATTGCCTCTTGTCCTGTCACACGGGACAACTGAACAGAGTTTGTCCCCGTCCCCTTGATACCCTCCCTTCAGGTACTTGTACACATTAATAAGATCCCCCCTCAGCCTTCTCTTCCCCAGGCTGAAGAGGCCCAGCTCTCGCAGCCGTTCCTCATAGGGCAGGTGCTCCAGCCCTCTGATCATCTTCGTAGCCCTGCGCCGGACTCTCTCCAGTAGCTCCATGTCTCTCTTGTCCYRGGGAGCCCAGAACTGGACACAGTACTTGAGATGAGGCCTCCCCAGGGCTGAGGAGAGGGGCAGGATCACCTCCCTCAACCTGCTGGCAACAGTCTTCCCAATGCACCCCAGGAGACCATTGTCCTTCTTGGCCACAAGGGCACATTCCTGGCTCCTGGCCAACTTGTCATCCACCAGCACTCCCAGGGTCCTTCTGTGAAGAGCTGCTCTCCAKAAGGTCAGTCCCCAGCKTGTACTGGTGCCTAGGGTTATTTTTCCCTAGGTGCAGGACTCTACACTTGCCCTTGTTGAACCTCAGGAGGTTCCTCTCTGCCCAGCTCTCCAGCCTGTCCTGGTCTCTCTGAATGGCAGCACAGCCCTCAGGTGTGTCAGCCACTCCTCCCAGCTTGGTAGCATCAGCAAACTTGCTGAGGAGGCACTCTGTGCCCTCATCCAGGTCACTGATGAAGAAGTTGAACTGGATGGGACCCAGTGCTGAGTCCTGGGGGACACCACTAGCCACAGGCCTCCAACTAGACCCTGCACCACTGATGACGACCCTCTGAGCCCTGCCTTTCAGCCAATTCTCAATCCACCTCGCTGTCCACTCGTCTAACCCACACTTCCTGAGCTTGCCTAGAGGATGTTATGGGAGACAGTGTCCAAAGCCTTGCTGAAGTCAAGGTACACAACATTCACTGCTCTCCCCTCCTCTACCCAGCCAGTCATTCCATCATAGAAGGCTATCAGATCGATTAAGCAGGATTTTGCTTTGGTGAATCCATGCTGACTGTTCCCGATCACCTTCTTTTCCTCCATATATCTGGAGATCCAGAAGGAGCTGTTCCATCACCTTACCAGGGATGGAGGTGAGGCTGACCAGCCTAGAGTTGCCTGGGTCGTCCTTCTTGCCCTTTTTGAAGACTGGAGTGACAAGATCCTACAGGAAGAGAGTCAAGTGTGTGTAAGTGTGAATGAAGGTCCGCCTTTTGAAAGATGGAATTCCAGGTGTCAGTCTGTGAAGCATAAGAAGTGAACAGCAGTTTGTTAGCCATTGTATTTTTTCCTTTTTTTTTTGTAGAAGACCTAGGATATTTTGAGATCCTTTTTATGCCACCGCAGAATCCCCTTTAAATGTTAAGATTAAGGACTGTAGAGACAATCTGGCCTATTGATAAATCCTCTGGAATTATTGTAAGGAAAGGAAATTAAAAAAAATCATTATGTAATGTTAATGTAATAAAGACTTGTCAACTGATTGATTTAGTACCTCTTCTTTCCATGTTAGGATTCTGAGAGTCAAGTTTATGGACTCTCATCATGTTTTTCTTCTCTTTCCAAAAGTTATAGGAGCCAATGTAATGTTTTTGATGTATTGTATGAAGCAGTGGCATTTACTACCCTTTTCTGTTGTCTTTTGTGAAATTATAGATGTTTCACTTTCATAATGGATTATCATAATAGCCACCAGGCTGGATTTTTCAACTCTTCTCTTTTCCCTCAATGCCATATTAAAGACATACTGTTCCATCTTGAAGAATTGGCACATAATTTGTTATGTCTGTTGATGTACACTCAGATATGTCCTCAGGATGAGGGAATAGTTCTTACATGCAGTCAGAGAGCTGCCATAGTTGCTTGTTGATTTTTTTTTGCCTTTAGCATTGAAATATCAGCTGGAATATATGTTGACCATGTAATTAAAAAACTACAAGGTGTTATCTTTCTGAAATTCCCTTTGACTTCTCATCCACTCATTGCTGATTGGGTCTTCTGTGAAGTGCCCCAGACCACATCCTTGACTTTATACCTTACTCTGTTGATCAAACTTCATTTTTTCCTTCAAGTTGTTTGTGTTTTTTTCATTTTATGATAGGGGCTTTTGGAAGCATCGGCAAGGAATCAGATGCAATGATGCTCTTCTTTACCTTCTAAGGACAGTCACCTCTGTTGCCCTCTCTAAGACAATCTGATAAATTGATATGTATCTTGAATAGTCAATTCCATGCATGCTTCTTGTTTGCACAGAATGAAGCTTAATAGTCATGTAATTCCCAGTCCTGCATCCCTTGGGCTTGATAAAAGGATTCTCATTTGTGCAGCTGGAATATAGGCTTATCTTTCACTGCTGTTTTACCTTTACTTTCAGGAAAGGGAATGTATTTTTACATGTGAATAATGTAAACCTTTGCACAATGACTGGTTTGCTAGGTATGTAATTCAGAACACAGCAAACACATTAGCATCTCCATTTTTTTTAATATCATTTTTACAGTACTCTTACAGATGTCCAGCTTGAAAGCCAAGTCTGGTTTTAGTGTTCTGATCTGTGGGTTCTGGTATCTTTAGTCTAGAGCAATCATATAAATCATAAGCTGAACTGACATAGAATTCATGATGTAACTTAATTTAGTTCTTTCTCCAATTTCCTGGGCTAATGATTTGACCGTAGTGATAATAGTTTTTACCTCTTACCAAAAATCATTGAACAAGTGTAAGTCATCTGTATACATGTGTTATCTTAAACTGCTCATGTACCTCATCTTTGCTCTCTGATTCTATCATCTTTGAAATTAATGGATCAGTTGCATGACTGAGTCATTTAATCATTTAATCTCTGTTTTACTTTTATAGCCCTCAAATTCTTGATGAGATGGATTTTTTCTTTTATTAGTGACACCTATGTCTAGGGTTTTTTTTAGTATCCTCTGCAAGCAGGAGTCAGGGGAAGGCTTGGCCTGTCAAGGTAGCCAATGGAAATGTGGTTGTGGGTATCTAGGGGTCAGTGGAGAAGAAAAATGTTAGCTCCAGAGCATGGGCTGCAGCAGAGGCCGTATACAGGCAGAGCAACAGGTATCTGCTGGTCTCTGGAACGGGTGGCCTGGAGCAGTATGAAATAAATGAAAACGCTTTGGCATTCCCACTCAGGTATGAGAAGAGTCCCCTGCAAGGGAACAGAAGGAGCAGAGGGCTCTGGGCTGGGCTAGAATGAGACAGGATTTGGGGCAGTATGAGAAGAAGTATCTCTTGTGAAAGATTGGATAAGTGGACTGGAGAACCAGGGCCTTTCAGTGTAGATTACTGAGAAATTAAAATTCTTGAGTGCAGAAGTGGGAGACTAGGGACTGGGGCTCTGAGGGGAGTGCCTAGAAATATGGACCTCTGAAGGGTATGCAGCTTGGGCTTTGAGGGTCCCTGTCCGGGCAGCTCTTGCTAGCATTTCGGTTATTAGCAGAAACATATGGTCAGAGGGAGTTTTCCCACTTTCTATTGTTGTTTGTATTTCACTACTTTGTTTTCAGAAATACAGTATTTCTGCTAAAGGCCAATATAGCTTTAAAACACCCAAACTATATTATGTTGTTGTTTTAATCTGGTGAAAAGGTTCAAAAGTAGGTTTATTTTTTAAAACTTTTAGAAAACCCTTTAGAAAAGTGTAGTATTAACTGATAACCTTAGCTAGATGCTGTTAATTAAATACTAAAAGTAATGCATTCTACAGGACACCATATTTCTCCAGTCACTACACTGAATGTTTTATTCCAGATCAGCTTCATTGATAAATATTTTTTGAATGTAAAATTGAGTTTTATTAGCATTTTTTGTTTTCAAAATAAAGTCTTGAAACTGCATTTTCAAGTCAGTGCAACAAAAGGTAAAAGAGTAATTCAGATGTGTAGTTCTTCAAATTCCCAGCTGTATTCATATTTAAGATTTTTGATCACAGGGAAATATTTAAATAAGCTCTCCATTATCCTATTTATTTGCTAATGTTCTTTGCAAGTGTTATCATTACACCCTGTTTTTCCGTCCAAATAATCTTGTTTTTTACTGCCTTGGTTTAAAAATAAACGGTTTGATAAAACAGTAAGTGATAAATTTTAATACTTTTCCCATACAAATAGTGAAAATGCAAGGATCCTTGGGATAACCTTGAAATGAATAGATAGCCAAGTGAAAAGATGTGCTGAAGGGTTTTTTTCTGTCAACAGTGCTAGAAAATATGTACTCACATCACAAGAGCATGAAGTATTGCTATGCAGAAGATATCAGAGGTCAATGCAGAAGTTTATTATTTAAACTGTCATCATGGCAAATTTTAAAGTTTTTATGACATTAAAGTCTAACTTCTCTTAATTTTCCTCAGATCTCCTCTTTAAATTGTATTGGAAGCAGCTGGATAAAGAGGATATGGAAGATAACATAAAGTTACTGTACAGATTCACAAGAAGTGAAAATCACAAAAACTTTCCTCATGGCAGGGAAAGAGACAACTTTAAGGGAATTGCTTTGTTTAAAAGGAATAGCAGTAGGCAAATTGTGTCTCATTTTTTCAAAATGAAAWCTTTTTAGTCTGAAAGAGGAAAAAAACATAAGCGTTTCAATTTTTCCTTTTCCCTCCAATATGTTTTTTCTCCCCTGTTTTCTCCCCTGTTTTCTTCCCTCTGTTCCCCCCACACACACCCCTGCTTTTCCAATACTTCTATTAACCTATTTTGGTACTTATAAGAAGTAAGGAACTGTCTAAGATTCTGGAAATCAGAAAAGTTGCTCAAGGATTTAAAGTGAGGGAATCTAAGGGTCGAAGTCTCAGAAGTAATCTTTTCCCACCAAGGTATTAGTGGATAACCTACGCTATGTTTTTATCTGAAAGGTATAATAGAAATGTCTAGTAATTCTGCCTGAACACTAGCTAAATCATAGTTAAGATGATGCTGAAGTGCTTCAAGTTCTTATTTAGAATAGACTAAACAAAGTAGAGTAAAAGTGGAGGATTTTTTTTCTCTTCTTCATATGTACATTCCACTGTGAATATGCATTAATAATTATTTAGAATAGTTCAATAGTTATTTTCAGTGTCTTTTCGGTGTCTTTTAAAAGACAAAAACATACTTATCCTATGGAAACATTTTATCCTACACCTCTGATAAGGATCAAATAGGTTTAAATATCATATTTGTAGTAAGCAGATGTTTGACCTTATATTCTGAGGTGAGTAAATTCCATGCATTTTTGTAAATATAAATTGGTTTCTGACTTTTCCAACAAAGAGAATTACAGCTGTCCAACTGATACTTAGTTGCACATGTGTAATTTTAGAGAAATGCAGACTTATACTGAGAAACCAACTAGTAGGAAATAGTATTTTGCTCAGGCTTATTTTAAAGTAGTTTTACCTTGATCACATTCAAGTCCTATTAATCCTATGTATTTAATGGGAAAAAAATGAAACTGCAAATTTAATTCTCATTAGTGCAGTTCTATGTTGGGAGAAATACATACCTGTTATACATTTATTTATAGCAAATGAGTATGATCAGCATCATATTTGATAAATAGGAATTATACAAATTCAAACAAAGCCATGACTAAATGTATATACTGCTTTATATTTAGGGTAAGTGTGGAACAAAATGATGTGCTGGAGGAAATTCATAGCTCTTTTGAATAACATACTTTCATGGAGTGGAAGAGACAGAAAATGTATCTCTGGGACATTAAAACACTTTAGAAATTCATCTTATGTATTGGGAATGGATAACATTATTTCACAAGTTTGGTATTGTTAAAGTTGATAAAGAGAGAGGGATATTCATCATTCCCCAAAGTTACTTCCAAGCTATATGCACAAAGCACTAGATGATACTGCTAAAACAGCAGGCACACTTTTCAAGAAATTAAAAGAAAAAACCTACAGTAAAGGATTCCAGACATAAATTTGTGATATATATTTTATTTTATATTTATGAGCAAATGTTTTCTTCTCTCAGAAAAAAATATACATTCTTTATTCTAGTCTTCTGAAAATGCTCAGTTAATGGTATCTGAGAGTTCTTTTTTTTTTTTTTTTTTTTTTTTTCTTTTTTTTTTTTTTTTTTTTTTTAATACTATTTAGGAACAAGCATTTTCAATATTACTTTAATACTTCTCACAAGCTCCAGCCTTTTCTTGTAGTAATAATGGATGATGCAGGAAGGATAAACTCAGCGTCGTAGAGAATACATTTTAGAAGACCAGAAGGCCTATGCATTTTTAAGATCCTTAAAAAGTAACCCAGTAGCATCAGCTCAAGGACTTCGGATTTTAGTCACAATTGATGAACTTGGCTTAAAGGGTATTTAATATGCCTTGAACATAGAATATTGACCAAGAATCTGAGTCTACTTTTAAGTAAAACAGACAACACCTTGGCTTGTTTACACATGTATTGAAATGAGACCAGATTTTAGAGTTGAATTGAAATGAGTGGTTTAAATTGTCTGTCAAACAATAATGGTTTCTGTCTGATTATGACTAGGGCTCCACTGTTGAAAGAAGGGCAGTAGAAGGGAAAACAAAATCCTTCATCAGAGAAGGCTGACTTGCTAACTGTGAAAGCTTTGGAGGGAAAGTCAAAAGAGCACTTCAGACTACACCTCCAAATTGGAACAAGGTCAGCAAGAACTTCTCAGTCCTTTTTTTCTCAAGATAGGGTTGTGGAAGGAGAACGGAAGGTTAGTAAAATGTTTTTGTTGTGATCAAGTAGAGAAGAATGAGAAAGAAAGGATACCTAAAAAACCATTTAAATTCATAAGATATTTCAAACCTAAGGAGAATTCCTGTTCTAGAGAGCTGCTAGTAGCCATAGGAAGGAGGAGCTCCTGGAATCAGAATGTGACGGACCATCCTAGAAAAGACTTTTGAGTCTTTCTCAAAGTAGCAAGCTTTGCAAAGATTCAAAGTATGGAAGAGATACTTCCCTAAATAACTTAGGACCCTTAATTGCATAGATCGTAGGGGCATTTCCTATAGCTGGAAATATTTCAGGAAGATTAAGAATAGTTTATGCAACAGCAGTCTGCTTTGAGAAAACCAAGGAATTCAACCATTTGAAATTTACTAATAGCCTCTTTCTCTGCTGGACTGAATCCTCAAAGCCTCACGGATCCCAAAGGTTTAAACTTCAGCTAGAATCCAACGACACATGCATAGATTATCAGTGTTGGAACAATCAACCATTCAGAGCTGCATAAAACCTCCCTGAAGATGCAGATGTACTTTTCCTGGTGCATTAAGTGATACTAGAGTTTTAAAGGAGGATTTGCTGAGAGTTTAAGTAACAAAAAGCCTATCTGTGAACATCAAGGGAAACAAAATGCCTTGGCTTGGCACATCCTAAATAGTGATAATGACTGTCTTATAAGTAACAACAGTCTGTTCTAGATACTTGTTTTTTCAGTTTGCAATGTCTTCTATTTTCAGTTAAATACTTTTTTAAATTCCATTCACAGAAATACACATATAGTCAAAAAGTTTATTCTGACAGGAATTAAATTAAAAGAGATGAGATATAGAAGGTTAATATAACTAACTCAGAGCTAAGCAGTGCAACACTAACTCCCTTTAGGAAGCCTACATATTTGAGATGATCATATGTATGAATAAGAGCTACATAAAATCCTTCTAGGCTTTGCTTCTGTAAATAGCAGCTAAAGTAACCTTTGTGATTTAGTCTTCAGTAGAGCTCGCTCCTTGTTTTAACATAATTAGGTTATTACCAATAAATGTGAACTGAGTAACATGACTAGCATTTAAAACCTAAATACCATATAGTTGTATACTACAGACTACAATTTCCACCTTTACATGCTCTCAATGACCTTTAAGATCAAAACTGTGAAATAACCATTAAAAATCTCCATGACAATACATAACACTATTGTTAAGTAACTATACTTTGATACATTAGAACATAAAGTTTCTTCCTGCAAACCATGGCTTGTGATTGCATCCAACTTTGTGGATACCTCAGATATTAAACATTAAACAGAATCTACTGGTGTTTGATGTAATGCGGTATTGAGTCTCTATTCTTTTCATGGGCCATCACTAACTGCAGACCACTGGTTTTAAGAAATTACATGTTGTGCCCTTCTCTCCAAAACCAGTGAAATTATCAAGGTTATATTGGTGTAGTTCCCTCAATGAATGTAAAGATTGATAAGCATTTCAGAACAACATTTAATCTTCGATTCAGGTTAATTTAATTTAGTCATACAAGTTGACAGTTATTCCAAAGCACAATGTTTTGACATTGCATTTCTCATAGATATTTGGAGAGTTTGTTTTGACTCATTTAGGGGAAGGTCAGTAGTTATGGCTGAAACATCACTTTCTTGAGTGACTGTGAAAATAAACAATTTAAACTAGTATAGGTTATTGAAGTCAGTGTTTCTTTTGCAATATTCTATATTAATTGAGAGGGCTACACTACAAAATTTACTTTTATTATACACAAAGATGTTTCAAGGTTGCTCTTACCATGCCCCCCAGTCATATATTCCTAGGTAGAAAGGAAGGTAGAAAAAGCAGAGAAGCTTATTGCTATCAACTTTTCTCTCTCCAAAATTTCACTTAAAAGTGGAAACAGCATATTTTGAGGATGGAGAGTTTGAATTTACATAGGCTTTACCATGAGAAGTTGGCTTAAGAACTGGGACATCAGCCTGTGACTTGAGTTCACCAGATTTGCTGTTGCCATGTTAAAAAGTCTGGTTAGCACCTCCTTATATTACACAAGTATTACGAAGATCAAGGAAGACTGAAGAGCTCAGTTATCACAATAATGATGGCAATGCAAACTAATTAAATATATAGTCAACTAAGCCTAGATAAACTATCATCATCTACTTGAATTCCCTAGCTGGAATGAACAAGTATCTATTTATATTTGGGTCAGTTTAATGATGGTGTTTGAACTGGGGTCATCTTACTCTTCTCTTGTAGAATATCATACCAGAGACAGTTGTATGTTTCATTACCTATTTTTATAAATATTCTCAAGGTTTGGGATTGTCTATGTAAATCTTTTCAGCTAATGAGATACAGCTATGTTAGCAACTCTATTCTGAATTTACTGTGAAATGCAACCAAAACTCTGTAATAGAAGTTGGTCTCAGTCTTAAAGCAATGATTAAGCATATCCTCTCTAAAATTGTATCACTCTTGGTGATATATATATATATATAATGAATTCTTAACAATTTAGTAATTACTAAGTATTTTGAGTTAATAATTAAATCTATTTTCCTCAACAAATTTAGCATACTGTGCCAGCCTTTTATCTAGAAAAAACCTCTATGGAAAGTAATTCTAGAATTGACTGATGGTAGAAGGTAATTTTTAAGCAAATACATTTTTAGGGAGAGTGATTTTTCTTCCTTTTTTCCTAACTGAGCATTTCTGCTTCAAAACTGGCTAAAGTTAACAACTTTCATCAGGAAAGTGCTTACTTCTGAAGTAAAGTATTTAGGCTCCTGTATTTTTGTAAATATATGTATTATAAATACGTCAGGAAAAAAAACAATTCTATTTATATTTAATATAAATATATATGTATGTAATATACATTTTAGAAGAAGTTGCTTAGCCACAATCAGCCCAACCACTATGTCAATTGTTTGTCTTATTATGCTTTAAACTCTTACTTTTTTGTGAAGATATATCATCTAATGAAAAGTTAGAAAAATCTAGGTGTTTCTTTTGGGTGATGAAATGTTTCCTCATGCAGTAGGCTACAAATCAGGGAAAGCTTTCCTTCCATGAAGAGATTAATAGCTGCTAACCAAGCTACCTTCCCATCTCTTTGCCTATATAATTGCTCTAACACAGAACTATGTTTTTTGCAATTTTTTTTGCATCTTATCATTTTCTTAGAAACAATCTAGAGAAAGCATTTGTTTCTTCAGCAAGTTCCTTATAGTCCTCTCTTAACTTCTAAGTTAATTGATCTTCTGCCCTGAGTTTCAGCCTTGCAGAAGTGAAAGCACAGGTTAAGGAGCTGTCATCACTGTAACTCAAAAGAATTTGTGTTGCAGAGGGTCACAACATTTGCCAATTACAGCCTATTTCAAAGTTAGAAAGTCTAGCTTTCATGAAAGAAAGGAGTCATTTGTCTTAGCTGTAGTCAGTGATCCATTACTGATTACTTGATTTACCTTGTAAAATTTGGTACAAGTCAGCACCTAGTTCCTTTACTTGTATGTCAAAAGAGAAAACAAAACTGAGGTGGATTAACTGCAGCATGTGGTCAAGTTAATTGGTTCAAAATTCTTTGAATTTTCTCAATATAGGTAACTGTTTCGACAGTACATATCCTTTCCCTCCCTTCTTTCAATGAGTATGCCAGTGGACTTCAGAACCCTCACAGGAGGATAAATTTCAGTCCAGTTTTAAGCAAAGAGGTTTCTTTTAAGGCTGGCCAACTGAATTCCGTTCTCTTGTATTAGCTGCAACATCTTTCTTATACTCACAACATAGTCTTCAGTAGTGATATGACAACAATAAGGCTATTCCACATTCAGAGTAAGTTTCTCATCCTGAAGTTATACAAGATATTCTTCTGCACTCTTGTAAGTGCATAAGCATAAGATATGTTAGCTCAACCAAATCATATTTTGCTCCTATATAAAATGGATTATTATGGTTTATTTGACTATCAGCCCTTAATGGTAGTTTTTTTTTCTTGCTCTAAAAGTGAGTAGTAAGATTTACGTGCAGAAAGGCCTGGACTTCAGAGTTCTGTTGTATACCAGTATCCAGTTTCTCCTAATCTAATTGTTTGCAGATTATATCAGTCATTTTTCTTTTTGTTTTCCTTGATCATTTTGTATATTAGATAAAACACTCCTATCTCTAGAGGTTACTGGTCATATTCCTTTATATACAAATACAGACTAGGAATCCAGTGTAAACCTTCAAAGATATTTGAAGGTTAATCTCTGTGTTCGCTAATCCAAGCCATGTTTTTTTTTCCCCCCAAACAGATGCTACCTATATATGCCGAGTATCCTTTACAATTTCATATCTGTAAATTTACCACTAGTCTTGTATTTTTCAAATAATGACAATATGATTCTTTAAAATGCTTAGGTTAGTATCTTTTATATTCTCTTCTCAGATCACTGAGCAGTAGCATTTATCTAAAATGCTACTGTTAATTTTTCAATACCTGAGTCCATGTGTTTCCAATAGGGTATATTAGGGCCTTTCTCTGAGGAGAGAATTAATTCCTTTTCTTCTTTCAGCCTGCCTAGATTATAAGAATGATATCCACGTGAGTGCCAATCTGAKAAAAAACACATTCCACACTCAGCAATTTCAATTTTGATACCAAACTAGTGAATTGCAAACACAGGATTTACTATACTCTACTGCCTTATATTTATAATTTCGGTAACATTTTAGCCAATAATCAAGTCTCTAGTCCAGCTGGGCCCAATTAGCAACTAACTCAGTTACCTTTCTACTTAATTAAAATAAGACTTTTCTCCATCCTTTCTAATAAATTTGTGTCTATTTACAGTCAGGCACATTTCCTAACCCTTCATGCTTTCTAAGGCATATCCTTTGAAAAACAGCTACCCATGGGATTCAATGTCCCATAAAATCTCAGCTTTTACTTTCTATTTCCAACTAATTCTAATTTATTCCCAGAATTTTAGGTGCCAATGTTTTCTGCTTTATTTCTACTCACTTGTTATTTTTCTCTGTGGCCTCTTGGATGATTTTATTATGTATTTGTATATCTCAGCCAGTGGTGGCAGATACGACCTTTCACAGAATTAACACATCCTCTTTTCAGTCATCCAGGTTACTCTGGTCAAATTCCACCATAATTACGATAAACCAAACCAGTTAAAGTTGACTTATCTATCCATGTACAGGGAGCTGTGATTTTAACTGTATTATTTCAATTGTTCTGGTTTTGGTTGCTGATGGTTTACAGATTTTCCATGAAGATTTGGCACATAGTTTCCTTTATGCTTTCCTGGAACAGTGTGTCAATTTTAATTTTTCATTATCCTCTTTCTGAATTCTCCTTTCTCTTTTTTTTCCTATTGTAGTTCATTTCAATTTTTCTAGGTCTTCATCTTTTAAGCAATTTAATATTTGATTATGTCAGAATGGATTTTTGCTGTAATTTTATGCTATTTCCCTCCAAATAATACTCTCAGACTCTTAAATGTACACTCTTAAGCTGAAGTAAGAGCCCTCCTATCTTAATACGAAAATCTTTGAACTCTTCCCTGGATAATACTTGTGAATAACTGTATCTTCCATAGTAACTTCTCCTAGTACAACCTGCACCAGGTAAGTGAGAGTCTTAACAGTTCAGCTTTTCCTGCCAGACCAGTTAAGTACTGCATAAAGACAATGCTAAAACTAAAAGTTTGTTAAATGTAGGCATATAAAACCATAAACCATAGTTTGCATGAGTGTCTATCTTGCCTGTTGAGCTTCTGAAAACAAACAGAACTTCATTACTACACTCCTGTGATTATTCCCTTTTACCTCTTCCTTTGAGTTCTAATCCTGAAAGAAATAGCACATTTATAAATATAATGTGGGCTTCTGCTTGGAAGTCCTGTGGATATCCCACTAGCCTCTTACAACACAGAACTTGTAAATATAATAGAATGTTGATATTTCAAAAATCTTGTGCTGCGCCAGTCAGAACTTCACACTGAGTCTACTGTTTTAAAAATACGTTCCAAAGCCAGAGAAGTAGAAGGACATAATCCCAAAGGGCCAAATAACTTTCTAAAACTGTAGTTCAGACATTGAACATACAAATAAATTGCTATCCAAATGGCATCTTCCTTTTCCTGCTTGTTATAATTCCATGTGCCATAAAGGCCAAACGTAAAAGGAAAGGACTGAATCAGGCTTTGTGCTAATTTCTGGAAAGATATCCAAGATTGCCTGAGTTCTGTAGGGCAAAGTGACAGCAACAGTGACATCTGCAGAACTGGTACTGTCACTATCAGCAGCACAAATGTGTTCTTGCATCTTTTATGAGTTTAATTCAGCAAAGGATAGAATGGATCTTTTGACAAAGTCTGTGCTACAATTACAAGTCTGTTACTCAAAGAGAAGACTGTTTCTCAATTGAGAAATCAGAGACTTTGGTCATCTGTAGGCTGAGCTGCTACAGTAATTTAGCACAGAAGCAAGTAACACATAATCCAATTATGGGCAGCAATATCTAAATCATTCTGATTCCTTTTTTAATGGTTTGCTTTGGAATCCATTAAGACAAAAGGATCTTTATGCATGTAAAGTATTAATAAAGTAAAAAATTGAAGTGATCTTTTTACTTGGATTTGTAAGTGAACAAAGTGCATTCATTTATGTTCCTTATAAGTCCCGTCGTTCTTGTCTAGAGCATGTTGTCATGGTTTTCGATATGCCCACATCAAAAATGTAGCAATAATGAATGACAGCGGTTAGGGATATGTAGCAGATTTATTTTTCTAGTCTGTACTTATTGCTGGATTGGACAGGCAAAGATAAGGATCTGTTTCAGGTATAGAGGTAACAATATTGTGAGATTAAACTCTGGAAAAGTGGGTCCTGACAGTGTTGAAAATACTTTAAGTAAAACAATCATTAGAGAGAATTTTTGTTGAGAAATGAATAGGCCGTAACTTATTATTTTAAAAAAGGCCAGGTCTCAGCACTTATTAACCATTTTTTTTAAACTAATAAGAGTTATATAGTCAGATTATATGAGTGAAGATCCTGAGATCCTCTGATTAAGAAGGCCTTCACTTGTGCTGAGGTCCAGGAAAACCTTTTGCGGCCTGTGACCAGAAATAGGCTGCTATCTTGAGTTTGCCAATATGCAAAAGTACACTGATTTAATTTGAAGTGTTACATTAAATGAGAGTAGTTAAGTGTGATAGAGGAAATGTTTATCAGTCTCCCAGTGTTTTCCTGGTCTGAAACTCATGGTCAAACATTCTGGCCAGTATTAAGGGTGAAGAATTACCTTCATGGGAATGACAAGAAAAGAGAGATTAGTTGTCTTGAAAGAATTATTTTTCTGTCACAGACCTTGAGAATTGTTTTCTAGGATGCTGGAGATCTGAGGCTAGTCCTAAAGTGAGACAAAGGAAAAGTTATGAATATCCTTCTCTTTCCAAATCCTGCAGAAAAGATGATAAGATTAACATATATGTGACTGCATAATTTTCTTCTGCTGTCAGTCACCCTTAATCTCTTCCTATTTTAGGGAAGCAAGAAAACACAAGAATTTGAAGGGCCATTGCAGAGGACAGGATGTCAGTCTCTTTTGCTTAACTGTAAGACTGCAACTGTGAATGGAAAGAACGTTACAAATTCTGCATATCACAGTCTGCATGTCATGGCAGTATCACCCGCCTGTTCACCCAACTAAGCCTTTCCATTGGCATTTTCATGAGAAAGATGACCTGAGCCTTGCAAATATAAATAATTAGTCTACTGTTACCCCCAATAACAGATTCAGAGCTTAACCTAGCTGCTTCCTTCAACTTACTCTAATTTACATCAAAATCTTTCCCAAAAGTATCATGACAGCAATTTCCTGCCAATTTTATTCATAGCTGTTTGTTCTCAGCTGTTGCATCTCGGTACTGGGATAGGGCACTCTCCCCTTAGCAAACATTGTTACCAACCTGCTTACTTTCTGCTTCTCATCTAATGGGATGCATTTGGGTTAACCAAGAATACCTAAGTTTAGCCTTCCAACAGTTTTAGTTCCCTGTGTAATGGGAGAACGACAGTCATCTCCAGAAAGTGACTCAGATTTTCGGTGACCTCCTTCAGATACCAGTTTAGCCTTTCTTGCTCCATGAAGTTTATGTGGCGTCATGACTTTTATTTTGGGTARTATGAAATCATCCTTTTAGTGTTCTAGGACTTTATTTTAGCAGGTAATAAGCAAGTGATGAATCTGTGAGACTAAAGTTGAAAGTTTAAATTTTCTAAAACTTCTCATGTAAATCTTCAGTTAGGGGATGAGAGGAAAAAAACCAAGTCATATAGATGTAAACAGACTACATGTTTCCCACAGTATCCAAACATCATAACTCTGAATATAATCCTTGCCAGCACAGTCAGGCTGTGAAAGATCTTTTAGAATTTCTAAAGTGCTTAGTAAATGGTCAATTCATAAAAGAATAATGTGACAGATTTTGTCCATGTACCCCAGATAAAAAAAGGACAGCAGCTACTTAAAGTGTTTTGCATTTATCATCTTTAGAAAAAAAGAGAATTTGGAATCACAATCCAATCCCAAGGGATACTTATTCTGTGTCCAGTATGACTCTAATTATAATGATAATATAATGAAGAAATGTTCCCTCTCTTCCTGTAGCTGCACAGTGGCAATCAGCTGAAAATTGCCTTCAGCAGTAGATATATGAATATATGTTTTCTAACAGTGAGTTGTGTTCTTGCAATAGCACAAGTCTTTTTAAGGGATCTTTTCATGATTCGCGATTAAGAAAGGAGAATCTCCTATATTACTAAGAAAGTAACAAGTAACTCAAGAAAACATCAAGTTGTACAAAGTCAAAATCAGATGCTAGCTTATTAATAACTGACTTAATAACTGAAACAAAGAGAAAGGGCACTAGCATTGATAAAAATGTGAATTACAGATGTTTTTGACTTTATTCCAAAGTAAAGTACATAGCAAGCTGGCATATTCTGGTACAGTAGTTACAACTGTGACTAGCAATGTTTAAATATTTCCTTTGTTAGCCAACATTTCTATTTGTTCATCACTTCTAAAAACTTCCATTTACTGCAGTGACATTTTCTGATTCATAGGAGTTTTTTGCACAAATTTCACAGAAGAATTCAGCCCTTTTTTGTTTAGTCATGACAAGTGAAAATATTTCTTTCCATGATAATTTTGTCTAAAATTTGTTACAGTCCTAGCAACAAAGCAGTTGGTGATAAGTAAGATGATATTTGGCTCTTAACTGTACTAGCAAACTTCATTTTATTTCTTTAATTTTGATTGTTCGTATACAGAAATCTTCATGCAAATCCCTAGGAGAATATCAAAAATTAGAGCTGTACACTTGCTTTAGTCTCACTCTTGAAACGGTGCCTCTTAGCTACATCCTTATGAATGAGAAATTTCTAAGCATCAAGATTTTTCCCATCAATCCTTATGTTGCTGTGAAATTATTATGCTCTCATAAGGTAACTTTTCAAATATCTTAGGGCCCTTTTGAGGGCCTCTTTTACTTTTCCTGATTGTTTGCATTTTAGCAAGGTCAGTTTCCATTCAGATGAAAACCTCGTTTCAATCAGACAACAAAAATTTAGGAAATAATTGAATACATACGTATATAAAAGTATATGTGTATGTGTATGTGTGTGTGTGTGTGTGTGTGTGTGTGTGTTTGTATACCACATGAACTTCCTTGTACTGCAGGTTTGAAGAGTATTGCAGACATTTTCTAGCTCATTCCCTGGAACCTTGTTGCAGTCTCAGTGGAAAGGAACCTAGCAAGTGGGAAACACCATTACTCCAGTCTGTCTTCCTGCCACTGAGGAGCAGTTATATTAGCAATTATATACTCATATAGAGCGCACACACACACACACACACACACACACACACACACACACACACACATATATGTGTGTATATATAAGTACTATGCTGGCAAAAGCCCAGTTGTAACTACAGCTGAAGACTATGGGACATGCTTCCAGGCAGGAGAACGGTGAAGAGAGTTTGAGTTTTGCCCTTCTGTTTTTGACTGGATTGCTCATGTGGTCTGACTTAATAAGTAAGTCTAATCTTTCATTGTCCTTGTGCTCAGGGTATTTCCACTTTCGAGTATTTGGCAGCCCTTAGTAAGCAATATTCTTTGATTTCAAGTATACAAATAACTGCAACACACCAAGAGGCAGAACCTAGGCTTAGGCTCCTACATTGACTGACTCCCTAGACAGAACATACAGTCCAGCAGCTAGAAAGGACTGATGCATCACAACTTTCTGAACAGTCCTCTGCAAAAAAGGGCTTTTGCAGCATTTACCCCATGTACATTTAAAACAAAGTGAAATGTTTACAGGAACTGTTCATTGAGGAGGTGCAGACCTTCCTTAGCACAATCATTTGGGACCTGTCAGCTCCCCACCTAAGCCTTTGCTATTCTTGGGAGTTCCTTACAAACTGCTGCTGGTTTCTGCAGTTTAACTCTTGATTTGCCAGTCAAGAAAGACTCCAGGGCTTTTAAAGCCTGCACTTTGGTCTCCAAACTGAAAAAGATTTGTTCTTGATGATGAACCATGAACTAAAATAATTGTAAAAAGTGCAGTGAAGTCATTGAGAGAATTACTTCCTTTGGATAGCAGAAGTTTGGTGAGTGCTCTTGGAAAAATTTTGAAAAACTCCACAAGTTACATAGTTCTATATTTGATTTTTTTTGAGGAAAAAGTAAATAAAAACAATTATTGTACTAAGGTTCACTCCGCAGTTGAAACTCATCTACTCTAAAAGACAATATATGTCTATATGTGCATGTGCATATGCCATGATGACAAGGAATCTCTTCTTTCTTATCTGGCATCATTCTCTGCAGGATACTGTGTTCATGTCTATGTGATATTAAAAAACCTTCTTTACTGCATTAAGCATTATTTTCCTGTTTAGAAAGAAAATGTCTTTGAAGGCTACATATTATTAGCTTAAACAGAAAGAATTCAGTTATGTCTCCTTCATCCACTGTCTCTTGTCCGTGATCTTTTCAGATAAGTCATAACATCCTTCTGTCTCAGTTTTGCTTTTTATGAAGTAGGGACATTTGTCTGCTGCAATGAATGTTATAGAAGACCAAGTCTATAATGTTGATCCGTTCTCTACTCAGAATGTGTGGCCCTTTTGTCTGATGTGGGCAGGCTACTATAATCTAAACCTTCATTATCTGAAGTGCAGGATAACTGTGACCCACTCTTGCTGTCAAGTGATAACTAAAAATTACTGTGAACTGAAGGTGACTTGAAATGCAGCCATGCAATTATTAAGTAATATATCATGCAGGGAGCACACTGCATTACGCCAATTGCTTTGGTACTGGTACTAGTTGCTGATAGGAACTGAGGTGAAATTCATAGCTGCAGTTTTGACCTTAGCCTTCCTAAGTGGCTCAGGATCAACCTACCTGAAGGCACATTTATTTCTCTATGCCATACTGCTGTAGTTGTGATTAGAAGTACTTGAGCAGGGGCCAGCTTAGTTTTAATAGGTCTGAAATGTGGACAATATATTTTGTATCAGGTCTTACTTTTGTATTTTTTTTTCCAAGAGGTTATTGTTCTTGCAAGCTCAAGTACAAAGATTATGATGATTCATATATTTAAACAGGATGGATAATTATGATCATCTGGTTTGACTTTATGAATGACCATGATCCTTCTGCTTTCCTCAGGAATTCCAGCATGATGCACAAACATGCGTGGTCAGACTAGAATATATATTTTACAGTCCCATGTAGCCTGAAAGTAAGGACTTCAAGTGACTTGAAATCATCCGTCCCATGAGAAGTTGTTCAAATTTACTTTTTACTCTGGCATCTGCATGGGTTTGTTTTGTTAATGTTGTATGAGTAGGTACGTTGCCCACTCTAAAATTTTGTCTAAAATATGGTGGTTGTTAGTATTTGTAAAGTATATAGGAGTTTCTAAGAACTGTTCTTTACCCAGCTGCCAAAAACTAGAATAACAAAATTTTGGAGGCTGTTTTTTTCAAAACAAACTTGTTATATTGCATAAATATTTATAAAATATTGCATAAGGAAATCATTGCTATTATTCCTTAAATTAATCAGAAATAAAAATGATGACCGTGTCAGGAATTGCAATCCAGTTAGAGTATTAAAAATTACCCCACTAGGTGGAGAACTTGCATCAAGTATGAAACTAAAGTTGTACTTTGTAACAGTAGTTAGTACTACTGAAATCAGAATTGCTGCTAAAAAAATTAAACTTCTAATAACTAAATAGTTTTTGTATCTTACTTTTCTCTTATCAGTTCTAATCAAGACAACTTTTACATTCATTGTGTAAGAATTCTATGCGGGTTTAGAACATATTAAGTTATGTTTAAAAAATAGAGAATTAGCGTGTATCTTTATAAAACATTTCTGCTGAAGGAGTTGATTTCAGTAGCTGTCAGCTTTGCTATGAAATGTATTCACTTTGAAACTTTTTGTTGAGTATTCAGTTCGTTCTAATGAGGTGTTTACAATGCAAACAGTCTGGAGGAAGAGTCAGTGAAAAATGTTTCCCAGAAGAATAATAACTATTTAAAAAAATCCTGTTTAACTTAATACCAGTTAACCGTAAACTCACAAAAAGTAATATTTTGTTATTTTCCCTGGCTCTTTAAACATAGCCGATATTAAGTTGTCAAGTTCCTCAAAACTGTGAAGAGGACAAATGGTAATAAAAGGGAGTATTTTAAAGTCTCTTTTGATATTAGATATAGATGCCAGCCCTTAAGTAGAATGAGCGTTGAGGTTAACTTTGGAATTTCTGTAAGGTCAGGAGTCAAGTTCACCGCAATATTCTGTAGGTTCCATATAGGTAGAAGGAGAATAAATGTTAATAATGCTAGTCTTTCTTAATCTGCTGGGATTAATCTGCAGAGATAAATATCCTAGAATTTGTCTGCTAGGAATAATTAAAAAGTGGAATATGGTTTGTACAAGAGTCAGTATAAAGCTTCTGCACTCACGGGGTACAGAAGGGGACAGGTCATAAGTGACTGTTTGGGGTGTGCTAGCGGACATTAAGCTTCAGGGTGTTCAGGTCCCAAACTAGGGCTTGGGAGTATGAGGGAGAAATGGTGGATTCTTTTGTTTTCTTGAGGGGACAAAGAATCAGGAATAGGGCAGCATCTGAAAGGGCAAATACCCTGTGTCCTCCTTTACTGTTTCTGTATGTTGAATGTAAGGGCTAGAGCTGGGATTTGGGAATTGTCTGCTAGGAATAGAGTTAGGAAGAGGGCAGGTTCTGACAGGGCAGGAGGTTGGATGTACTCTTATTATTTTGTTAACCCAGTAAATAATTAAGGTCAGAGGTAGTGTTTGGAAGCGGATTCTCAAAACTCCAGCCTTTTAAGGTGTTCTCTGTGCTTTGCAGAGTTAAGAAGATCACGTAACAGGTGTTGGTAGAGGCAAATGCTGTGTGCTTTACTGTTTTGATGCACACTCTAATAATAAATAAAATTAGAGCTAGGGTTGAGCTGTGTGAGGTTAAGGCTCTAACTTGCTTTAAATTTAGGACTGAGATTAGGTTCCAAGTGAAGACGTATTCTCCCCTAATAACATGTTCCTTTCTAAGAGCCCAGCATGTTCTTGCGTTCGGTTATTCCTAAAGAGTTGGAAGTGAGTAGATTTTGGAAAGGATTAATGCTCTACGTTGTCTTGTAGAGGCTGCATAATGCTTACACAACTGTAAGCGTTAGTGTTAAGAACTCGGAATCTAAGGTTTCCTGCTCTCAGTTTATTGGCGGATTCTCCAGGGACTAGGGAAATCCAAAGATAACATGTTTCTTTATGGGAATATGCCTCACTTTAGCTTTTATTCCTGTACTCACTGCTGATGATTAATGTTAATATTAGGGTTGGGCTTAGTGCTAAAGTTTTGGATTTGTTGTTTAGAATAACCTCTTTATTTTTTGCATTCTAGATAATTAAGAGTAGGGAAGGCAGCTGGATGGGTCAATGCTTTATGGTCTCAGTTAATTCTAGGCCTCGTTCATATAAGTAAATTTAGTATCTGGATTTGCACTTTGTATGACAGCAAAAATTAATATTCATTACTATTTATTTATATTAATAATTACAATTAAAATAGCTTTCATTAATATGTTAGTATGGTAGAGAATTCCTCATGTTCTCTTTAAGTACTAGAACTGACTTCTGCTGACAATTAAGCTTAGATTAAGAGTCAGAAGTAAGCTTAGCACTTACAAATCAAAAGTTTAAATTTGATGTGGTATCTAATTAAGCATAATTAAGATTGAATTTAGGGTTGGGGTTATGGTTTGGGAACCCAATATTTCAAAAGCCCTATTTATTGATGCATTTTTGTGGAACCTTCTAGGATACAAAGAGGGAATATATCATTAGGGAACAATACATTAGGTTCTTTCCACTGCTGAAAGGGAACTCCTGCCAGTAATTAAATTTGGAGTCAGAGTTAGGGTTTGATAGACTTAAAAGCCCGGTTTATTGCCAGTCTTTTGATTTCCTAGAGAGTTAGAAGAAGCGTTGAAGGTGATGAAGGCCAATTTCTTATTTTCTGTTATTGTGAGTCATAGTCCCATGGTTATAATTATGATGTGGGGTAGGGATACGGTTAGGATTACAGTCTGGGAATTAGGGTCTGGAAAACCATAAGAATTCAGTTTGCTGCTAATGTCTATAATGCTTCAGATTTTAGAAGGGTATTAGTATCAGCAGTTGCTAGTAACACATTTTGGTTTTAATTGTAAGAATTTGTCAGCTGCCGAATGTTAAAGTTAGGACTTGGTCTTGGGTTAGGATTTGGGAATCCAAGGCTTCCAAATATTTAATTATTGCCAATTCTGGAAGGCTGCAGTGTTATGAAGTAGGTGTTGATGAATTAAACTTTATTTTTGTTCTTAGTGGTTTATATTCAGTTCTGCAGTATGAATTTATTCCCTGTCCATACTTGAAGGTAGGGTTGGAGTAATGAATATGGGAAGCTAAAGCTGTGATTTTGGAGCCTCATTTACCTCAGGTCCTGCGGGTATGATTAGGTGCTTGATGCCAAGGCTGGGGCTGCCGCAGCTGCCCCCAGGGCCCTGCTCCCTCCAGGCAGGGGGACGGGCCCAGTGGCAAGACCTGGACTTGCCCTGCCGGAACCCCCTGGCACCGGCACCAGGAGCCTCCGGGCRCCCGGCGCCCGGACAGTTTGTCCCTCTGGAAGAGTTGGGTAAGGACTGGCGTGAGGAAGACAATGTGTGCCAGTAGTGGTTAAGACTTACATTTGCTTTTACTATATGGACTGATCTCCTTACAGTGTCTGTTTGCTCAGTCCCTGTTTCATCTTTTGATCACTTTGAAAGTGATTTGTTTAATCACTTTCCCCGATTAGCCATCTTGCTTGCCTCCCTTCTAAAGAAGGCAATTATTTTATCCAAATATAAACCCAGGCACAGCTGATAATTTGCTTCAGAGTAACTTCCAGACAGTCTGGCAGAGGGCTACCCTTAACGTGACTTTCTCTGCCAGGACATATATCCAGTACCCTCTTGCCAGATCTCATGTCCCAAAGTTCAATCATATTGCTCTCTAGGACAGACTGTGCATAACACTGGTGTTATGTGAGTGGCCAGTGAGAAAGCTGTCTTATTATTTTGGACACTTTGAACTGAAAAAAACTGAGGATGGGAATTATGTTTATAGGTTGAATGCAGCACATCTGGCCCAGAGAAGATGCAGGCTGAGTGCCAGGCAGAAAGAATTTGTTTAAACAGTGCTAAAGGGCAATAAACCCAGGGAATGTGGACAAAAAAATCAATCTAATCTGATTGTACTGGTGGTCGAAGTTCTCCTGCTGGTGTGTCCACAAAGGTAGTACAGACGCAGTATAGGCTGCTGACCAAGGGAGCCACCGTTGTTTTAAAGACCCATCAAAATCATGTAGATTGGTAGGACTGGCACAGGTATAGACGTGTATGTGTGTGCTGTACAGTGATAGAATGGCCTTTTGTCACTGACTTGCAATGCTCATGGCCTGAAAGGTACTGCTGAAGTTGAGGAGCACAGACATCTCTGTCTTTTGCCAGATAAATTAATGCCTGTCTTCATTTATAGCTTGTAACAACCTTTAATAGTTTGTTTTATTTCTGGTAATGATTTTCTCTGTTTTTCTGGAATGAGTTGAAAAATATTGACTGAGAGCAATGGGCCATTATGGACAGTATGCATCTGGTTTATTTGTTCTCAATTTGTACATTGGTATATTTTAAAAGGATAACTGAGTCAGTGAGATTTCTTTAAGGAAAGATGGCTTCTTTCCTTGGGAACATCTGGGCACAGCTGGAGAGGAAAAGTTCCAGAGACTGATGCGTGTAGGAGAAGAATGGAAGCAGGAGCCTGGAGCCTGCTGGGAAAGCAGAGAGACTTCTAAGAGGAGCAGGAAACATCCGTAGGTAAGAAAAGAAAAATTTCCTAGGAATCAGAGGAGACTGTGCAGTTTGCTTCAGTCCAGGAGGCCACTGGAGCCTCCTGGGTGTAAAAAAGAATTCAGTTTTCTAAAACAACATTACTTCTTTAATTTAAAAGTCTCTTTGGTCTTTTTTGGGGCATCTCCACTACAGGAAAAAGGTTTATGCCAACCCATCTCAAGATCTAGTAAACACAGATTTCTTCTCAGAAATCTAGATCACAGTTACTCTTCTGACTTCTATATAACAGTTTTACACCTTCTGGTTCGGCGATAATGAAATACAGTCTTTCATCTTTCCTTGTTTTGCTTTTTGAGAAAACATATCCTGCTTCTTTTCATAAGTGTTTAAAAGTGTTCAGAGGTGTTTAAAAGTGGCACATGTCAGTGTACAAAATTAATGTGGTATGCATAATGATTGCTGTTGTATTTATATCTTACATATTACCTCCAACTTGATAGCTACTTTTTCAAGGAAATCTATCAAGAGTTACCGTTTGATAAAACAGTAATTGCGGCAATTACTTTCTTTGGCACAATCTAGAAAGGGATGAATGGTTCAGGAGAGCAAAAGATCCTCTAAATTCAACATACCTATGGGTATGTGGGTAGGGAGGGTCTATTAACTTCTTTGCTCTATTGAGAATTGTTTGATCCATGTTCTAACGCTATATCTCATGTATCAGAGAGTATTCTTGATAATTCTTCACTGTAAGTTTTGCTCTACCAGCTCATATAACTGTCTTTGAAGCAGTGTGTGAGCTGATACAGTAACCRTACAACAGGTTGACATGTTCTCAAATACTACATGATGGACAGAGAACAAAAAATAATTGATCTCAGTTGCTTTTCAAAGTAACATAAGTAAGAGCCAGGTTGAGAAACAAACTCCAGTTTTCAGATCTCTTATGTAAACCTCCCAGAGAACTGGCTACTCTGGGTGATTGTTTTCCATTTAATTAAGGTAGTAACAAAAGATCAAGAGCCAAGATGTCCTGAGTCAGAGATAAAATCATGGGACACAAGGTTCAGGTATAATAAAGGAGATTTTTGTTTTTAAAGTGTTACAGATGTTGAACAAGTGAAAATTMAGGAGGATAATCGTGAACTCTTTCCTCTTGCTATGAAGCAGGTGTGTGTAAGTGACCTCAGGAATACTACTGTTAAAGACTATGAAATATATAAGAAAAATCAATATCTACTGGAGGTGAAAAGTGAAAGCCTTATGTAGTGTTCAGAAGACAACAAATGCAAGCATCTTTTACCTTCACCTGCTGGTTCAACCATGTTTTGAGCTGATATTCCTTGCTTATTTTGCAACTAGTTAAGAAAGTCTGCATGACTTATTCGGTGCAGGGGAAATACTGATTTTCAGTCCAAAAGTACTTTGTCATTTCCCTGTTTTCATGAATGCAAGAACCCTTATGCAAGTCCAGAAGTATGACCTCCCCAGGAAAATATTTTAATAGTCCAATTTGACACTACATTATTATACGCCATTTGATCAGCAGGACGAGTAATTTAGTGCTAAAGAATGTCAGAAAGAAACTCTATTTTCTTTTATTTTATGTGCTTGTGTCCTCCATCAGCCTATAGAATTTGCAGGTATCAACTTTCCAGTGCTGGAGAAATCAACAGTTAAGCAATTATACTATATATACGGAGAGTTAGATGCCGAAGAATGGGGTCTACAGAAGACACTAGGGATAGTCAACAAGCAATGATAATGAGAAGTTCCAAGTAAGCACAAGTCTTACCCCTTAAAAAAACTGGTCTTCAAAGCCGGTAACTCTTTCCTGAAAGCAGATGACGTTTCTTAGAAATCCCCAAAGCAGGGGAGAGGCAGATCCAATATAACTTATTAATTACTGTGAAACATTCACTGCCATTTTCAAACTTCTTCTTCTGTCTTTGAAGGGGGCAGTGGGGGAAGGGAGTATTGAGAGTGCTTTTTATAGTTTCTTCTAAAGAAACTGTTCCATACTGTATAAAGTAGTTGAAAGGATTTTTAGCTGTTCAGATCTCTCCAGGCTTTGAATTCCTGCCAAGTTATTATATGCAAAATGGAGACAGTTTAAGAGACTAATTGAGAGAATTTCACTCTAACCTATTGGAGACATGGAGATAATACATTCCTTTGGGAAATGGGTGATGTGGTGAAATTATGCTGAAATTTAACCTTGGGTCTTGTATATCCTGGGTGAGTAGTTTGACCTTTGGGTTCTCTGAATTTTGAGTAAAAGATGAGGACATTAAAAGATAAGGACACAAGATACAGTACTTTTTTTCTTAGTTCTGTACAAGAAACAACCTTTGGCTAAGAACACCAGTTGCATTTGGCTTCACGGAGAAGAAAGATTATGGTACTTCTATAATGTGGGGATTTTCTTTGAGGACATAAGCAGTTCTATGCGTGCCTCAGATATTTTATAAGCAAAATTTAGGTACTGGGAATGTTAGACCTTTTCAGAGCAAGGAACTATCAAGTGAGGGCTTCAGGTACATATGTTTTAAATTCAGTGAGTAAATCTTGGACCCTAATCTGTTTATGCATTTAGCTTTTTGTTCTCATCCTTGCTTTATGCCTGTGATTGCTCGGTGCAAAAAGCTTTAAGGAGTGAGAGCACCTCCTCTGAGGTTTCTTTAAGTGTGTAGTGAAATTCTCAACAAACAGCAGGACACCCACTGCCTTCAGCCATACCAGGAATTTACATGTGGTTAAAAGATAGCTGGTTTTGGTTTTATTGTACGTCTTTCCCCTTTGTTCATGAGCACTGGCAGTGAACCTAACGTAATGAGACTTACAGAGGTTTCCTGGACAATATTATTAAAAAGAGAAAAAGGAAACTGTCTAATGTATCTAATAATGACTGAGTGATAGCAAACTATTCACTCACTTCTCTGTGTCAGCAGGGAATGTATTAAGGGACTAAAGAGGGGGCCTTCCAATCTTATATTCCTATGAAATATGTAAAGCACTGAGTAACAAAGGGTGGCAGAAAATATGCACATCCATGACAAATAATATAAGTAACTTTTCATAAAAGTCATTCTGAAATAGTTAACTACAGTTCCAAGTTAACTAGATATGTTCCAAGTTAACCCTAGATATGCAATTTATAAGTTAACAYACAGACTTCCAGCCGTTGCCAGTCACAGTCTGTATATGTATACATATAACATTGTGTTACAAAAAGCTTAAATCAGTCTTTTTTGCAGACTAAGAACATATTTTTTGACTCAACTCAGTTTAAATATTTTTCATCTTTTCATCTATGAAAAGATTTGAGTTGGATGACCAGAAAAAAACATTTGTGCTAATATTCAGTTTTGTCCTACCTCCCTCAAATATTTCAAAATTAAGTGTTGTGACTGCTCTGACTAATGTATTTTGTTTTCCACTTTTTCTTCTTTGAATCATTGTGCCAGGATTTGCCATTCTTTTTCGTCATCGTGTCTTTTATATCTCCTTCTTATTTTGTTACTAATTAAAATGTGAGTGTTATGTCCGAATGGTTCCTGCCAGTTAGAGCACAGAGTATACAGCAAAAATTATAGAACTTACATCTATAGCATCTATATGTCTCATGGATATTTTAAACTATAATGATACTTCAAATTAACTCATTATAAATTGACTCAGTCTACTTACCAATTTTGTGAAATTGTTCTGCATATGCCCTGCATTTTTATTTGGCTATAGACACCTCTTTACTGATAAACTAAAAGTGGTTGTTGTTTTGGGCAAATGGTTGTGCAGTGTCCAAAGTATTCTTTGCAATAGTGTTAACTAGTAAGCACTTGATTCACAAAACTCCACTGAAAATCTGTCTACTTGGGATATTTCTCTGGATTTATATTACAGAATAGCACAAATGTAGTCTTTCATTAGAGAACGTAGTGGCTATTGCATTATACGCTATGCTGTGTCCTTTTAATGCATTTTTTCCTCTTACTTCTTCCTTATTCCCCCATTTAATAATATGCTTTACAGTAGATATTTTTGAAGAACACATTTAAATCTGTACCCTCACACCAAACCAAATTCACGGTCAAAATTTTTATACTTGCACTGGTTTATTCCAGTTGCTTTCTTCATGAAAAAAAAACTGTGCTTGCTTAGAAAATTTGATAAAAATATTTTTGCTCTTTGTTATTTCCTTGTTTTTATTTGCAGAATCAGCTTAAATCTTTGACAAGATTAATGCACATCTTTTTGATGCATTCCTCCAAGGTTTTTAGTTGACTGTTCCGCCAGCTTTAGTTTGGTTGTAGAATACTTCTTTCATCATCAAGTCATACTTACTCTCATGCTACTCAAACAAAATGTAACATTTCCCTTCTCACTATAATTTCATGTGTTTTAGTTAGGCATGTTAAAGTCTCATCCATTGCAAAACACTCCTTTTTATCTATATGCCAGCATCTGTTGCAGCTGCTGCTTCCAGGATCCCATGTGCTGTCTGTCCTCTACTAATGGCATTTCTCTCCCTTCAGGAATGAGCAGGACTTTTTTGAGGCCAGGAGAGGAAAAGGGTGTGTGCCATTAAAGACCCTTTCTGCCTTCCTGTTCAGGTCATCTCCTGTGTGGTGATAAGAGCTTCTGGCTGTTGCCATTCCCTTACAGGGCAGCTCTGACTCTGAGCAGGAAAGTCTAGGCAAGACAGAGGATGTGATGGCCTTTGAGCTCTTCCCCCCGACACCCCAAGGTGCTATGTGCCAAAGTTTGTTCTATGCACAGATTGGTTTCTTTTGTACAGATTCAATTGTATGTAAATGTGTGGTACCCAGTTTCATAAACGGGTTTCCAAACTGCTGCTAAAACATTGCATGCTGAAATGTTAGTATTTCATAATTAAGAATGTTATACAGAAATTACGTTGTTCTGTTTTTCCCGTTTGTCAGATTTTAGATGACGATCAGAGGATGAAAGAAGAGGAAGCAGTCTTTTGGGACTCTTGCATAACACAGGTACTCTACATAGGGTTTGCAAAAGCTAAGGCCATTTCTAGTGCTGCGTAAAGCTAAGCTGCTATCCCTTTGAAAAATGTCAAGGGAATTGGTATAGATGCCATGTAGTGTTTACACATTTTCTGTAAATCCTAAGCAACTTCCAACTATGAGATTTTATAAAGAAAGTCAACATAAAGAGGGAGGAAAACATGCTGATGAGATTCTTCTTGTTTAACCTGCCTCCTGTGTTTCTGGTTGGAGCCAATCACATGTCTCACTCTCAAGCACTCCATTAAATAAATCCCATTCAGATGCGTTTTGGAGAATTTTTATAGGCACCAAGAGTGATTCCTGAGACATCTTGGTGAGGTACCTGTGAGAGAACAGACGAAATACACTGGGTCTAAGTTCCAGTCTAACAAGTCCAATATTCTAGTTTACATTCTTTTCAATGTCTTTTTTCTATTTATAAGATCATTGTTTGTCTCATAGGTACTGAAGGTATTTAGGAAAAAAGAATCAGTTCAGGGTAAAAGGACAAAGATTTGTTACTTTACTTTTAATCAAGCAAAACCTACAGGTCAATGGGATTTTACTTGTATGAATGTTATCTGAAAAGTACTTTTTATATCAAATTAAGGTTAAACAAACAACAATAAGGTATATATAAATAGTGCAAGTAAGTAATGTTATAATATCTCCTCTATATGTTCCATATTTTGTAGCCTGATGAGAAATAGAAATGTCAGAGATCCTCAAATCTAAGGAAGGATTCGATTTTCTGTGAGTATTCCTTTATTTTCTTTCTGTGTTGAATGCTGCTTTTGCTTATATTCAAATGACCATAATCCTGGACTGTTCTGGCCTTCAGGACATGCTGGAAAACATACCTTCTCCTTTACTTTTCAGAATTTGAAAGAAAGGATCAAAGACAAAAAATGAAGTATGGGTTGATATTTGTGTGTTGATTACTGTGTATGGGATGAAGGGAATGTTAAGGAATATATTGGTCAGGCTATCTAAAGTGATAGACTAGGGTCATATTAATTTTTATAAATAAAACCAAAGATACACACTGAAATAAATATTTTAAAAGAAATGACACCATTTTGAGAGTATTTCCTCTAGTCATATTTCAAAGGTTTGGCAAATTATACTACCTCTGAAGTACAGTGTGGACATGTTTCCAATGGAGAAAGTCAACAGCAAAAATAGTATCTCTTCCCCAGTCTTTCCAACAGTACACAGAAAACATTTGCTTTTCTTTGCCTTGGCAAAATACAACTTGTTCATTATATTGTGTGAGCCTTTGATATAAGTCAGCTACAGAAACCACAGCAACCAAAACTTGAGCCATGGTAGCTTGTGGTGATGCAATCATGTCATCCCCTGATGATATGGAAGAGAAGTGGTGCAACTGGCACATGGGGCCTTCAAGTTACGATTTACTTTGCTTGCTTGCATGCAAACATGGTGGGACATAAAGCAAGCTGTCCCTTGGTGTGATAGATAGAAAATTAAGATCTGATACAAATATTTCTGTTTGTCTATTCAAGCCTGCAAAACCCAAATATTCTGTATACTCTGCAGAATTTATTTTTCGATCTTTTCTATTCCTCTTTGTTATACTATCATTGTCCTGCCTTTCACTATGATTTATGAAGTACGTGTGCTCATGATGTACAGCTGCCCCATTTAAGAAACAATCTCAGAAAATATTCCTGTAAATATTTCTGGTTATTTAGTGAAGGCATAAAAGGAACACAAGAATAGCCAAGAAAATATGCCAAGATAAAAGAAATACAAGAATAGCCAATAAACACAAGAATAGCCAAATGTCAAATGCAAATGTCTCCAGCAATGTCAAATGCATGTCAGATACTGTATTTGATATTATATATTTTTTTGAAAGGCCAGTGTAAGAAATTACAATAAATTAAGACTGCTTGCAGACAGCTTAACCCCCAGTTAAGTTTTTGAGGGCTAATATTTTCTATTAACAAGATGTCTCTCAAGGCCTGGAGTTGGCCAATAGGAGACAACAGGCCCAGGGACCTAGGTTAAAAATTAGGTCAAATGAATATAAATATCAAGAATGTTTCAGAAAATGTTTTTAAAAATAAATCCTATTTTAGCACGCGCTACAGCTCAGCAAATTACAGGCTCTATACCTTACTTGTAATTCGTAAGAAAGTCATCTTAAGATGTTCTGATGCTTTCAGGAAATCCATTTTGTATCTTTCTTTTCTTTTTTTTTTTTTTTTTTTTTAGTTTGAAGTATTTTTTCAAGATTTTGGGCTCAGTCTTTTTGATTAACGTACTAAAAAATCAATAATTAAAACTGATCTTTAAAAAGATAGTGTCGAAATATTTTGTTTAAAATATATAACAAAATATTCAATGTTTTCAAAATTAACAATTTCTTTAGAAAAGAAAATGTAGAACTGAAATACTGTGATTTTTTTTTTTTAATTCTTTCCACTCCCTGTTTCTGGCTGAAACTATCAATCAGCTGAATTTACCTTACCTTCCCCAGTTCCAGTCTCCTCCGAGTTCATTTACTTTACACAAAAATGTATTTGCCCAACTCTGATGCTGGCTTTACATCTCACCTCTTTTRTAACTAGTCCTTGGAAGCACACCAAATTTCTGTAGCTTACAAGATTCAGGGTAGACAGCTTGGTGAAAGAATGTGTTCTGAAGACTTGTATTTTTCTTTTTTGGGAGAAAAGTATTAATGCTGTGATGCCTAGTCTGTGTTGCACAAATGGTGGTAGTGAGTGCAGTTAATATGTTCTAATAACTTATTTTTTGCATATCCTGACTTTTGAGAATTGATGTCTTGTTTGTGCTACATATCAGGAATTTAACTGTTTCAGAAAGGTTGGTATGCTTCCTGAAGCATTTTGTTCCATCCCAAAGTGCATCCTCATGATTTCAAAACAGAAAAATGAACAGAGAGATTTTATGGATAAAGCCAATATTTTCCAGAGAGATATATTATTTTTTGGCTTTGATAGCCAGTGTATAACATATAAAAGAAGCCTACTTCTTTTTTTTTTTTTTTTTTTTTTTTTCCATTTCACAAGGTTAGAAGCATTATCTCTTCAAAATCTCTTCAAAGGGTTTTCAGCTTGAGACTGAAAAAAAAAAGCTACCCCAGATCATGATTTATATTTGTGAATGTGCTTTTGTAATTGCTATGCAAATTTTGAACAATGTAAAATAAGAATTTGGGATGCTGTAACTTGCACTAGTTCGGACGAGCTGAACTGTAGTTTAGCCTGAACTCAGGGGAACTGTCACACAGCACTTAAGAGTTCGTCAAGAGACAGTTATTTTGCACTTTTTTGACGTTATTTTTTAAATCTCTATAGCCTGTCTCAGACATACTACCATATGCTAAAGTTAAAAAGGAACAAGAAATTAGTGGCCAATCAGAAGAATTTACGGATCATAATGAACTTGAATATCTTTTTTGTACAAAGTTACAATATTTCAGTTTTATTTAATAGAACATGCAACATTTATGATTAGCGTAATGATCCTCCCTGTACGTTACATATGCAACGAGGACACTGCCCATAACGTATAACTCAGTCTGGAGGGGTTCGGTACAGAACATCTGCTCCCATTTAGTGTAATGTATTCAGAGGACTTGGCTACATGTGCAGAACTGTAGCATGTAATACATTTGATCATTAAAAATGTATTCAACCACCTTTTCCAGATTGATAAAAATAGTATTTGATTCTAAACTAACTGAAACAAGGAGTTCTTGGCAGAGGTACTGTGCTGAAATATCATTGCAGTAAGCCTCACAGAGCAGAAGTAATAATTAAATATCTTTTCAAAGACTCCAGGAGCTGACATTATTTAAAAGCTGTATCTCCTGAAACCCACTCTGAAATACTTCTAACATAGGGGTTGAAAGGCAATCCAATTAAGTGCTGGCAGTCTAAAATAAATTAAAATAATTGAAGGAAGCAGTGCAGCATATAGTACAATTTATACAAAGTCAAAAGGAAAATAGGTGAGAATCTAATACATACACTAAATTATTATACACATTTATACATTGGTGACTACTTAAGATCTTATATCTGTCATTTTCTCTTGTTTTATTTACGGTGAAAACTAGAAAGGAAAATGATCATAAAATATTTAAGAGTCAGTGTAAATGAAAAAAAAAATGTTTTCTCAGGATAATGGACTGCTCCAGCTATTAAACAATGAAGCAAAGTAGAAACATTTATTTTCCAAGCAGGAAAAAATGATTCAGAGATAAGTTGCTATGATAATGAATGTAAAGCAGGCATACAGTATAATTAATCCAGAGGTATCTGATTTTATACAGTGGGTCTTGACCCAGCAGGGCTTGTTGTTCGCTGCGGCCTGATTCTCCCGAGTGTATTGTCACGCTTAAATCCTGTTCCTGAATTAGGCCCTGGCAGGGTTCGGTGCGTTGCAAAGAGGTAATGGTCTCCAGCAACGTATTTACTCCGCAAGGCTGCCGCTGTTTGCAAACGCGCGTTGCCCCTCTGAGAGAAGTGGTGTTTATTGAGTGAGGGGCAGGCTTCGGCAGGCAGCTTTTCGCTGACAGCTTTTGCGACACAGGAAACTTCTCATCCTGTTTTCCAATTATTTTTACAGGTGACATTGCGTCTCCCTATTTTCCCTGCTATTTTTATGCAGTTACTGCCTACCTGCCTGTTTACCTTGGAGTAACTGTGCCCACTGCACTCTCCCCCCAGCCCTCCCAAACGCACCCACGTGCAGGTTTTTAGGTGCCTCCTGCATCTCAAGAGTTTTATTCTGGACACAACTGGTACTTAGTTTCCTGCCAGCTTCTCACAGCTTTGGTCTCAGTGTCCTGTAATGGACTTTTTGATGGTTCACACCGCGTGAAAATCTCCCTGTCTTCCCCACCTTCCTCAGCACTTCTTTCTTTAGTATTCGACCAACATTTTTTATATTTCTTTTACACAACTGCATTTTTAAATATAATCTCTGGGTAGCTTTTTTTTATTTTTATATCTCTGAATATAAAATTTCAGAGATATAAATTTATATATATATTCCTTATAAATTTCAGAAATATTTACTCTTACCTGGGCAGTAACTCCCTTCCATTCTTTCAGGGAAACAGCAACTAACCTGAAAGAGTAAATTGGTAAAAGCATTTCTAATTACTGTACTAAGACATGTCATTAGGATATCAATAGAAAGTCATTTGAAGTCAAATACATAACTACCTATACCCATGATGGTAGTGATACTTGTGGGAATATCCAGGATTAAACTCTGGGACTCAGAATTAAATAAAATACTCTTAATCTGGGCACTAGCTAGTTTACTTAGGCAGATCAGGCTGAACTTGTTACACTTTCCTTCTTTGTGATGTGAAGTACAAGTACTTGATGCTTGGACTATTTGCTCTGAAATGTCACTGAGGCTATTTGTGCCGGGTCATATCACTTCAAAGTGTTCGAAACTCTTCTCCCTCCTTTCTTCTTATCTGATAGATAGACAATCTCTGCTATTACTTTTTTGTAAAACCCATAAACACCACTTGTTCTGCTCTCTTAAATCAATGCTTTCTTAAATTGATGCTATTGTAGATGCTGAAAACTCAGTGTTAAGAATATGTAAATAAGAATAATAACAAACATTTCTAGACTACCCAAAAATGCATTTAATATTTAACATTTAACATAACCTTTGCTCTGTCTGATGGCTACAGTTAATAATAGAGAATTAGTTAGAGATTCTCTATTCCACTTAACTTTTACTTTTCATAACTACCATCAAATTATATTAAAACATTTCATGACAAAAATAAGACTCTGACCTTGGCTTATACCACATTAAGAGGAGTCAGTTTTTCAGTATAACGTGGTCAGATTTTGTTTATCTGATTCCCTGGAGTAATCTTACGGCAATGTGAATGTCTACAAGAGTATTTATATTGCAGATGCAGATACCTGACTTGGCTCTGCTCGCACAAAGGCCAAAACTGGGAGTATCGGGCAGCAACGCTGTTGCAAGAGCTGGAACAAGCTGCATGTAAGCCAAGGCAAGGCTTGGAGAAGTACACGGTACTTGTGAGGCTGTCTCTACCATTTGCAGGTATAGGATGAAAAATCTGTGCCATACTGCAGTTCACAGTATGGGTTTACTATCTGACTGAAGGCAAAACAGTTTGGGAAAAGATAAAAATTCTGTGAGGCTAACAGTGTCTGATATAAGTCATGTTGTACTGGCAAAGTACATGCWGCACTTGTCTTAAAAAAACAGGTAATTATATGTGATTATCCGTTTTTAACTTTTATTCAAATTTGAGCCTGTGTTTTGAATACTTCCCCATCACATGGCATAAGACTCATCCCTTTGTAAAATCAGTCAGGTCTTAGCTGTAGGGTGAATAAAGATTTTTAAAGTATAAATCAGTGATTTGGTGGAAAATCAGAGCTGTAAGTAAACTAATCTTTGAAATGATCGCCATTACTATCCATACAACTGAGCACTCTGTGAGTTGAAGAACATTACATAAGTAGGGGAAAGGAATGCGTATTTTCTTTGTCTAAGAAAATGAAATCCAAACTGGAGGCCACTGGCAGTGAGCTTTAGAAATCTAAAGTCATTTAAAGAAAGCCAAGTAAACAAATGTAGGCTATTGTACTCATCTGTACCTGCTGTTTGAGATTTTCCCTCTGTTTAGTTATAAAATAAGGGAAACTTTACATGAATATAGCTCTTGTAGAGTATTATTTTAATGGCACTCACTGACTGTATTACAAAGCTGTGCAGGTTGATCATATCTACATAAGGGAGAGCAAAGGTATCAGTAATCGTAACGGAAAGCTAGATCTTCCTTTCCTGAAGGGCGTATAGGATGGCCAGCAAAAGTCCGCATAGATAATTGAAGCAACACTGCTCTACCATTCCTCATGATTACATGTCTTTTATTTCGTCTTACTACAGCTCTGATTTTTATTTCCACAATGCCCAGGAGGCCTAAGCAGGGATGAGATGCCCATTGTTTTAAATCTGAACAAATATTCAGAAGACAACACTGGTTCCAGAGAGCTAGTTGAAAAGCGATTACACTTGAAAGATGAACAAGATTGTTTTCAATTCTGGAGGCTGAGTATACTCAAATATGCCCTCACAAATATGGTATTATTTTACTCGGATATTTTCTGAGGCAAATAAAGGAACATGTATATTTGCATCAATATATGGTCTGCCTCCTACATCTGAAAATTTGGCTCTAAGTATGTGAAAGTGGAAAACAGCAGCTGTGAAGGAGGGAATTTGGAGTACAAATGAACACCAGACCCAGCTGTAGATTTGCATTCTTTGCAGCTGGTGCTGAGTAGACATGGGGGAATTCTGTGACAACATGAGATTTTATGCATCTGTCAGCTAAATCCAGCATTTCTCTTTGGAGCATTTCCATGGATGTAGTTGATGTCATAGAGCTGATTTAGGCCAACAGAATAAAGGAAGAGGATTGTGTATGATTCTGTCTCTTAATTTGAGCAGAGAGCTCGCAGGCTGCAAGGAGCTCATCTTGATTTGGGGTAGCACATCTGCTGTGCAAGAATTTGAAAGATACTTCCACGAAACAGCATCACGTTTGATTGCAGAAGTGCAGTGGCTTGGCTCTCTCCTAAAGCCTTTCGGTGCATAATGAGAAAGGTTAGGAGCACATGTGCATGTCTGTGTGTGTCTGTGTGTTTGTACACAGGTGGGGAATTCACTTAAAGGGAAGTGAGCAATACAGTTTAAGAAAGGGATTTCAACCCTTCTAAGGTCATGAATGTGATTGGGATATCACAAGAAAATTCAGATACCCCAGAAAGGTTATGACCATACAACAATTGCTTGAACTAAAGTTATTCTGCACTTACTTTGGTAATTTTATCTCATTGCATTACAGTTTTCTTTTTCTTTCCTTTTTTTTTTTTTTTGAATAATAAAAAAATCTTTTGCCTTGTTCCAAGCTATTTTGTGTAGCCATGATTTACATTCAAAATATGATTTGAGCACTAAAGTCATTATATGTTATTATACATTATATATCCTTCTGTATTCTTTATTACAATTATCACTATATATTGCTGGACACTACACATTGTAAAAGATCATTGGAAAATGAAATCAGAGCCATAATTCAGTTTAATCTGTGTTGCACAGTAATAATTTCATCCTTAAGAAGGAAGCTATTAATTTAGTTTTGACTGGATTCTCCTTTGTATCCTACCAGGATAAACATAGACTTCACACTAAGGCATGTAACCTCTCTTCCTCATAACGAGGGTCAGTTAATCAGGGGTGGTGCAGACTGGCTCTGGATAGAGATGTGAAGTCTGTGTCCGCGATGTTTGTCTTGCACATGTGGGAGCACACACTGTGCGGTGCATGGGGCCGGTGAAGATCGCCCTTTCCCGAGGTGCCCATGCTCCACAATCCCTGCTATACTGCATAATCCAGGATGATGTAAAAATGCTTGGCAGCGCAGAGGATGAATAAGGTTCCCTCCTCCCTTCCTCATTTTCTTCTCTGGCAGGGAAGTGATAACGCTGTGCGGCTTGAATTGCTTTTGTTTGAGGACGACCCTTGTTGCTCCAGGAGGTTACTGCACCCAAAGGACTGCAAAGAGCTTTTCACAACAGCTGGTTGCAGACCAGAACATATGGGGGATCCTCAGATTTCATTCAACAGGATCATTTTCATGGTATATTGTCTAGATCTCATTATTTGCACACAAAAATCATGTTTTAGCTATTTTGAGACACAGTAGTATAATCAGGTCTTGTGTTACTAAGATTTTTTTTTAATGAAAAGTGCTATAGTGGATTTGTCCTTAATATATAAAGGAATTCTTGATGTGCCACCTGTCTGTTTGCAAAGTATAATTTGTGCTACACACATAATGGCAAATGTTTCTCTATTACAGCCCCGACTCCTTTAGTTATACTTTACTACCTCATGAAGGATATAAAGAAACTGAAGTTCTTAATAAAAATACTGTGTTAATGATAGCTATAAATGCACATATTACTGTAGTGGGGCTGTAGTGGAGTCTGGTATGCTGAGAAAAGAAAATCTAGTTTTCTAAAAATAGAATCTGTTAACTTTGAAAGAGGCACAGGTGGAAGTTTACCAAGAGTAAATAGGCTTCACTGACAGCTTGTGGCTGACAAATGGTAAAATGCAATTTCTGAGAAATTCTCTGTTGGTTATAAATGAGAGGATCCTTGCTCCTTCGAGAAGATTGCTAAATGTGTGCACTGGGTACAGAAGCAGCTTCTTAAAGACAGAATGTATTTACAGTATATAACATACCTGCCAATTTTAATAATACTTCTCAGCAAGCAAATAATAGTACTTTTTGTTTATATTAGAAAATACTGGTGTGTCCATGTGTGGGGTGTATTTGTGTGTGTGTGTGTCTGTATGCACACAGGCATGTGAATGTAAATGTAGCCCTTGCACATAATACTAACATAGGTAGGTATGGCTGCTGCAGGTAGTAATTAGTCATGTAAAAGTGCAGACTCATCTCAACACAAAAAACCCAGGATATGCAACCATCAAGGTTTCTCAGACTGGAGCACTAGGTTACAACCCTGCCRCACCTAAGCGAGGAACGGACATTAACTCGTGCTAGATGTGAATCATTCCAGGAGGTCTGTTTTGCATTTCCTAAGGTGCCTTACTCTTCTGACGAGTTAATTCGTTTGATATCCGTTTCCTTCTGTCATCTGCTTGCAGTAAACAAGTTGTGCGTTGTTATCTTAGCCTTGTCCCTTCCGTTAATGGTGTCGGAAATGCCACCGAGGATCATCTGAAGGTTCCTCTGGCAGGCTGGACCTACAACAGAGGGGCAATGATCAATCACAGCTTGGAGGAGTCACAAACTGTGAAATGCTTATTCATTTTATTTTCTATCTTAAGCATGATATTTAAAAAATGTTTTCCTTCAGGCATGCAGAGATAAAAACATAAGTGTAATCTCAGGAATTTTATAACAAAGTCTTTTTCCATGTATAAATTCCATCCACCGAATACAGGTGGATATAGCAACACAGTATAATTTCTGTGTGTATAAGCAGCATATTGGAAATCACCTCTATTTCTTTCCTGTTTAATTGTAGTAGATAAGATGACAAGACCATGACAATTCACATGTGCTTTCACAGTACTGGCACAAGGCTCCTTATGGAGGAGGACGGACGCAGCGCTTCCACCCCACGGCACTAGACTCCCCCAAAAAACACTGTCAGAAGGGAGACCTGAATTACCCCAGCGCTGCTCCCGCTCTGCTGCGCTGCACAGCCCCAGCCTGTGATTTGCCAAGGCCTGTTCCCAGGCTTCCCAGTGCAGTGTTAAYGTGGCACGAGCTGTGTCCCCTAATTCAGTGCAGCGAACAGCACTGCTGCTGGCTGTTCCTGTTTAAGCATCAGGAAGCAAGCAGAGCTGGTGGCTTCTGATTCCCGTGTAAAAATTGAAAAAACTTCTATGAGAGACAGCTCCTGTGTAATACAAGTTATTAATTGGAAGTAGTAATCATCCCTGCTCTTTTGCTTTATGCATCTTCCTCAGTTTCTTAGCAAGCATTATAAATGTTGTATCCTATGATTATTCCAGCAACTAATTTCTAGAAATGAACTTCTAATACCTTTGATCCCCAGTGTTCTGGCTGTATTCATTGGTCCTTGTTGCCTGTGTTGGCTCTTTGCAGAGAGCTGTGTGTTAAACCCACCGCAGCRCAGAGTATAGCATACTCGTGCCTATACGCTCCCTTCTCTCAAGCCACAATTAGATCATCTCAAAATATCTTTACTGCTCAGGGGCTCTAGATCTCACATGAGAGTTCATAGATTAATTTAGCTCAACTAGTTTACCTTGGGATTTAGACAAGCTACTAATTTAACAGCCCTGAATCTTTCTGGCTGTCCCTGTGCTGAAGTCCTATGCTTCCCATAGGATCTATGGGAATAAATAGTATATAAAAAGAAAAAGAAGCATGAAATTCTTAGCCTTTCTGCACTTCATTTTCCTGTGACTTTCAGGCAGTTCTGACTTGCACACTGGAGACACTCAAATGTATTTTTTTAATAAGAAATAGATTGAATGTACAGCTTTTCATTGATCTCTGGCCATGTGAAATTCACGTCTCTGAAGAAATCCCAGAAGAGTCTAATGCACAGCACAAGATTTATTCAAGACCTCGTATTGGGTTTGTTGTCTCCTGTTCTATTCAGCAGGTGATGGAACAGCGTCTTTCTTTTCCTCATTATGTTTTTAAGGGTTGCAAATGATTTTGACCATCCTTGTCTAACTTAGGTCACTGAAGTGGAGCCCTGACACAGCCTTTAAACTTCAGCAGGGCGCTGAGTGGAAGCAAAGGCTCGTTACATGATGACGATGGGGAAATCCACTCTCAGAAGAGGAATTCTCTACAGCTGCATTCTCTGCAGCTGGAAAAATCAGTCTTAAATAATGCTGAAGTAACCCATAGACCTGAGTTGGTCCGGAAGACTTTCATCCTGTGCACATCTGAATTTCCGTTTCCCCTGAGCATTACACAAGGACTGCAAGACCTCTCTGAGGTGCTGGTGACTCCTGGCCGGCCTCGCGTGCTGTGGGTGGGCGGCATGTGCTGATGGTTGAGGACAGCTCGTGTTTCCTTGCTGTTGAATAACTGCAGCTGCACATCTGTAAGATACTCAGAGAGAAATGGACTGGGGTTTGAGTCTTAAAAATGGCCTCTTGAATTGAGGATATGTGAAAAAAAAAATGCTGGCAAGGCTTTTACTTAAATTCCATCCTTATTTTTACAGTTTAGGTCAATTTTAATTAAAAAAATGCCCTGTATTCTCTGTCAGGTAAATTGATGTTGTTCCACTGAAGTATGTGGAATTGCACCCAGTCTGTCAGCAGAGAGGTTGGCCCGTGGAAGGAAACGAAGGCTCTGTAATGCTATGCTCTCAACATGAATGTTCACCTTATGCATTGCTTGTTCCAAGAGACCGTTTTCTTTAATCAGAACTCCAGCTGCAATTTTTACTATCAAAAATGTTCTTTTAAAATAGAAAAATAAAAAGTAAACTATGATAATTCTCAATAACGCCACTAATATACCCTTAATTTTCAAGGAAAAACATAGCCCAAACTCAATTTCAGATAACATTCTATTATGTGCAAACCACTGTTGATATAATAACTTCTATTTTAAGTTACCAGTAAAGAGAAGAACAATGTGACCCATTTTAAAACTGGCTCACAAAAAAATATTAGCAAGCCATTTATATAGCAAGCCTATTTAATTTTGTTGATAAGAACCATCTGATAGAAACATTTCTTTGTCACAAAACTAACAGCAGCATAGGATATATTTGACCATAACAAATGCACTTTGAAATAGTACTGAGAAATGGACTTTCTGTTTGTTGCCAATTCTTTCTGGAAGAGAAATAAAATTTTTTAAAAAAAGAGAGAGATTGAGAAAGAAAGAAAGAAAGAAAACACCTTTGAATTCTCAGTAGAGGGAGCTTGGATTTTTAGAAATTGCTAAATGATGGGCAAATCACACTCACAGGACTGGAGTGCTGCCATGGCTGGATACAGGCTTTTAGGGAGGGAGAAGCTGGGATGATGAGGAAGGGGGAATTGCCCTGTATGTGAGAGAGCAGCAGGATCACATGGAGCTCTGCCTTGCAGTGTGGAGCCGGCTGAGATCTTATGGGTCAGGGCAAGACAGCAGACCACCATGGGTGCTGTTCTGGTGGATGTCTAATACAGACTGCCTGCTCAGGATTAAGAGGAAGATGAGGCCTTCATCAGACAATGGGAAGAAGTCTCAGGCCCTGGTCCTTCTGGGGGACATTACTTGCCACAATACCTGCTGAAAGGGCAACATAGCAGGGCACAAGCAATCCATGAGGCCTCTGGAGTGCATTGATGACAACTTCCTACACAGGTTATCGAGGAACTGATGAGAGGAGATGCTCTGCTGGACCTTGTACTTACAAACAAGGAGGGACTGAACACAGATGTGAAGGTCGGGAGGCAGCCTTGGCTGCAGTGATCATGCGATAGTAGAGTTCAGGATCCTGCGAGAAGACAGAAGGGCAAAGAATAGGATCACAGCCTTAGACTTCAGCAGAGCAAACTTTGGCCTCTTCAGAGATATGCTTGGTAAAGTCCCACAGGAGGTGGTCCTGGAGAGAAGAGAGGTCCAGGAGAGCTGGTTGATTTTCAGGGATACTGAGATTCCTTCAATCTCACTAATGGTCCACTGTTATGTGCAGGAAGTCAAGCAAAGTTGCCTGCATGGATGAACAAGGAACTCCTGACAAAACCTAAACATAAAAAAGAAATATGCAACAGGTGTCAGGTGACACAGGAGGGATATAGAAACACTGTCCAAGCATGCAGGGATGGGGTTACAAAAGTCAAAGACCATCGTGCTTCAGTCTTCACTGCTAAGGGCAGCCCCCAGGAATCCCAGAGCCTGGACGTGAGGGAGAGAGTCTGGAGAAGGCAAGACTTTCTTTTGGTTGAGGAGGATAGGATCAGAGACCTTCTGGGCAGGCTAGACATTCACAAATCTATGGGCCCGGATGGGATGCACGCACAGGTACTGAGGGAGCTGGTGGATGATCCCTGTGATGGCAAGGTGATGGAACAGCTCATTCTGGATGTCATCCCCAGACATATGGAGGAAAAGAAGGTGATCAGGAGTGGTCAGCATGGATTCACCAAGAGGAAATCTGATAGCCTTCTATGATGGAATGACTGGCTGGGTAGAGGAGGGGAGAGCAGTGAACGTTGTGTACCTTGACTTCAGCAAGGCTTTGGACACTGTCTCCCATAACATCCTTGTAGAGAAGCTCAAGCAGTGTGGGTTAGATGAGTGGACAGTGAGATGGATTGAGAACTGGCTGAAAGGCAGAGCTCAGAGGGTCGTCATCAGTGGCGCGGGGTCTAGTTGGAGGCCTGTGGCTAGTGGCGTCCCCCAGGGCTCAGTACTGGGTCCCATCTAGTTCAACTTCTTCATCAGTGACCTGGATGAGGGSACAGAGTGCCTCCTCAGCAAGTTTGCTGATGCTACCAAGCTGGGAGGAGTGGCTGACACACCTGAGGGCTGTGCTGCCATTCAGAGAGACCTGGCCAGGCTGGAGAGTTGGGCAGAGAGGAACCTCGTGAGGTTCAACAAGGGCAAGTGCAGAGTCCTGCACCTAGGGAGAAATAACCCTAGGCACCAGTATAAGGGGGGCTGACCTTCTGGAGAGCAGCTCTGCAGAGAAGGACTCTGGGAGTGCTGGTGGATGACAAGTTGGCCAGGAGCCAGGAATGTGCCCTTGTGGCCAAGAAAGCCAATGGTCTCCTGGGGTGCATTGGGAAGACTGTTGCCAGCAGGTYGAGGGAGGTGATCCTGCCCCTCTCCTCAGCCCTGGKGAGGCCTCATCTYGAGTACTGTGTCCAGTTCTGGGCTCCCTGGGACAAGAGAGACATGGAGCTACTGGAGAGAGTCCAGCGTAGGGCTACAAAGATGATCAGAGGGCTGGAGCACCTGCCCTGTGAGGAACGGCTGTGAGAGCTGGGCCTCTTCAGCCTGGGGAAGAGAAGGCTGAGGGGGGATCTCATCAATGTGTACAAGTACCTGAAGGGAGGGTGTCAAGGGGACGGGGACAAACTCATTTCAGTTGTCCCATGTGACAGGATGAGAGGCAATGGGCAGAAATTGAAGCACAGGAAGTTCCGCCTGAATGTGAGGGGTAATTTCTTCCCTGTGAGAGTGATGGAGCACTGGACCAGGTTGCCCAGGGAGGTTGTGGAACTTCCTTCTCTGAAGCTRTTCAAGGCCCGCCTGGATGCAACCCTGTCTAACATGCTGCGGGTGACCCTGCTTGAGCAGGGAGGTTGGACTCCAGAGGTCCCTTCCAACCTTACTGATTCTATGATTCTGTGATTCTGTGATCTGGAGTTGAATCTAGCAACAGAAGTGAAGGGCAACAAGAAAGCTTTGACAGGTATAGTAGCAGCAGAAGACTAAGAGAAAGTGTGGGTTCACTACTGAATGGGACAGGGGATCTGGTGACAAAGGCCAGGTGTCTCAATGCCTTCTTCATCTCAGTCTTTACTGGTAAGATTTTCCTTCAGGAATTCCAGCCCCTAAGACTGGTGAGGAAGTCTAGAGCAAGGAAGACTTACCCTTGGACTTACTCCCCGTATTAGGGAACCTTTAAACAAAGTGGACATGCACAAGTCCATGGGCCATGGGCACCCATGAGCACTGGGGGAGCTGACCAACTGTCATTCCAAGGCCAATCTCATTTATCTTTGAATGATGGTGATCAGGAGAGATTTCTGAGTATTGGAAGAATGCAAATATCACATCCTTCAAGAAAGATGACCTGGGAACTACAGGCTGGTCAGTCTCACCTTGATCCCTGGGAAAGTGGTGGAGCAAATAATCCTTAAAACCATTTCTAAACATATGAAGGACAAGAAGATGATTAAGAGTAGTCAGCATGGACCTATAAACTACGCTGACCAGCCTGATAGCGTTCAACAATAAAATGACACCTGGTAGATAAGGAGGGAGCAGTGAATGTTGTTCTTGAGTTTAGCAAGGTTTTTGGCATTGTCTCCCATATCATCTTTATTGTCAAACTGCAGAAGAATGGGCTAGATAAATGGTCAGTGAGGTGGATGTAAAAGTGGCTGAACTGCCAAATTGGCAGGACAAAGTCAAGCTGGAGGCCAGTCACTAGTGGTGTACCAGGAGTCGATACTGAGGCCAATACTGTTTAACATCTTCATTACTGTCGTGGATGGTAGGATAGACGGCATCCTCAGCAAGTTTGCAGATGATATTAAATAAGGAGGAGTGGTTGGTACACCAGATGTTTATTATACCAGGTGATGCCATTCAGAGGGACTCTGATGGATTGCAAAAATGGGCAAAGAGGAACCTCATGAAGTCCAACAAAGGGAAGTGCAAAATCCTGCACCTGGGGAAGAATAACCCTATACACTAGTATGAACTGGGGGCTGATTGGCTGGAAAACAGTTTTTCAGAAAAGGATCTGGAGGTCCTGCTGAGCAAGCTGAATATGAGCCAGCAATGTGTCCTTGTGGTAAAGGCAGCCAGTGGCATCCTGGCTTGCATTAGGAAGTGCATTGACAGCAGTTGGAGAGAGGTGGAGAGGTGGAGAGAGCTCTGGTGAGATAGACTGGGAGTGCTAGGTCCAGTTATACAAGAGAGACACTGATATACTGGAGCGAGTCCAGCAAAAGGCCACTAAGATGATTAAGGGATTGAAGCATCTGTCACATGGACAGGAGGAAAAGCTGAGAGAGACGGGGTTGTTTAGCATGGAGAAGAGAAGGCTCAGTGTGTATAAATACCTAATGAGATGGGATAAAGAAGACTGAATAAGGCTCTTTTCTATGGTATATACTGAACTGACAAGAGGCAATAGGCACAAACTGAAATACAGGAAATTCTATTTAAACATAAAATATTTTTTAATGTGGGGGTAGGCTTGGTCCCTGCCTACTTCAACAGTTCTGTGATTCTGTGAAATCACTGCTTATATAMTTAAAAAAAGTTCCATTATTATTAAGTTCTGTTAGAAAGGATCCCTGTATAAGCCTGCATGGTGCACGTATACTCAAAATCCTGACATCCCCAGAGAAAGACAGCGGTGACTTTTTGACACTTGATTCTGGGGCAGATGGTAGATCCTTTGCCATTCTTCATCAAATGAAGGCCTTAGGGGTTGGGCTGCCACCAGATGGGAACACAGGGAGGATCACAACCTTCATCCAGCCAGGACGCTGGATGGAGGAGAGAGCTGCTGGTGGCGGACTGTACTGCCAGCTGTACCGGCGCTGCACGGCTCAGGAGCCCTTCTCTCAAGGAGAACCTGCAGCTGATTTTTCCAGCCTACTTTCTAGACCTTTTGTGCTGATCCCATGAAGCACAAAGGGAATAGAGCAGGGCTGGGAATATGTGTGTAAAAATTATCTCCTCCAGCCTTTTAGATACTGAACATAACAGCATGACTTTTGCACCTATTCCACAGAGATAAAGCTGCTTCTGAAGGCAGTTTTTAGTTATTAGAGAAACCTCACTTTCTTCCCAGCTTTGAAAATAGACTAGATTAGATCATTTTATTTTAAATTCTTCTTCCTGTTTATTATTATTATTATCATCAGTGAATTATTTTAAACAGTAAGGGCAAACTATACTTTTATTACTTCACACTTTCAATAGTAAGTTTTGGCCTGCATGCTTAACAAATGTGGAAMTACCGCTTAAACTGCTGAAGATTAATGCATTCGTCAGTCTTTATTTTCAGTGACTATGAACGAAAAACAATATTTAAAGCAATGGAAATAGTTGATATCTTTCTTAATGCATTTTGAGGCATGAGACGTACTAAGAAGCAAAACAGAATTTGATGCTCTGCAAATCCATTTGAAAACAGTAGAATTAAAAAAATAAAATAAGATAAAAAAAGAAGAGACAGAAGAGGGAAAGGTATGTCCATCTTATTCATCTCGAGTTAGATAGATTTTAACAGGATTTCCAACATACGATGAATGAGTATGATAACTGATGGGGGAATGATGATGATGTTGTGATAGTAATAATTATGTAATTCCATATTAAACTGTCCTTCTGTGATTTATAGCTAATAATATTACTGAAATGAGGAAATGAGGCTAATGAAGGCAATCAATCCTATATAATCTTTTTTTTGTAAATCTGATTCTCAAGGCATTTCTGATAGGAAAAGGACAGATTTGTCTTTTCCTCCAATCTTTGCTGACCTGAGAAGTCTCACAAAAATCAATAAGAAGYAGTCTGGGAGAAAATAAAAGTTCTGTGTGGATTCACTTTTATTTTGCCTTGCTTCTGTAGCTTTCCTCTCATGACAGTGTCCTTAGAGCTACMTTTTCTTTGAGTAAGAAGACTGCTACAATGTATCTGGGGTGGAATTAYAGATGTTATTGATGTACTGATAAACTCTTTTGTCAAAGTTGACTTTGGGGACTGATGGCATGGGGACTAATCACAGAAGTTTTAGTTGTGTTATGCCAGTCTTCCCAGACCTTTGGGTACCCATGCAATTAGCTAGTCTACATGGCACTCCATATTGCTTAGTTTCACTGGTATTAATACTGGACTAAATGAAAGTAAGGCTAGCTTTATTCTATTTGCCCATGCTGACAGCAGATTATCTCCACTTTTTACTGTCATCCTTTCCACCCCAGCATGCCTTCATCTAGCGCCAGTCAGAAGATTTGGCAAATCCCAGGAAACCTACAAWGACAGTCACTCAGTTTCCCCCTGTGCTTGTTGCCTGCTTCCAGTATTGTTTCTTTACTCCCATCCTGGGAATGAAAAATGTGCTTTAGAGTATTTATCTTGATAGCATTTTGAAGAACACAAATTTCTTCAGACAAACATAATTGGATATATAGAAGGACATAGACATGAAAGAAATACCAGAGGTACTTTTTTTGTTTTCTTTGCTTACAAAAGTCATAGTTCTCCTTAAGAGTGAATGCCTGCAATGGAGTTACTAATCTTGTGAATAATTTTGTCAGCGTTAACCTGTGACCACCATTCTTGGTAGAATATGAAGAGAAGTTTCCACGCATATTTCTCTCCTCAAAGCCAATACATTCCTTTGTAGGACCCTGGAAATGGACCGTCTAGTAAAAGTTCCTGTCTCCATCATCATGTTCACTAAGTCAATGGCAGAAATCTTTTTGATGTCAGCGGGGCGGGATGAAGTCTTGTGTAAATAGCCAGCATTCACATCTTGTCTTCAGCTCATGAACCTTGCTGACATCTGATTAAACACTTTGTATGTCCACCTCACCCAAATACATGAGACACAGAAACATGATAGCAAGGAAGCATGATGGTGAAAAAAAATGAATGACGAATATGAAGTAGGAATAAAAGTGCAGTGTAATGGACCATATATTCCATATAATACCATACATTTTTCTGTGCAAAGCTTGTGTTTGGATCTTATTTCCAAGTAGCTGCTGAGTCTAGTGGCATGAAGAACATGCAATCATAGGCAAAAATGTGTTTGAAATATCTGATACTTGGAATGTCTGATGTCCCATCCGAGCATTTCAAAGTGTACTTAGTGAGAGCAGCGTGAGAGATGACATGAACTGAAGAAATTTCCAGTATGTGAAAAAGCAAGCAAGAAATTGATTACTGATTTCAAGAAAAATTAGTTGATTATGTTTTGTCAGAAAATAAAATACAGAGTTAGTCTTAACTGATTATTTGTGTTTGACGTTACTTATGAAAACCACTTACCAGAGAGCAGATTAGATCCTAGCACTGCTGTAATGTCATCACTCTAAATTCATTAATGCTTCACTGAACTGTTCTAATGCCRTTAGACTGCCCCATGTCACATGTGTTGTGTCTATGAATGCTTTCTTTGTCGTCCTGCTTAGAATGGAAGATGAAAGGCTCTGGTATTGAACTGTTTTTTGAAGCCAAGAATCCTTGTAATCATAAATAAAGTCCCTTCAGTTTAACATTTATTGCCTTCTTTCTCATCTAGAAATAGATGTAAGTACAAGAAAAAAGCAGGTGCATAGTGCCTCTTTAAGCTGMTTTTGAAGAAAAACAGGAAGTGAAGAAGTCATAAGGAGATGTGTTGTATATATTTTTAGAAAAGCACTTTTAATTTCTAGATACATTTCTCCTAATACAGTTCTTTGTAAGGTACAGCRTGCACTGTTGTATTTGCATCAACTCTGATGGATGTTGTTTGTATAGGAATATAATTCAAACATAAGATAAAATGAATGATTTATTAAATTACCAGTGAAATTGTTATGAAAATAAAGATTAATACTAGGAAAATGTCTATGCTGGTAGAACGCTATTAGATCAACAAAATTTCCTATCTTATAAGCAGAAAACCCTCAAATAGATGCTCTCCATTCAATGTGGATGGAAACATGCTATTCTTTGTAAAGAGCTGGCACAAGACATGTTCATTAGCGGAGCATATCCCCTTTTATCTACCGCTCCTGTAGTACCTCATTTAAACATCATTCTGCAGGGATTTTGTAGTCTCCAGGATTTTAACTATGAAAGGAGCACTTATTCTTGTGAATTCCTACAGTTTAGTACGCTGTGTTACCTGGCAGGGATTTRCTTTCCCCGTGACACTGAAAAAGCCCTAGCACTCCTGTCACAGAACAACTTGCTTCAATACCATATGCTAGCAAGGAAGCTTTCTGAAAAACAAGTTCTTCGTTTTGCATTTCCACTCTTTCAGTTCATAATTTGCAATTTGGCAAAGCTGAGTGTCAATGACTCATGCCAAAAGCTCAGCTCTGAACAAAACCATTAAAAGAGGTATAAATGTAAGGGAGAAAATGCTCATGGGAAGCTTACAGAAGAATCTTACTTTTAGAAGCTTTGAAGATGCTTTCATCTAGCGCCACGAGTTTTATTGCTACAGGCATTCTATTTATGGCCAGTGTAGGACAGTCCAGCAAAAGTCCCATGAAACTATAAATGATGCCTTTCAATCTGAAAAGTATCTCTGCTTCTCTGAATTCCAAGATGAGATGTGCTAAAATCAAAATAGCATGGGGAGTCAGGATGCTCGCTGGGAATGTGCCCTTTCATATGACAAGGTCTCTCCTGACTAAACTATTGTTTAGTAAAAATAGCCAAATCCTATGACACATCAAATTTTCCAGCAAAAAATCCCACTGACTGTATATGATTCTAGCCCAAAAGTGTGTCAAATAGAACAGCCAGGGATGGGCCATCTCTTCTGTGTGAAGAAATACTGGATGTTTGAATGTTTAGTATACATGAGACAGAGCATTACAGTGCCAAACTCAGGTGTTAAGAACTAAGCAAGAATAACAATGGAATTCCCATGCCACAGCTGGGATACAAAAATAAGCTATTTCAGAGAAAGTGTTTACATGCCACTGAAGAATTTGGGAAACAAGAAGCAGCATGGGAGTATAAATAGCAGGAGACCTTTTCTGCTTACCTGACTGCTCTCTTGATCCCGGGATCCTTCACAATAATCCTTAACTTCACTATCTCCTGGTGCTCTTCCTCTGCCCCTTTTCCAGATGAAGAGAGGCTGCCCTTATCTGCTTTGCTGATGCAGATACAACAATACATACTATGCTACGAACTAACTCCCTTCCTGTGGAACAAACACTAGGAAGCAGCTGAAGAGATATTTAAGACTCCTATGTTTCAATATAAAACAGAAAATGCCTGTTTTCAGATTCTGAAACAACAGGGTGAAGTTTGTGAAATACAAAATCTTATAGGAAGAAGTTAAAAAAAAAAGGAATCAAACACTTCTTTTCACTGGTATAACACTGCTGCATGCTGATACATTGCAAGACATTGATACAATATTAGAGCCACTAAATAACTTACTGCATGAGAATCTGGTGTGATTTGGGCTTAGATTTAATATACAATGTATGTGAGGGGATTTTCTTTTAATGGCAGCTGCTTGAAGCTGCTCARTGGCTTGGAAGGTTAGAAGTYSCTTTGCACTTCTGAACGTGAACATTTCTGTGYGTATGTCAGAGCTCAGGTTTTGGAGCTTCAGTATGATAAGGTAAATCCCCTTGTGACTCTTCACAACACCTCTATTCTAAGGCAAGTATTACTACATCATTTTTGAGTGGTATTATCACCCTGGAAGAATACTAATTCAAGAAATCAGTGTTCAGGACATCTGAGGTTTCTATCCCAAACATTTAAATTAGAACAAAACCAGTCACTTTTCCCTAGTTCTCCAAATCAAAACACAATCAATGAACAATAAAATCTAAATCTGAACAGAAACTTCTGCTCCTTGTTACAGTTGAGCTGCTCTGAATTGCAAAACTGGAGATGTGGGCTAGGGGAGCTTTCTAGCAGCATTACCTTGCTCCCTCGTACCGCTCTCTACCATTACTACCTGGTCTCCCTTTAAACACTTTCTCCTTCCTAACGATTATCTACAGTTGACCACTGGACTTTGAAACTGCAAACTGCTTTTCATATCTTTTTGTTTCCTGCTTACTTTGAAATCAAATGGTTCATTTTCTGTCGCTAAGATTACAAGCAACATTACTTGAGTGGAAAAAGGCAGACAAATTGAATGAAAATATGAGGCTTTTTAATTGCTATAAAATATGACAAAGTGTCACAAGCCTACAACTGAAAAAAAAGAACATTGTATTTAATAGCCAGTACTGATTCAGTGGAGAAATGAAAAAAATATTATAATTAGAGAACATAGTAAGTAGAAAAATGGGGRAAAATATTGGTATGAAATAGAAATTGGTATAAAAAATTGGTATCAACTTCAGGAAAAAATCCATAGCTAGGTTTCAAACAAGTAAGTAACAATTTTCTTAATATATTAGTAAGAAAGAAGCATTAAGTCAATTTCTAGCTGGAAACTGTGGAAATGTTGATAGAATCATAGAACCATAGAATCGGTAAGGTTGGAAGGGACCTCTGGAGATCATCTAGTCCAACCTCCCTGCTCAAGCAGGGTCACCTAGAGCATGTTAGACAGGGTTGCATCCAGGCAGGCCTTGAAGATCTCCAGAGAAGGAGACTCCACAACCTCTCTGGGCAACCTGKTCCAGTGCTCCGTCACTCTCACAGGGAAGAAATTCCCCCTCACGGTCAGGCRGAACTTCCTGTGCTTCAATTTCTGCCCATTGCCTCTTGTCCTGTCACATGGGACAGCTGAAATGAGTTTGTCCCCGTCCCCTTGACACCCTCCCTTCAGGTACTTGYACACATTGATCAGATCCCCCCTCAGTCTTCTCTTCTCCAGGCTGAAGAGGCCCAGCTCTCGCAGCYGTTCCTCATAGGGCAGGTGCTCCAGCCCTCTGATCATCTTCGTAGCCTTAACATTAATGATGACAAAGAAAAACTAAAAACAATCAAAGAATATTTCTATTTCATGTTTTGGGAGAAAGRAGTTCGATCTGCTTGCATCACATATAGGTAAAGAATTTTTCAGTTCTATAACTGCTAGGTGATATTACACAGAATCATAAAACTTAGATTTTTAAAATCTGGATTTAATCCATGTAACTTGCACCCATGAGTTGGCTGAACAGTCTTTTTATGTCAATTTTTTCATCAAGTCAGGGAAATGCTGCRAGACTTGAAGAATTTTAACAATGCAAATGTTAAAGAAAAAAAGAGAAGTCAGATAATCCAGGTRATTACTGTCTGGTTAGCCTGACGACAATTCCAGGAAAAATATCAGAAACATTGATATGAGATTAGAGTCATAAAGCCTTGATGGAGGGGAATATAATTACTATTAGTAACAGTGGTTTTATAGGAAGTATGTCTTGTCAAAGAAACTGAAATGTAATTACATTATAGATTTTTGTAAGGCATATGAGGTAGGCCTGTATGAGATTCTGATTAAAAATGAACACTTTTTATATGACTAGCATTCATTCAAATGAATAGCATTTTAGGTTAACTAAATGTAAAATGATAATGCAGCCTGTGTTACATTCTGTAACCTGCCTTGTGAACTTCACACCCCAACTCCAGAAAAAGGCTTTAATGTTTACACTAAACAGCAGAACAAGAGCTCAAGAGCTCCAATGTCTGACTCAATGGCAAAAAAAAAAAAAAAAAAGACTAATGTGCGTGGTCTACAGGCACATAAAAAAGAAATGAATGAGAACCTGGAAGGAAAACAAGAAGAGAGTTGCTGGACAGTTCTCATGTCTGTACTTTTCATGTGGGAAAAATGGAAAATGTGCAGAAAAAAAAGCTAAAAAAGATATACATGTCYTGGTCTTAACCCTCTAGTTAATGAGCTCCTCTCATTTAGACTTCAAAGGCGTGATTGCACTAAAGTGGATGAGTATATTAGAGAGAAAATACAAAGTAATAAAGGTTCTTTAATCCATGCAAACAGGCGTAACACGAACCAGTGGCTCAAAATTGAAGAAATTCAAGCTAGAACTGGGTACCCATTAGTTAACAGTGAAGTCARTTAAACACTGGAACAAAGGGAAGTAATGAATTCTTCACTTCTTGCTGCCTTCAGATCAAGGTTGCACTCATTTCTGCAAAAATGGGGTTTAGCGAAACATAAGTTGTTATTTGTTCATAGCCAAATAATTAACTTAATAAACAAGTAATTGTGTGAAATGTAATAGCTCATGATATATAGGAGGCCAGATTACAGTTTAAATGTACGATTTATGAGCTTTACTGGGACTGGGTGCGTGAGCACTCTGTCATTTATAGATGTTTACATATCGATAAGCAAAAGTCAGTAGAACAAATGAAGAACTGACTCTCCCTTTGCCATCCCTGTACAGAACCAAATGCGCTGTTATTCTCATGCCGTTTAATGTTCCGTGCTTCCTCTTTTTCACCTGCTTCACAGATGAAAAGCCAGCACCTTTAAACCAACACCTGCTCTTGCTCCTCAAGTGAAAAACTGCTCAGGCTCACTACTTACCTCATATTTTTAAACAGTAGAACAGTATCTTGTCTTTCCCTGATCTCTCATTCAGTGCTTCTTTTTTWAAAAAATAAACAAAAATGTATTTACCTTATTTACCTAACCTGACGCTAAAGGCTTGAAATGATAACAATTAGGTAAATGAATTTTTATCATCTCCTTATTGCAGTTTTTCCCTCCGCATGTCCCAGTCTCTTCCTTGAATTTGGGCCTGGGTGTATCTTTATTTCTGCTTCCTTCCTAAAGAAATAAAGAGGTATTTATATAGGAGTTTTGCCATATCAGGGCCCTTTATTATTTCTCACTCTGTGTTTCACAGAGATCCTATTTTATCTGTTATCTATCTTTTCCTCTTAGCCTACTAGGGGAAAGAACTCACTTCCTTTTTACTCATCTATTGTCTTCAGATTTCCACTTTACATTTGTAGTTATTTTACTGCATCAGCAATTCCTCTTGTCTTCTCTCCTTCTTATAATTATTTACATTTTTTTCCCTACAAACTGAGAGCTAAAATCTGCTAGGAAAAGATAAGTTCCACGAGCCAACACTAGATTATTCTCTATTTTTTTAAATATTCTCCTTAATTACATTGTATTACTTATCATTTCTCACTTCCCTTTTGTTTATGTTTCTTTTTAGTCCTGAGAAGTGGTTTCCTATTTCTTGCCTTTTTTAAAGAATCAAAATCTATCCTGTACTAGATTTATTGTCTTCTGGATGTATGTGTGAATTCTCATGGGGAGTCATAATGTTTCAYACATCTGAATGCTCGGAGAATATATACCACTTCTGCTCATTATAATATTAATCTGTTAGCATTTCCCTTTCATCTCTTGTGCACTCTTACAGATGCAATTTTACACATATGAGTTTTATACCTTTAATGTAGAAAGACTTGTGTATTTTCGGGTCTATGTGTGGATCTTTTAATTTTGAAGAGTCCATATTTGCTGTAAGGTTAAACACGTGAAGCATATGCAGATCCAGATTTCTGTCCTACTAGCTGGTAAGCTCAAGAAGCATAAATCTACACTCACAGACTATAAAACATATGAGGGCACTGAAACCACACTTTGGTGTTGATTTAAAGGGAAATGGTAATTCAGCTGACATATCTTGCAATATTTGCAGGACAGGATGTGCCAACGTAAACTTGACTTGCAAATATATGGAGTCTTTCACTGTAGATAGTTTCTCATTATTACAAATTATCTCTTTATTGAAAATGTTTTCTCTTTACCTTGTCATCTTCAACTATTTATACTACTTGACRATCCTTTTCCCTTTTGTAAGACATTGCTTCAGCTGAAGAAAAAAAAATGATTGGCAAATGATATTATTCCAGAAGTTCCTTTTAAAAAGTGCAGTGAGATTTTCAATTTTATTATATATATAAGCCAGTACTTTAATGGACAAATACATAAACTTTCTTCTTGCACTTCTAAGTTTAGAAAAGAACCAAACTTGTTTGAAAGAGCAGTCTGGCATGAAATAAAGACAGAAATAGGATCATGTGAAAGATGATTGGTGGCCAACCTCATAGTGAAATATAGGAAGCAAAATAGGGAAGCCCATTCACTGAAAAAGCTAGATGTTCCATTTAATTTCTTATGTTTCTATATGGACATAAGTTTTTCTTTCAGGTATACCTTGGCAAGATCTGAGATATGGGTAACAGAAGCATAAATGTCCTCTAAATTCCCAAATGGAATACCCTAATATTCTATGGAACATTTCTCTCCTTATTGTAAAATTAAATTGTGCATGTCTCCAAATACTCTTCACTGGGAGCAAGGTAATAAAGAAAAAAGTGAATAATATAGGACATAAGTCTTCTCACAATTTAAATTCTTAATTCTTTGAATCAGAGAAATAATGTCAGTTATGCAGCCTGCAGAGAATCTTAAGACTCTCTATATTAGAGGAACCTACATGGAATTCTGTTTTGATTTTCCATACAGATTTCTTAGTAATCTGTACAGTTCTCTGCATTAGACTCACCCTTGGAAGCACAGAAAGCTGTAAGTAGTTGTTGAAATTTAACATCTTAAAAAAAAATAGCCATAAATGACAATTTATAGATACAAATTTTACAAAGTGTTTGGATGCAGAACTTCAGTTCAGACTTGTTTCTCCCAGCGTGTGCAATTTAAGGTGTTCAGGGAAGGTATGTTGTCTTTTTGTGATGTTCCTTGTTCCTTGTATAGGTACTAATGATAGGAAAAAAAACAATCAGTAACTATATAACACATAGTAATAACTGTATCTAGATAAAGTAAATACAAGAACAGTTGTTTGCAGTCTCACCAGGATTAAGTATTATATATTATAAATGTTTCAAAATGCAGCTTCTCATTTTGCAAATGTTAATTTTGGATTTGGAATCAAGCAGACTCAGGCCCCTCTGAACTGAACTGTCTTCCAAGTTCTAAGAAGAACTGTTAAATCGTGGATCTGGGCATCAACCTTTTCTTCCTGGTATCAATAAATGGTCAGATCATTAATCCCAGTTAAGCAAGAAGCCAGCATGTTTCACAGAATCAAAGGCTGGACTTGAATTCAGGAGAGACATGCCTCCTGCTGACTCTACTGGTGATGTGCCATGTGACTTATGAAGGCCACTTTGTCTGTGCTACTCCTACTTTTTCGCCCATCAGTTTGATATTAGGTCTAGGGCCATATCTGCACCTTCGTATGGATTTGTCTCTCTCAATATGCTAAGCCAATGTAGCAAACATTACTCTCGGGAAGATAACCACAAGCAAAGTACTTTCACAGAACAGAGTGTGTATTTATCTGTAGTGTGTTATCGTTACATATTTAATATGATTTTATAGTAAATCAACCAGTTGTAGCTTCTGCACAAAATCAAATTATAAGTTTTAGATGTCTAACAATAATAGAATTTCTGAACTTCGCTGTAAGGTCAGTTTAAGAAAAGAAAGTAAGTACTTAAAGGGGGAAGAATTCCAGAGGAGGAAGCGGATGCTTTGGGACAACTGTATCAGTTAACAGAGCTCAACACTAGAATATGTTCTTTTCCAGGTGATTGCATATTACACCAATTTGTAGCAAAAGACAGTGCACAGGGCACTTTCAGTATATGTTGGTATAAAAATGGACTCATAAATAGTGCAATGCTTTAAGAGTATCTACACCATTAAAAGAGACCAAATCCCACTGATCTGGAGCAGTGCTTAGATCATGCCAGTATCTCCACCTGAGAGACTCAACACTATAAACTGAAGTTGGCTGCCTGAATAAATGCATTTGTTTGTGCAGAGGTWGTTCAGATCAATAGCTGACTTTGCCGGTGGAGCTGACAGATCTCTGCCCCTTGTTCCACTTTACAGTAGAGACGTACCCTGCAGTGTTTTAGCTCCACGCACACTCTACCATCACATAAATTGAAGAATTTTCAGTAGAATCTAATTTGCTGATTAGACCAGCTATGCCTGGAAAAAATAGGATATTTTCACAGAAAACAAAGGAGCAGACATAAGGGAATAAAGAAATGCCAAGTATTCAGTAAGGCTTTACYTGCTGTGTCAGATTTTGCAGAAAAGTATGGAGAGAATGAGAATGGAAAGGTTAAAAGGAAGGACAACAAACACAAACYGAATATAAGTAGCTTAGTTCTTAATTACAGTTGTGAATGTAAGCCCTGAAAATTAATGCTAAGTATTTGTTATAAAACAGGAAATCACAGGTCTAATTATGCTGCTGTTCCTGAGTGTGAAAATCTAGCACAGGCGTCCCACCGGAAAGCTACYGCGGGGAAGGACGTTGACAGAGGGCACGAACGAAGCGCTGCGCGTCGAGGAGCAGTGGAGTGACCCCGGCCTCCTAAGACTGGRGTTTTCCCCCCAGAAATGTGGGGTTATGCCTGGAGGGGAAAAGGAGTTTATAGCCAGACTTACAGACCAGAATCAAACATGATTTCAGGGGGATGCTCCTTTTTTTTYCCCCCACGCGGCTGAGCAACGATTCAAAGGGGGCGGACGCTCATAGAAATGACTAGCGTGTGTTGGACAACTGGTTTGGGGACAAAATTACTAAAYGATAAAGTCAGTTTGGTATGGGAGAGAGTTATGTAGGTACAGCATGCAATTCTTCTGTGCCAAAAATACGTGTCAGAGAATCGGAGTGTTCCTGACGTAAAGGATTAACTGTGGGGGAGAAAGGTTACTTTGGAGTGTCATCCTTGCTCATAAGCTAAGTTGCTCTTTTGCCACAACGAACCGTCCCACAGCAGTAGTTTGTTTGGGTCGAACAYCCTCCGTTTGATCACCATCAGCCGTGAAGCAGGTAACTAACGACCCCCCGCCGCAGCGCCCAGCCCGC